>NC_041390.1:269511041-269728125 GCF_002162155.2 Triticum dicoccoides | reverse complement strand
CCCAACTTCAGATTGGTTTTGGGGCCACTACAATCTTTGTCCATGGAAGTCACTGCCGTCGGCTAAGAAAGCCAGACAAGTGACATTCAAGAAGGAGATGGCGGAGGAGGAAGCCAGGTACCAGGAGGCTTGTGAAGCCCGTGATGCGGCCTGGAAAAAGGAGGCGGGGGAGCTTTGGAGGCGGGCACGTCGTCGTCCGGAAGAGGTGTACTAAGACGGGTACTTCGCGAGGAAGGCCATAGGCGCTGGGCGCCTCGTCGTTGTGTGGAGATGGGCCGATAAGTTCCAGCATGCCACCGACGAGGAGCTCCGGTGAAGATCGTTCGCGCGTGTCCACCGACAAGAGGCAGATCGGTACATCAAGCGCTGCGAGGCGGAGGAGGCGGAGTACTGCCTCCGCACTGGAAAGACGCCGTGCACCAGGGAGCTATTGGCAAGGGGTTGCCGGAATACTAGCCCCAGGATGGATTATTAGTTTTAGTATTGTTCGATTTCAATTTTATGCATTGTACTTAGTAGTTAAGTATCATCACGTATATGTGACGATATTATATATATATTCTGTGATGAACTAATCAATCTGTATATGTTGAATCTAGCTGTTATCATCCACATATACAGAATGGAAAGCGTATATACACACATTAAAACAGAACATATAAGAACTGAAAACAGAGTACACACATTGAAATAGAGGAATAAACAGAGCAATACTAATATTGTTGTGAATACATAGCTATCCACGTCGAAACGACTCAACAAAATAAAATGCATCCATGAGACCATGACCAGCAACCCTTGCCTAAGGTAGCTCTTGGCCATGCCTGAACTCTTGCAGGCATTCATCCAAGCGGTGGACAAGCTCTCTGTACATTTGGAGTGCGATCTCGAGCTCCAAGTTGGCTATTTCATCGGAGATCACCAGCTCGAGGATGCGATGACCATGTTCCTCTACTGCGCCCAGGTGGACACCTGGGCCAAGGAGGCGGTCGAGCCTACCAACCAGCGCGTTGGCATCGAGCGAGCCGCGGACAAGGCGAACGTCATGACCCATGCGAACGGCGTGGCGGGTGTTCGGTGCAAGGACGGCGCGGCTGGCCTCTGGTGCAAGTATGGCGCTGAGGGCCTCTGCCCACTCCTGCCGAGGAATGGGGGTACTGATAGGACGTGTACCCAGTTGGGACACCGTGTTGACAGCAGGCAAGCGCTGATGGATCCGCTCTTGCCGTGCGGCGCGCCGCGCCTCACGCTCTACGGCGCTCCAACGGTCTCGCCGTGCGGTGAGCCACAGCCTATCGGTGCAGACGCTCCTAGCTTGCTCTGCGGCACGCCATTGATCATGTTGTGCAGCGAGCTGCAGCCTGTCGGCATTGACATGCCTATCCTGATCCATGATGCGCAAGCGCCATGCGCCAAAGGTCTGCTCAACCCTGGAGATGACGTGCATCATGACATCGTCCATCGCATTGCTGGGGAGCGCCTTGGCCTCGAAGGGCCGTGGTGCCTGCTCGTTTTCCTTGTCGACGTGGTTGATGGCAGAGGCGGCGCTTTGGTGGGTTGGCATGCTTGGAAAAGGTGGATATGCTATAGGCTACACTTGTCGCCTCTATGCGTTGTGCGCCGCCTAGGTTTATGCACAATATCGCTTGGTGGAGGGAAACAGGTGAGGAAAAGGCGGGAAACGGCGGTGTGCTCATAAAACACCCTCAATTAATAGAAACTTAGCATAGAAGGAACATCGAGCTAGCACAAGAAGTAGATGATGATCAGATCAACACGGACCACACTAGGGAACCTGTCGGTGATGAATTCATCAATCGCAAATGGTTGAATACAAGCAAGCGTTTTCCCACAATACACATGGCTTATTCCATCACAAACAGGTCGGATGGATCAACTGTATTCCATGTATCACACATTGTCAAAAAGTAATGCAGTAGACCTTCTTTAACATGTGTTACAAAATTAAAAAATTAAAAACAAGGACCTCAAGGTTAAATTAACTCATGGGATGGGTCATATTAGTCATTTAATTTGACAAATACGACTCGTCCTATCAGTTAATTTAACATCAACACAACTTCCCAACCAGTCACCCATCTGATGGATGCTCAAGCCTGAGCACGCTTAACTTGAGAGTTCTCTTACATGAGCTATTGGTGGAACAACTAGTCCGTGCTGATATAGGATGCCTCTTCGCATCCTTATGGCGTATCCGGATGACCGCCTGTCCCCCAATGGCCAATAGATGTTGTGTAGACAGAGCATATCACATACGTCTTACTTGAAGCAATCATCTGTGTTATTATCGGTCTTCGCACACATTTCTGATTACAGACTTGTTTGCCGCGTATCACACACATCTTGATATATTGAACCATTTCTGTTCTCTTATCTCAACGCAAACTGTTCATCCGAGTGAACGGCATGCCGTATATTGCACACACCTTGATCTGGCTGACCGTTTCTTTTGTCTTGCCTAATCACAAACAGTTCATCCGAGTGAACTGTATGCCGTATATCGCACACACCTTCATCTGGCTGCCCATTTATTTTGTTCCACCTCATCGCAAATAGTTAATTGAACTGAACCATATGCCCTGCATCGCACATTCAACTAAAATCTAAACCGTGTTGGATGCATCTTCCATCGCAAAAGTTTTGCACCTTTTTGACGGTTTTTTCACCACCGTTTGCGATTATTTCATCTCACACAGTTTCATCGAAGGGTCTCTGATCATAGTGTCGCGTTAGTAGCATCCTGCAGTAGTGCTTGACTGATGTTGAAGATGGATCAAGGATCACTCAAATGTGTAACAAGGAAATAGCACAATTGGTACCAATTCTTGTCGGTTCTCACACCTACACAAGTAAAATCTTATAGTGGAGCTCGGTTAGGATGGTGGCACAAAATTTGATGCAATTGTTAATGAGCCTCAATAATTTTGGAAAAGATTCACAAATTTGCGAATGCAACAAGTAGACCAATAGCAAGATATGGTACATGGAAACACACACATAGATAGATAAATGGGGTTGTGCGACCAAGGAATGAGCCAAAATGTGGAATCCACGAAAATGCTCTTGTTGCACAACACTAGAGAGACACTAGCACAATTCCACAATAGGCGGATACGAAACTTGTGCATAACCTACAAAGCAAAAATGGAACAACTTCTATCCCAAGTATGCTATATGTATGTTGTTCCGATGATATGATCCAAGATGATCGAGTATGACAATCGTAATGTAGTAGGTGCTATGGTTCTTGCTTAAAAGCTCTTTGCTTATCTTTCCTTTTTGCTTAAAAGCTTGTTTGGCTCTTGCTCTTTTGAGCTCTTTTGATGGCCACTTATGCCAAACTTCATGAACCAAGATAGCAATTGTGTATATGCGATGACAACCTTGTGACACAAGAGATGTTACCAAGATGATATGTTATTTATGCAATGGGAGCTATGATCAGTAATGTGCACAAGTAACGTTGCTAGAAATAATCAAAGGCAAGGTACACAAAATGGGCTATGGGGTTATCAATGCAATGTCAAGAATGTACACTGATGGGATATCACGATACCAAGATGATATGGAAGTTACTGTCGAGGGTTACTTATTTGTAAGAAAGGATGGATGAAAGTGAAGTGTTCATTGTTGATGATGAGTCCGTGGCAAAGATGAGTGGAGGTGATGTCGATGTCGAATCGTTCCTTGTTAGCCGAAACACCCTAGGAAACGGTGAACCACAACTCAAATTCTCAAAACCAAATGTGTCATAATTTGTCGGACTGCGTAGCGAGTAAGCAATGGTGTTTGTGGCAATCGATGGTGGTTGGGTTGAAGTATCGGGGTGTATGTATGGAAGGGGGTATTGGGGTGTGTATGCGGAAGTGGAGGTGGAATGGTGGTGGTGGCCGAACTGAATTTTTTCAGTTTCGTCAGTGAAGGTCGGACGTCCGATGGTGGTCCGACAACCAATAGTCGTCGGACGTCCGGAGACGGTTGGACGTCCGGTGCCTGGGCGATTTCGGGCACGGGATGAATTCGGGTTTTCGTTGTGGAGGTGGAAAAATTGGTCAAATTCGAGTGATTTTTTGGATGGAAAAGGTGGAGATGATGGGGGAAAGCTAGATCCACTAGTGGAAAAGCAAATCCATGGATCAAATCCAACAAAACTTCATCACACCAACAAACCACAAAAAAACTTGGGGCTATTTTTGGTGACGAATTTTCGAAATTGGGACAAAATCAACAAAATCAGGCTAGAAAACAAGGGGTAGGGACTCCAAATTCGTGATCAACGTGGCTCATGATACCAAGATGTAGGGTAGAACCCTAGATGCCTGATCTTTCATGAAATGGAGGGGATCTATAGGATCGAAAGTATGTCTAGAGGGGGGTGATTAGACTACTTGACCAAATAAAAATCTATCATTTTCCCAATTTTAAGTCTTGGCAGATTTTAGCAACTTAGCACAATTCAAGTAATCAACCTACACATGCAATTCTAAGAGTACAGCAGCAGAATGTAAAACAATTGCATATAAAGGTAAAGGGAGAAGTTTGGAGGGAGCAAACACAATGTAGACACGGAGATTTTTGGCGTGGTTCCGATAGGTTGTGCTATCGTACATCCACATTGATGGAGACTTCAACCCACGAAGGGTAACGGTTGCGCGAGTCCACGGAGGCCTCCTCCCACGAAGGGTCCACGAAGAAACAACCTTGTCTATCCCACCATGGCCATCGCCCATGAAGGATTTGCCTCACTATGGTAGATCTTCACGAAGTAGGCGATTTCCTTGCCCATACAAACTCCTTGGTTGAACTCCACAATCTTGATGGAGGCTCCCAAGTGACACCTAACCAATCTCTCAGAAAATGTATGTTGGAAGTGTAGGCATATTCTGATGGCTCTCTCCTTCAATGCAGAGTGCGTGGAGGGGTATATATAGTCTCCACACAAAACCTAACCGTTAGACACAAATCACCAAACTCGGTGGGACCGAATCATAAAACTCGGTCAGACCGATTTGGTTCATAATGTGACCATTAGGCTTTTCGGTGGGACCGACATGTCAACTCGGTGGGACCGATTCCATTAGGTTTAGGGAATAACGTAATCTCGGTGAGACCGATTTCACAAACTCGTTGGGACCGATTTTGGTAATAGACAAACAGAGAGTTGGTCAGGCGAACTCGGTGGGACATATTCACTCATCTCGGTTAGACCGAAACGTTACGAAGGGGAAACAGAGAGTTTGCATTGCAATCTCGGTGGGACCGATTGCTCATCTCGGTAGACCGAGACGTTACAAAGGGAAACAAAGAGTTTACCAAAACCACCCAGGGATAGTTGCACTTTCAATCTCCCCCTTTTCGGTAATTGATGACAATATGTAGATCAAAGCTTCGACAAATGATAATAAGATTGAAATACATCGTCGCTTTGAGAAGTATGTGATAATCAAGAGCTCCCCCTAAATTTGTGCATTATTTAAAATTTGCTTTTGAATGCAAATGCACAATCAATTAGGTTCATGGGTTACTCTTCCATGTCACATACATCTTGGTGGAGCGCTCAAAATGATAGAAATTAAAAGCATGCACTCATCACCAAGCAAGTGAATGATCATATATGAGATATAAAAGATAGTGTCATTCAACCAAGCATTAAGGTAGCATATGATCAACCACATGATTACATAAGTATCTCACAAGGACATAAGGACATAAAGTATCTCAAACAAGCACACAATAAAAAAGTTCAACCAAAAGCAAGAGAGATAAAAATCAAAACACTCTCTCTCTCTCTCGAAGCCAATGATCTATACATATTTCTCCCCCTTTGGCAACAAGTTAAAAAAAATTTCAAAAATGCATAGTGCTAAACATCTCTCAGGCTTGGTATTTGGGAGGTGGTGTAGAGAGAACTCCAAGGACGAAGGCTTCCGATGATGTAGTTGGAGCTGGTGGAGGTGGAGTGGGTGCTGGAGGTGGCACTGGAGCTGTAGCTATTGGTGCTAACACTGTAGCTCTAGCATCTGAAACTGGCACTGCAGCATATCTTGGACCTCATGGCACACGCTGAAAAGCATCAGTAGTTGCCTTTCCTCTCCTCTCCTCTGCTTCCTCCTGGAGCTGCTCAACTGCAGTCTGAATCTCAGTCATCTTTAGATCAAGATCATAGAATTTTTTCTCCACAATCCTCTCCAAGCTCTCTTGATTCTGAGTCAGGGTGACCAAGCCCTTATCAATCCTTAGTGTAGCTTGAATCGGATAGCTTAACTGATCATGCTTTCTCTTCGGGAAAAATTGAGATGCTTCTTCTACGCTTAGCATCCTTGTAGCTTTCTCAGCCTTTGCCTTGGCTCTCTTCTCCTGGACTTGAGTTGATGCTGGTTCCTCCTCATTCATCACAACAGTGTTGTCTTCAAATTCAAGATGTAAGGGTAGATGCTCCTTGTCTAGCAAATAAATTCATGTGCCCATCTTAGAATTGATGAGGTCCTGAATATGTGGAGCATACCCACAACTCCTCTTTTGATCAGCAGCAGTCCTCTTGATCGTTTCTACAATCAAGCTCATAACTTTGAACTTCTGAGGGACATCAAAAATTTGCAGCATTTTGATGGAGTGTCCTCTGATCATCTTATGATCTCCTGACTTGGGTAGCAATGTGTGCCTTAAGATCCAGTTAATGGTAGGCAGACCAGACAATAAGAAGTGTACAGATCCAAGCTTGTGTGTCTCCAAAGCCTTATCAGGGATCTCCTTGTACATGTTTGCCATGGAGTTGTGGTCTTTCTTCTTGGTGGCATACCCATCCAAGTCATCTTCATGTTCTTCGGGGGCATTGATTAGCTTGGCCCACTCTTCAATTGTGGACTGGTACCTGGTACCTTCAGACATCCATACTATCCTTCCATCTGGATAGAAGTGGGCAGTGGAGTAAAACTTCATGATCAGCTCATCATTCCATTTAGTGAGCTTTTATCCAACAAACTCATCTACTCCACATGCCTTAAAGCTGTTATATACTCATGGGAAGTGACCTTCATTCTCCTGGATGTATTCCCAGTCCACCCATTTCATGTCACGCACAATGGGCTTCTTGTCAAGCAAAATTGTCTCATAGAAGTCTTGTTGTTCCTTTGTACGGAACCTGTAGTCAACTGCAATCCTCCTCCTAATAGCATAGTGATCGTACTGTCTCCACAATCTCAGTCCTGCATCTTTCCTGATATGCATGTCCTCGGCGACTGTACGAGCATCATTGTGGTCAGGAATTTTGGGCTTCAACTTCCTCAAAACAAGAGAATCATCTTCCTCTTCTTCAGCTTCAAGCACTGGGGCCTTGTTCTTCTCCTCAGCAGGTATACTCCTGGTGTTCCTCTTGGGCTTTGGGGGTTTCTGAGCAGCAGGCTTGGGAGCAGATTTGGGCTTAGATGGAGCAGCCCCTAAGTTAATTGCCTCTCCCATAAGCTTCTGATACTTGGGAGTTGGTGCAGCATCCTCTTCCTCCTCTTCCTCTGGATCTCTCATAATGGAGGATCTACCAAGCACTCTGGCAGTGGTCTTCTTAACCCAATCCTTCCTCTTCTTTCCTTCTCCAACAACCTCTTCAGTTTGCTTGGTGGTTTCAGCAGTTGAGGCTCTCACCTTTAAGGTTGGCACCCTCTTGGCAGGGCCTTCTTGTGCAAGCCAGGCTTAGTTGATGCAGCCGTGACATATTCCTTCTTCAGCACCTTCCTCTTGGAGCTGACTTCCTCCTCAACAGCCACATAGTCCTCATCTTCAGAATCTGAGGTTTTCTTCTTTCTTGACCTGGTGGCTGCCTTGGGCAAGTTGCTTGGTGTGCTCCTGCTGCCATCATCAGAAGTTCTAGAGGGACTAGTGCCCTCACTCAATTGCACCTATTCCTCTGACTTGTTCTGGTTGTCGCTCTAGTCAGACATCTCTGCAAACTAACTGACAGTAGACCCTGTGAATAGGTATATATGAGGTAGAGTGGATGATCATCACAAAGTGCAGAGTTTTGCAAAATAGATGACTTAAAAACTTAGTTCTAGTTCTTCACAGAAAGCATTTCGGAGCTACCAATTTGTAAACTCGGTGATACCGAAGCAGCTTTTGGAACCTAAACTAGTGAACTCGGTCAGACCGAGTCACAGTTCAGTGGCACCGGGACTGCTAGGGTTTCACAAAGAATCAAACTCGGTCACACCGATTTGCAATTTTTGGTCATACCGAAAGTGCAACTGCAATGGCCTAAGCCAAATCGGTGAGACCGTTTTCTACAATTCGGTCGGGCCGAGATGAGTTCGGCGGAGACCTAACCCTAAATTTTCAAATCCAATCTAATATAAAGGATGTTTTCAGTGGATAGATTGATTGCATACGTGGTCATGATCATGGCAAAGTAATGTGCTATGAATCGGAGTTAAAAGAATAGCACAAAGGATCGAACTCGTACCCTAATTCAGCAGAGTTTGCTACAACGGCAACGGAGGGGCAGAAATCCGTTGACGGCGATGGAAACCAACGGCAGGAGGTCACTGGCAGTGAGAGGATGATCCGAAGACCCGAGGCGGCAGAGCAGGATACGTGCGAGCTGAGAGGTTTCGGAGAAATTTCAAAAATCTCACCCTTGGGTTTATATATCCCGACCTTGTCAGTGTGACTGAGTGGAACAACTCGGTGGCACCGAGATGCAGAATCGCAAGCGGTTGCTGCAACTTCGTGTGACCAAAAATTTCTAATCAGTTGCACTGAGATTGAAAACCTAGATCAACTTAGTGATCTTGGTGTGACCGAAATGGATGACTCAGTCAACCGAAATGCACAAAGAGGTCTTGGAAGTTTAATTCTATGAGGAATCGGGGAATCCAAGTGATCCTCACAGAGAGTTGTTCGAATCTGACTTGATCAAACTTTTGTGATGTAGCATGAATAGAGTTTGAGACGAGAAAAGCATAGATATCTAGAGGGAGTTCTTAGGCATTCTTGTCCATCCATTTGGCAAAAGAGAAAAAGCCAAACAATCAAAGCAACAAATGGATGTCCTCGAATGAGTAAAATATGCATCCAACATGGTCACACAATAAAATGACAAATGAAATATGTGACAAAGCATGCACACTCATTCTAGCATCTATCAAGCAATTTGGCAATGACTAGGTCATCTATATATGAGTATATTGACTTAGGAGTCAAATGAGAACATTTGATCATAGCTCATACTCATCGTTTAAGCACAAGTGGGGTTGCCACTTTTACATAAGCATTGTTGTGCTCACATCATAAAAGTTGCTTTAGCTCAATTGATTAGAGTAAAGCTTCCCCTAGATGTGATATCCCCCTAAGAGGGATGAACTAACCTTGGGTTTTGTCGATGATGACTTCATGTAGGTGTTGAAGATGTAGATGCTCAATGTTGATGTAGATCATTCGGAGCAATCCTTTGGAGTGAGTTGCACTTTCAATACCTACACGGGTTAGTCATAGAGTGATGGTCACGTAGGATGATGTCCATGAAAGCATTAGGTTACCTTGTCCCTTGTCTTACCAACAAGAGGGTTCGTGACTCCTTGAACTAGTGCAAGATATGGAAGTTATTTGCACTTGTACTTGCCAAGATGATAAGAGTGAAGTATGTTGCCGGAGTCACCCTCAAGAACTTTCTAGTTCTTCTTCTTAGGGATCCACACCATCTTGATGGGAATCCTTGGAGTTGTAGTCGTACTTGATGAAGTGGAACTTGATGTAGTCTTGGGAACCCACTTGACCAATGCCTTAGGTGCTTCTTCAAATGCATCAATCTCCTCTTGAAGCTTGTCCTTGCCTTTTAGCTTGTGGTCTTGTGGTGGAAGATCATCTTGAGCTTGTGTTCCTTGGAAAGAAGTAGAATCTTACTTCTCTTGTTGAGGAACAAACTTCGTCTTGGGGTATTTATCTTCTTCCCACTCAACTCCGTTGGCATTGAACTTTCGTTCAAAACCAACACCTTGATTCTTCCGGTGTCTTCCTTGCTTGTGTACAATTTCCCCAAATTGCTTACTTCCGGCAAGGCTCTTGTAAACACCTTTCTCTATAATTCCCTTCAATAAGCTGTTTTCTTTCTCAAGTATAACTTGGCTAAGAGAATCATTAGTGGAATCAAGAGAACTACTAGAAGCAACAACATTGGATTTAGCATGATTGTTGTTACTACTAGAGGAAGAATCTTTCTTGTTCTTGTTGCTAGATTTAACTTGTGGCATGTAAGTAGACAAGAGTAAACGCTTGGCAATGTAAGAAGAACTTTTCTTGCGAAGATCATCATTGATTGCTTTTAAGAACTCATGCTCTTGCTCAAGGTTGAGCTTTTCAAAATGTAGCTTCTCATGAGTCTTTAAAAGTTCTCGGTGATCTTCCAAGGTAGTTTCATGAGCTAACTTAAGAGTGTTTAGTTCTTTAGTTAGACGCTCAATCTCCTTCTTATTATTTTCATTCGTTTTATCTTGATTAGCATGATTAATAACAAGTTCATCATAGTTTTCATAACTAGAGTTGTCAACAAGTAAATCATCATTTCCTAGCAAATCATCTTCATCACTATTGAAATCGACATACTTGGGGTGTGATACCTTTGGGCCTTTAGCCATGAAGAATCTTCCAATCCCTTCATTTGGTGAGTCAAATATGTCGTAGGACTTGGTTGACACAAGTGGTAGACCGGAAACACCTTCATCTTGAGTATATTTGGAGTTGGAGTGATAACTTCTCTCGAAGTGATCGTCGGAGTCGGAGCCGGATACCCATTCACAAACATGAGCTTCATGTCTTTGTTTTGTGTAGCTCTTTGATGACTTGTCCTTCCTGCCCGAATCCTTGCTTGTCTTTGATGTTCTTCGTTCATAACGGTCATCTCTACTCCTTCTCTCTCTTGGTGGTGATTCTTCTCTTCTACTTATCCTTTTGGGAGAATCTTCTCTTCTTTTGTATGGAGCCGTACACTCATTGGAATAGTGTCCAGGTCTTCCACAATTGTAGCAATTGCGCTCACGACTAGAAGATCCTTTGTCATTGTAGGACCTTGACTGGGAACTTCTTTCCTTGCTTCTAGTCTTGTAAAACATGTTGAAGTTCTTCACTATTAGGCTCAATTCTTCATTGAATGTTTGTTTCTCACTTGATGATGTGGGAGCATCACATGAGGCTTTGTAAGCACCACTTGACTTGTTGTGAAGCTCTTCCTTATCCTTGAGTGACATCTCATGAGAAACAATCCTTCCAATGACTTCTGTTGGCTTGAGATCATTGTAATTGGGCATCATTTGGATCAATGTGCACACAGTATCATATTTTCCATCCAAGGCTCTTAGGATCTTCTTGATAATCTATCGGTCATCTCTTCACTTCCTAAGCCGACAATCTCATTTCTGATGAGAGCAAGCCTAGAGTACATTTCAGCGACACCTTCACCATCCTTCATTTTGAACTTGGCAAGTTGATTTTGAAGCACATCCAATTTGGATTCCTTGACAGAGTCGGTACCTTCGTGCATATCAATCAAAGTATCCCAAAATTCCTTTGCATTCTTAAGACGGCTGATTTTGTTGAATTCTTCGGGGCACAATTCGTTGAAGAGAATATGACAAGCTTGAGCATTGTATTACAGAATCTTCAACTCTTCTGCGGTAGCTTCACGGTTCGGTTCTCTCCCATCAAAGAATTCACCTTGCAAGCCAATACACACAATTGCCCAAATGGCGGGGTTATGTCCAAGAATATGCATTTTCATCGTATGCTTCCAACTAGCAAAATTAGTACCATCAAAGTAAGGACCTCTACGGTGGTAATTTCCCTCACTAGACGCCATACTCTCCTAGGTTGTGAAACCAACGCTATGATCACCAAAAGCTATGGAAATCAAAGCAAATGGAGACCAAAGCTCTGATACCACGTGTAGGATCGAAAGTATGTCTAGAGGGAGGTGATTAGACTACTTCACCAGATAAAAATCTAGCATTTTCCCAATTTTAAGTCTTGGCAGATTTTAGCAACTTAGCACAATTCAAGTAATCAAACTACTCATGCAATTCTAAGAGTATAGCAGTGGAATGGAAAACAATTGCATATGAAGGTAAAGGGAGGAGTTTGGAGGGAGCAAACGCAATGTAGACACGGAGATTTTTGGCATGGTTCCGATAGGTGGTGCTATCGTACATCCACGTTGATGTAGACTTCAACCCACGAAGGGTAACGGTTGCGCGAGTCCACGAAGGGCTCCACCCATGAAGGGTCCATGAAGAAGCAACCTTGTCTATCCGACCATGGCCATCGCCCACGAAGGACTTGCCTCACTAGGGTAGATCTTCACGAAGTAGGCGATCTCCTTGCCCATACAAACTCCTTGGTTCAACTCCACAATCTTGATGGAGGCTCCCAAGTGACTAACCAATCTAGGAGACACCACTCTCCAAAAGGTAATAGATGGTGTGTTGATGATGAACTCCTTGCTTTTGTGCTTCAAATGATAGTCTCCCCAACACTCAACTCTCTCTCATAGGATTGCATTTGGTAGAAAGATGATTTGAGTGGAAAGCAACTTGGGGAAGGCTAGAGATCAAGATTTATGTGGTTGGAATGGAATATCTTGACCTCAACACAAGTGTAGGTGGTTCTCTCTCAGAAAATGTATGTTGGAAGTGTAGGCATATTCTGATGGCTCTCTCCTCCAATGAAGAGTGTGTGGAGGGGTATATATAGCCTCCACACAAAATCTAACCGTTACACACAAATCACCAAACTCGGAGGGACTGAATCATAAAACTCGGTCAGATAGATTTTGTTCATAATGTGACCGTTAGGCTTTTCGGTGGGACCGACATGTCAACTCGGTGGGACGATTCCATTAGGGTTAGGGCATAACGTAATCTCGGTGAGACCGATTACACAAACTCGGTGGGACCGATTTTGATAATAGACAAACAGAGAGTTGGTCAGGCAAACTCGGTGGGACCGATTCGCTCATCTCGGTTAGACCGAAACATTACGAAGGGGAAACACAGAGTTTGCATTGCAATCTCGGTGGGACCGATCGCTCATCTCGGTTGGACCGAAACATTATGAAGGGAAACAGAGAGTTTGCAATTCCATCTCGGTGAGACCAAGATCCCTATCGGTGAGACCGAAGTGACTAGGGTTTCTGGCAGTGGCTATGTCAAGTGAACTCGGTGGCGCCGGATAGAAGATTTTGGTGGGGCCGAGTTTAACTTTTGGTTTGGGAAATATGTGGATATGAGAAATTAGTTGAGGTTTTTTTGGAGAATATCGCTTAGCATTTTGAGCAAGTAACTCATTAAGCAACACCTCACCCCCTTTTAATACTATTGGCTTTTCCTATGGACTCAATGTGATCTTGGATCACTAAAAGTAAGATGTAGAGTCTTGTGCTTTGAGCTTGAGCCAATCTTTTGTCCTTAGCATTTTGAGGGATCCACTTTCTAATCCATGTCATGCCAATCATTGAGCTTTCTTGAAATATTTATCTTCAAATAGCATTAGCTCAATGAGCTATATGTTGTTAGGAATTACCAAAACCACCTAGGTATAGTTGCACTTTCAGGATCCTACGATGAACACGAGGGGAAACACGAGAGGTATCACTCAAACCAACATGATTTGATTACAGATGTGCTAGATCCCTGAAACACAAGAAGATACATGATCCAAATCCAACAAAGGACGATGCAAGTAACAAGTTCTTCTCTGTGAGGAGGTCTTGAGGTGTTCCCATTACGGGTCTTGAATCCGCTTGGGGGATCTTCTTCGTAGAGGTCGTGAACTCCAAGGGAGAAGTAACCAAGTGGATGAGCAAAGCTTTATCTCTAAATTGAGCTAATCCTTTGCTAACCCTAGAAAGTGGGAGGAGGAGGTCTATTTATAGTCTTAGTGGACGAAGGGGTACATGGGCCTCGGCCCAACATGCTGTCAACACACATGCATCGAACGTCCGACAGTCAGCGATCGTCTGAAGGCTCGTCAGGGTCCGAATGTCCGGTACTTGTAGGAAGTCTGATGTTTCGGCTCTAGTCAGGTTTTGTCGATCTTCGGTCGGGGTTGGACGTCCGAGGCGTCGGTCGTCTGGAGGCTTCCATACTTCCGACATTTTGGCTCAGTGATGGTCGTACGGGACCTAGAGTTCGTCGGACGTCTGGTCGGCGTCGGTCGTCCGGTCGCTGGAGCGTCTTCTGTCTGGGACTTGGTCGGCTGGCTGATGCAACAGCCGTCGAGCGTCCGTAGGTTGGAGGTTCCGCGGCAGCTCTTCTTCTTGTTCCTTGTACTTGGTGTCCTCGCCGCCTTTTCCGTTGAGTGTAGTTGTTCCGTAGCCTTTCTCCAAGTAACTGGTCACACATATGGTCTCTTCTTGAGGTAGTAGCCATGTCTCATGTGAAGAAAGTGGTTGTTCGGAGAGGAGCAAGTTCACCTTATCTTCGATAGCCTTTGCTCGAGCTCTTATGATTGGTCCAAGTGGTGTCATGGGAGATGTAGGTTGGTCTATGGGGATGACCTTGGGATGCTCCGCATCACCGCCAATCTTTTAGCCAGCTTATCTGTAACGCCCATAACCCAGCTGGAGCTTCGAACATGCCTTTGTAATTTTACTTATCAATATGTTGCTTCATAACTTTGGTGATCATACCTTATAATTAAGGTGTATTTTAGTTGTAGTTGACCCGTCTTTCAACACATAAACGACTTGTGATATACTCATAACCATGACCACCTAATACTTTCCAGGCCGTAACTTTTCAACTGCCGAAAAATTACTATCGTCAACAGGGAATGGTCCTTGGTTACCAAGAAGATCGTTCATGATTTCGTAGGGCCTATTGGCGAGTCAACAAGACCTTGGATGGCGAGTCAGTAATGGTGAAGTACCCCCAACTTCTGCTGAAGACGAGATCATAGTCTTTACTGATCACATACTTAGAGGGTTTACCCCACCCGGGTCTAGGTTCTTCGGAGATCTTATTCATTATTTTAATCTACACCCTCAAGATATAGGGCTGAACTAAGGGTCCAATATCTGCCACTTCCAAATTTTCTGTGAGGTTTATCTTCAGAGAGCACCCATAGTCCCTCTTTTCAAGGAATTCTTCTATATGAACCGCCAAACTGAATGCAAAAATGGCCCGAGTTAAGAATTAGGTGGGATCTCAATTCAGAGACAGAGAGATAACATCTTTCCCTCCACCGTCTTACACAGTCACCCCAAGGGACGGGTAACCACTTGTTTTTACTATAAAAACATCGCGCCTACTACAGAATACCCTCTGCCCGGGTTTAGAGTTGAGGGTCTTCCACTGAACTTTGACCCGCCCAGGAAAATAATTCCAGAAGAGCATGCCATGGCTCTCCCATTACTTTCTAGGGCCAAAACCTTGTTGGCTAATGGGCTACTTGGGGTTGATTTGATCCGGTGCTGGGTCATTTGGAAGATACTCCCTTTAAGCCGTTGCTCCAGCTTAATGTATGAATATTCTGGCGAACCAAATGATCCTCAATAGTTCACAAAAGATAACTTTACTGTGGAAGAAGTTTTTAAGACCATGAGGACCCTACTTGATGAGTCTCACGAGAACTGCAACAAAGTGGGCCTGCCCCCATTCTTTAAACAGAACCCAGCTCCACCTGTAAGTATTTACCTTTACTTGCTTCAATATATGTCAAACCGGCTTATACCTTAATTTGATCTCTTTTTACGCTTAAGCAGGCTGACTCCGCCTTCTGGACCAGGAAACCGCAACCCGCCACCTCGGTTAAGAAATCTAAGGCCAAGTCCCATGCTCCGATTCGCCATAAAAAACAAACAGCGGAAGATCTTGTGAAGCTGGATAACTTGGAGGGAGAACCCAATTCCGTTGGTCGTCTTTTTTACGCAACTTATTGATACTGACTCTTCACAGGATGACGCAGAGACAAGCCGAGCAAATGCAACAGAGGTAATACTTGTCTCCTCCGACTCAAATCCTTTGCCAAGAAAGAAAACCCGGCGGGTCATCCGGAAACTAAGATTTTATCATCCTCTTGCTTATTTGGACCCCAATTTTCTTTTGAAGAAGTAGCAACATGACTCCAGACGTATGACCCAGAGTGACGGTTTTCATGACCTCAACTCTGGCTTACCTAATACCCCTGTTCGCAAGTGTCGACATGAGGTGCCTTATAACCCAACAATTACTTTGCCAAAAGCTGGTCTTTTTCGTCAACCTCTTACTCTTTCCGACTCAAACTACCAGGGGACCTCTCCATCATCTAGCGACCACAGGCACTCAAATGCCGGTCTTCAAAGCTTGCCAAGGGTAATGATACCACTTTGCTTCGTAGATTATTTGTGACAATATATGCTTATGATTTCTTGCATCTTTATTGTAGAGGCGTAGCCAAACCAGGTAAAAAGCAGAAGGTGGGCGGGTCTTCTAGAGACCCCCAATGCTCCTGAACTATAAACACAAATAGACGAGGCCCTTGAAACTTCACCTCAAAATCTTGAAGGTCCTATCAATGACCCGCTACCACAAATTGACCTGGCGGCTCTGGAATCAATCCATACTAAAATCAACCCGGCTGCCAGTGATGACTCACCAAATCCCAAACCGTCAAGCCCTTAGAATACTACTAAAGATATTCTCATTACTGGGATAGGCTACACAGAACCAGGGAATCCAACTGTCTTAGCTAAACACAACGCCAAAGAAGAAGCTCATTCTTTGGGAAAAGGCAAAGTGAAGCTGGATCTAGAGACTTATGCTGCTCTGAGTGCTAGCGACATCCACCCTAGTTATCTTAACTGCATTCACACTAGCCGCGACCTTGAGGCCGACTTAGTAAACCTTATGAAGGAACACTATGAGGTACGCTACTAACTTCTTTCCATATGTACTTATACAGCCGCCAAGTCTTAAGTATACGAAAAAATGTTGAATATGTTTAGGACATCCTAATAACCTATAGCCTTAGCAAGGGCCGACTTAAACAAACTGTAGCCCCGAAGGGCCGGCTTAAACTGACAAGTTAAGCCGGGACTTGCAATTACTTAAGAAATCCTAACATGCAGCCCCCAAGGGCCGGCTTAAACTGCCAAGTTGAGCCGGGTCTTGCGATTGCTTAAGAAATCCAAACCTGTAACCCTCAAGGGGCGGCTTAAACTGATAAGTTAAGCCGGGTCATAAGAACTTTTAAAACAGCCTGCATTAGCCCCCAAGTGCCAAGTGCACTTTTTGCAATGTGCTTGGGACTTTTTAATGAATTGTATGATAAAAAATTTGCTCCTTGTTACGTAACCTTTGCTTTTATCCATTCCAGGAAGAATCGAACATGAAAAGGTCGCAAGTTGTAACATCCCAAAATTCTAAATTTTGGAATGTTATAATAAATAGATAGATTTGATTGCTTGCTTGTTTGTTGTATGATTGAGTGAGTGAATTCGAAACTTTTTGAAAGTTAAATGAGAGGGAATAAAAGGACTTTCCCAAACTTTTATATTTGCTTTCTGATCTCCGTGAATTCAAATTCTTTTCAACCCAAAACGCTAGAGAGAAGATGACATGACTTCTGCCATTTAAATTAAATGAAAAGGGTTGTTGAAAATATTTGAATTTCATTTGAAAATATTTTCAATTCATAAACTTCATGCAGCTCAATGATTTTCATGAGAGAAGATAAAATGACTTCTTCAAATTATATGAAATATGAGTTGGGAGTTTTAAAGAATTAAATTCAAAGTTCTTTTGAATTTATTTTCAATTTGGAGTTATTTGAGTTTTATTCAAATTATTTTTCTCCAAAATAAAAATACATGGAAAATAGGGTAACATGATTCCCTATAACAGAAAATTGGAGAAAATTAATTTGAAATCATTTTGGTATTTTTTTAAATGATTTTTGGTGGATTTTATTAGAGCAGGAGCATTGTTTGAATTATTTGAATTTTGTGGATTTTATTTGGAATTATAAAAATGTTCATGTCGTAGAGAATCTTTTTCTGAAAATTTTGATATATAATATGCCTATAAAATATTTTTATTTATTTTGCTTTTATTATTTTATTTGTCTGAATTTTTTTTTTAAAACTTCCCGCCAGGCCAGCCGGCCCAACAGGCCGTGGCCCAGCCCACGTCGCCCCGTCCCCGAGCTCCCGCAGGAGTTCGTCTCCTACACGCCGCCGTGCCGCCATGGGAGGCCGTGCCGCCTCCGACCTCCTCCTCTTCCCCTCCTCCCCCTATAAAGCCGCAGCCCCGCGCCGCCCTCTCTCCTCTTCCCCGCCTCTCGCCGCGCCTCCCGCATCCGGCCGAAGCCGCGCCGCCGCTGCCGCTGCACTTCGCCGCTGCCGCCGCCGCACCGCGCTGCCACCGCCGCCGCCTGCTGCTGCCGGCTTGCCGCTCCGCCCCGTGTCGCTCCCCGCCGTCGCTTGCGCTGCCGCCCCGCTCGCCGTCGATCTGCCGTCCTCACCGGACTCCAACCGCCATGGAAAAAAACCGCCGCCGGCGTCGAAACCGCGGTGAACCGGTAATAATTCCGCCCGGTTCGCCGGTTTATTTTAGGGTTCGGTTTTCATAAAAAAATGGTTTAGTTTTTTTAGTTAGATCTATTTAGAGAACGTTCTCTGTTTAAGAACTAGTTAGCGAACGTTCACTTTTTAGCCTTTTTCTTTTTCTTTTAGTTTTAGATAGGGACCTCTTTGTAGTATTTCTTTTACAGATTAGTCCCTCTGCTTCAAACCTCTACAACTTTTTACCCGTTTATCCAAATCCAACGAAACCAACGCCCACGTCTTCGTTACGATCTCCTCTATCCAGTAAAACAACTCAGACATGTTTTTGAAAATATTAAAATTTAAATTAGATCAGATTTGAATTCAAACTTCGTTTGATCATAACTTGAGTTTCGTAGCTCCGTATGAGTTGATTCTTTTTGCAAATCGAAGATCTTGACCTAAACATTCTAATAAGGCCAAATTCACATAATTTTGGTACTGTTAGAAATTGTTTTATGTTGCAAGAGTTATTTGCTTGGTTTTGATGTTTTCGAATCATCTTCTTCGTTCTTTCTGTTTTCTTTGAGTGATTGCTTATGTGTGGTTACTATTGCTTGCTTATGATAGATTGACCGGAGTGTGACGAGTAGATCTATCAAGAGTTTTGAGTGCGAATCATCTTCATCAACATTGCAGGCAAGTTCACACTTTGATCATACCTCTTTCATACCCAGTTTTGTTGCATTAGATCAAACCTCAAACATTGCATGATTAGGATCTAATTAAATTGTGGGTATTGGGAAGTAGTTGATGAGGTAGGAACCTATTGCCCCGCATTCAAACCTTGGGAGTTACTATTACGTTATGCTTACATTGCCATGCTATGCTCGTAGACGTGGATTGGGTTTGAGAGTATTTCATGACAGATGTGAGATTGTTAATTAATGGTTCAACTTAAGGTGGCAACTTTAATACACATCTAGGTGGATTGCTAGGGGCACCCTGGGGATATACCAATGGACTTGCCCGGACACCTGGGGAAATACCAGTGTTGTCCTAGGAGATCCCGGGGATATACCGTGTGATCATCCTACGGTCCGTGTGCAGCCACAAGCTATTATGGGGCTCTAGCATAGTTGATTAAGTCGTGTGAACTCTTACAGTGGTAGACTAGCAGATGTAGGGGTTGTAGGTGGTACGGTCTACCCATCGTAAGGTGCAAACGCTTCTGAAAGACTATGTCTCGGTCATCCGTTTCTCAAACATCCTGTAGTGCGAGAAATCCAATGGGGGAGATCGAGTCTTGTGGGGAAAAGTGCGTAAACCTCTGCAGAGTGTACAAACTAATCATGATTAGCCGTGTCCCCGGTTATGGACATCTTGAGTCTCTGGTACTTGGATTATCCTGTTGATCTCATCACGTTACTTTAAATTAAGTTTGTTGGGTTTAATGATGTTATTTAATTGGGATTGAGAATGCTGTCAACCATTCTCAATGTTCAACAACCACCATGATAGTTAAATAAGATTTATTCCTTTGTAATAGGGAAAACTGGCTTTTCGCAAAAACTATAACCATAGAGCTTTTCCACCAGCCAAATATGCATGTAGTGATAGCCATTGTTAATCATTTCTCTCTATGGTGTGAATTTGCTAGTACATTCAATGTACTGACCCTCTATGGCCGCAACGTCTCATGTTGCAGGAATCTTACGACGAGTAAGTGATACGTTAGGGTTACGATTTCTACACCCAACTTTGTCGTTGGTGTTGATGGGAATCCACAACCTTGTTATTTTCGCTATTTTGGATTGAGGTAATAGTATTTACGTTACTTTTACATGTGATTTACCTTTGTTATAAATCCTCGAGTACTGTGTGTGTCAGCATACCGATCCAGGGATGACACTTAAGCACAGAGACTTGATCCATTCGGGTCGGGTTGCTACACAAGTTGGCGACTTAACACAAGGTTTAAAGCTGCAGCAATCCGAAACTTCAAATGCCAAATCAGAGCTGAAGGCCTCATTAGAAGCAATAAAGAAGTTGAAAATGGATTTTGATGCTGAGAGAGCCGGCTGGGAAACTGACAAGGCGGCTTTAATCAAGAAGGAGAAAGACGTAGAAGCTTCTCTTAAGCCGATAACTAAAGAGTTATCCGACTTAAAACAACATATTATTCAAATGACAGCTGCCATATTTGGTAAGATTCAAACCCTTACTCATTAGTAAGTTCGATATTGTTGTGACTTGCCTAGCGACTTATGCTTATGCGATCTTTTTAATTCATTTGGCGACTCTTACGTCTTATGTAAACAGGCCCTAGAACCGCCAGCCTTGGGGAAAGTACGCTAATGAAGTTAAAGGCAGTGTACTCATTGATCGAACAACTGTATAACGGAACTCTGCACAAACTCATTGCCCTTGTCAGGTGGGAAGAATCCCCCAACACTCCTCAAGGCCGTACTAGAACAATTTTCAACTTCGCCGGCTCAAATCCAAGAGTGCCGATTGTCAGCCGCCCGAGCAGGAGCTATTGTCACTCTAGGCCGAGCCAAGGCATGGGAAATAGAACTGGACCCGTTAGAGATCGCCGCACGGTGCCCTGAGTTTAAAGATGACGGGTCAACCTTTGAGGAGCAAGATTTTAACAAGTGCGTGATGGAGGTGCGACCTATGGCGTGTAAGCTTATTGAAGAACTAAATCTGAAGCACTACACGCTGACTTATGGTGATCAGAACAACAAGATTAAGCCACCCATCCATGAAGTGATGAAACTTGTGCCTGTCAGGTGTAAGCACCTCTTTGCCCCAGATCTTGACTCTACCCTCATTATAAATGATGGATCCATATTCGAGGCCTTAACCGGCATCGACTAGACGTCACCTGACCTCCAGATGGGCAAAGAAGAAGAGACGACGCAGGATGACCCGGAATCGTCAACTGGCCATGAAAGAAATCATTGATAAACCAGGCGGCTCTCAGGCCAGAGTACAAGATCTCTTCTCCAAAAAACATTTTGGCTCCAAACTTATGGTCTTGTGATAGGCTTTTAGTAGAGTAGTCTTTTGAAACAATGATCCGTCTTGTCATTCCATCTGCATGGTAACTATTTGAAATATCAGGTTTAGTCTTTATGACAAGCTTGATCCAATTGGTCATACTAGCCATTGCAACACTCTTGCTTGTGTGTAAAATTCTGCATGTCCTACCATAAGAGGTTAAATACATGCCCTGGCGACTTAACATCAATAACCAGGGCGGGTGACAACCCTAATAGTAGTAGCCTCTCATGACTAAAAAATCATCATCTTAGCTTTGTGAAGTCAAAATTAACTGGTGACTCATTGTCCAAAAACAGGGCGGGTTATAACCCGAAAATATTCAAGCATGAGCCATAATGCACTGGCAACTTAAAGTCAAAAACTCGGGCGGGTTATAACCCCAAATAGTCAACCATAACTATCATAACCTGGAACCAGGCGACTCGGGGACCTTTAAAACCAAAACTTTGAAAACTTAAAAGCATCTAAAATCCAAACAAAATATATGCAAAGCTCAAAATTAACTTGGGCCAGCTTTTAAAGCGTGGCCGAAAAAGGTGGCTTATAAGCCGCATATTTGCTTTCAAGGCCTCAGCAGCCGTTTGTCATTCAGGCCTCGTGATTTCTTTCAATGCCGCAACACCATTTGGCACTCATGCCTCATGTTTGCTTTCAAGGCCGCAACAGTCGTCTGTCACTCAGGCCACATGATTGCTTTAAAGGCTGCAACAGCCATTTGGCACTTAGTCCACATGATTGTGTTTAAGGCCGCCACAGCCACTTGGCATGTAGGCCACATGATTGCGTTCAAGGCTGCAACAGCTGTGGTTTGACCTAGCTCACTGCAAGCCGGCTCTCACGTGACAAAATTCGCCGTTTGAACCTTAACGAGTTCAAGGTCTTTAAAAATATTGACTGTTAAGAGTTTGGAGGGTCACCTAGTGGAGTAGCAAGTTGCAAACAGGCAGGAAAAACCTATGAAAAGTGACATTTAAGCTGACCAAGAGGGTATGAAATCTAAACCAAGTGGTTGGAAGCCCCCAAGTGACCTTATGATCAACCAATAAAGGCTCGAATACTCAGAAATGAAACAATAGAGGCCCCGTTCGGGGATGCTGGCTTTATTATATTGATCACAAATATATACATTGGCAAAAGTATGTACAATTTATGAGCTGGCGGCTCAAGTGTAGTATGGCCAAAGATGTGCAATATTCCAAGGACGGCGGGTCTCCTCCTCCGACTTGTGAGAATCCTTGAGCTCACATATATCAATGAGGTAATATGACCCATTCTTCAGGTTCTTGCTAACCACAAAGGGTTCTTCCCAAGGTGGGGATAACTTTTGCATATCTGTTTGATCTTGAATAAGCCGGTATACCAAGTCGCCTTCTTGAAACGCCCGGGTCTTAACTTTGAGGCTATGATAGCGATGCGGGTCCTGTTGGTATATCGCCGAATGAGCCGCGCCAGGTCACGCTCCTCGTCCAAAGCGTCGACTGCGTTTTGACACGCTATTTCATTCTCAGTTTCAACATAAGCCGCCACATGAGGCGAGTCATGACGGATATCACTTGGAAGAACCGCCCCTGCACCATAAACCATGAAGAAAGGCGTATAGCCTGTTGACTTGTTGGGGGTGGTGTTGATACTCCAAAGTACTAAAGGTAACTCCTCAACCCAACAACCCGGCATTCGCTGCAAAGGAACCATAAGCCGGGGCTTGATACCTCTCAAAATTTCTTGATTAGTCCTCTCAGCTTGACCATTAGACTGTGTATGAGCCACATAAGAGACATCAAGATGAATATGCTCTTGTTTGATAGAATTCTTTCATAGCAGCCTTAGAAAGATTAGTGTCATTATCAGTTATGATACTATGAGGGTAACCAAATCGGAACATCAATTTTTTAACAAACTAAATTGTCATTGCGCATCACACTTGCTGACCGGCTTTGCTTCAACCCACTTGGTAAATTTGTCAACCGCCACCAAGAGTTGGGTTTTCTTATCCTTAGACCTCTTGAAAGGTCCAACCATATCGATCCCCCAGACTACGAATGACCAAGTAATTGGAACCATCCTCAATTCTTGAGCTGGCACATGAGCCCATTGCGAAAACTTCTGACATCCATCACACTTACGGACGATATCTTTGGCATCAGCATGAGCCATCAACCAGTAAAAATCCATGGCGAAAAGCTTTAGCCACTAGAGATTTAGAGCCATCATGATGACCACAATCACCTTCATGGATTTGTCTTAAAATCCCATGGCCCTCTTCAGGAGAAACACAACGCCGGAACACACCTATGACATTGCATCGGTGTAACTCACCATTGACAATAGTCATAGACTTAGACCGCGAGTTATCTGCCTGGCCAAAGTTTCATCCTCAGGTAACTCGCCCCGGGTCATATAAGCCAAGTAGGGAAGTGTCCAATAAGGAATAGCATGGAGAGCCGCCACCATTTACGCCTCCGGGTCAGGAATAGCAAGATCCTCTTCTGATGGTAACTTGACTAAAGGATTATGTTGCACATCAAGAAACACATTAGGGGGCACCGACTTACGTTGATACCCAAGCCAGCTCAAGGCATCAGCCGCCTCATTCTTCCTTTGATCAAGATGTTCCACCTGATAGCCCTTGAAGTGACCAGCAGTATTATCAACTGCCCGATGATAAGCCGACATGCGCGGGTCCTTGGAATCTCAAGTGCCTGAAACTTGCTGAGCCACTAGATCCTAGTCGCCAAAACACCTGACCCGGCTTAAATTCATCTCTTTGGCCGTTCGAAGGTCATGGAGCAAAGCTTCATATTCACCTGCATTGTTAGTATAAGGAAGCATCAACCTTAAAACATAGCGAAATTTATCACCTCGTGGGGAAGTAAAAATAACTCCACCCCTGAGCCTTCTAATTGCATGGACCCATCAAAGTGAATAGTCCAATATGTGTTATTAGGCTTCTCCTCAGGCGTCTGCAATTCCGTCCAGTCATTGATGAAATCGACAAGAGCCTGAGATTTAATAGTTATCCTTGGCATATAGTTCAAACCATGGGGTCCGAGCTCAATAGCCCACTTAGCCACTCGACATGTGGCCTCTCTGTTCTGAATGATATCCCCCAAAGGAGCAAAACTGACCACAATAATAGGATGGACAAGAAAATAATGCTTCAGTTTACGACTGACCATGAACACCCCATATACCAGTTTTTACCAATGTGGTTATCGCTGCTTAGACTCAGTTAACACTTCACTGACATAATATGCCAGCCTTTGGACTGGGTATTCCTTACCCGTCTCCTTACACTCCACCAGAATTGCCACACTGACAGATCTACTATTAGCCGCCACGTATAGGAGCAAGGTTCTCAACGGGAGCCGCAAGGATTGGTGGCTTAGCTAACTACTTTTGAGTGCCTCAAACGCTTCATTAGCAGCATCACTCCAAACAAAGTGATCTATTTTCTTCATCATCTGGTACAAAGGAATTGCCTTCTCACCCAGGCGGCTTATGAACCAACTTAATGTTGCGATACAACCAGCCAAGCACTGGACATCATTGACACACGTCGGGTTAGCCAATGAAGTGATAGCTTTGATCTTCTCCAGGTTAGCTTCAATTCCCCTCCCTGAGACCAGGAAACCCAAGAGCTTTCCTGTAGGCACACTAAAAACACACTTGGCCGGGTTAAGAATCATCTTATAGACTCGAAGATTATCAAAGGTCTCCTTTAAATCATCTATCAGAGTCTCCTTCTTTCTGGACTTAACAAAGATATCATCCACATAAGCATGAACATTACGTCCAGTCTAGTTATGAAAAAAATTCTGGACACAACGCTGATAAGTCGCCTATGCACTCTTGAGCCCAAAAGGCATAGGCACAGAGCAGAAAGCCCCAAACGGTGTGTTAAAAACTGTCTTCTCTTGGTCTTTAACTGCCATCTTAATCTAATGATAACCAGAATAAGCATCCAGGAAGCACAGATGCTCACAACCCACTGTGGCGTCTATTATATATTCAATATGGGGAAGAGCAAAAGGATCAGCTGGACAAGCTTTATTGACATTTGTATAATCCACACACATACGCCAGGTGTCATTTTTCTTAAGCACCAGCACAGGATTAGCAAACCACTCAGGGTGAAAAACTTCAATGATGAACCCGACCGCCATGAGCCGGGCCACCTCTTCTCTAATGGCCTCATGTCGCTCTTCATTGAACGGACGAAGGAACTGTTTCACCAGCATAAATTTAGGATCAATATTAGGAGTGCGCTCAGCGAGTTCTCTCAGTACACCTGGCATGTCTGAAGGTTTCCATGCAAAGATGTCCTGGTTCTCACGGATGAACTCGATGAGCACGCTTTCCTACTTAGGATCCATGTTAGCACTGATGGTGAACTACTGAGATGAGGCGCCATGTACAAAGTCAACCTGTTCAGTATCATTAGCCGACTTAATCTTCAACAAAGGGTCTTGCTTAGTGGTCGGCTTCTTCAAACGGGACATATCCGCCAGGTCAACATTATGTTTATAAAATTTGAGCTCCTCTGTGGCGCAAGCCGACTCAGCATATGCAGCATCTCCTTTGTCACACCCTGATTTTCATACCACAACACTTAAGCTAATAAGTCATGATAAATGTGGTTTGACAAAAACTTTTGAATACTTTGGACTTTGCTTGATTTGGATTTTTGTTTGACGTTTGAAAGTGCTCTAAAAATCAAATAAATCCTCCAACTCCTATACTTCATCTCCTTGATCCAGAATTTTGCCCAATGATCATGCCATGTGTATACATCAGAATAGTATTGTCTTGTAAAAATAATTTGGCCAAAAAGTATTTTCTAATTAGGTTTTCCAAAAACCCATGAGTTATGTCTTGAACTACAAGTACTTAATATGGGATGTGAAAAATCTTTCAAAAATTATATTTAAATCCTATTAGATTTAGGACTCCCTAAAACCACAAAAATATTATTTTAAAAGTTATTTTGCTATTTTATTTAAAGGATTTTTCTTTAGGCCATAAATGGTCTTTAATAGGTAAAAATTATTTTAGAGTTTCAAAAACATTTGAGAAAATTTAGGGAGACTAAGTGGACATATATTGTCCATATATATGAGTTTCAACACATGGTCATGGCCAAAATATTGGTCAAATCCCTCAAAAACCCTTTCTGGATATTTGAAGCTTTTGAAATATTTACAAAGGAAGTATTCTCCATTTAATCCAAGAAAATTCCACCATGTCACAAAAATGGCCTACTTGATGATCTTGACAAGTCTCATGTCATGGAGAAGAGTACAACCCCAGGGAACCCTCTCAAAACCATTTATGTCGTTTTCCAAGTTTGAACAACTTTGCACTACCAAACATGTCCAAATGTTCCGAAACATGCTACACATGCTCAAATGGTCTAATTATTCATCTATACCAAATGGCACAAGTTGGAGAACAAGATAACTTGATCAAAATGCCCCAAAACCCTCTTTCTCCAGAACCAAATTTGAGCAACTCTACATTGCCAAGTGTCTCCTTTTGATCCCAATTTTTGTGTACATGCTCAAATACTCAAAATATGACACTACACCAAGTGGTGAATCAAGGAGAAAAGATTTGCATGACTAAATCTTGGTAAAACCATTTCATTTGATTTCTAGGGTTTGCAAAAGTTACATTGGCAACTTTCTCCAAATTGACTCAAGCTTCGTGATAAACATCATTTGTAGATGATATTTGATCCTGTTAAATATCACGTTAAGAAGAATTCATTTGCATGCCCAAAGCATCATCAAAGACCTTCTGTTATTTTGCCTAAGCCACTGTTTTGACCCCTTCCACTATTCTCCGTAAGCTCAAATCTTTACCAGAGCTTCTCCTAGTCATCTTCTACAACCAGCAATTCCCTCTCCTCCTCGGTTCGTTGATTGAGGGGGGGTAAAACCCCCCATTTACCTCTCTAGACAGCAGCAAATTCAATCTTTCTCACCCCCTCCTCACACCAGAGCACTTCCAGCGCATCCAAAGTTGCATTCCCTTTCTTGACTCCCACCCGGAGACCCTAGACACTAGTGTCCATGACTAGGGCGCCTAAAAATATGCCAGTGTTAGCCATTCGGGCGCTCTGGAGCGCACTATAGTGCACCAAAGTACTGTAGCTGCCACTGCCCAATGCGCCCGGCCACCTAGGGCCTCCCCAACATGCCTGCCGATGCACCTCAGCGTTCGTAGCACGACAAGTGGTCGACCCACCTCCTTCCTCTCTCTCCCCTGCCTGTCCCGCGTGTGAACAGAGCACCGCCCGAGCCCACCAGTGCCGGCTCACGCACGGGGCCCGCCTCGAGCTCACCTCAATGCACCTCTCTCTCACCAGCAACCTACGCCACCCCTACAAGCACCACAGAGTAGACCCAGCTCCTCCCCTTGGCCACCAGAGCCGTTGCCGTAGGCACCTGTGAGCTCTGTCCATGGTGAGCCTCAGGTCGGCTATGTAAGGCCTCCCCAAGCCCTCCTCTCCTCACCACTCACCCTCTGAAGCTCCTAATCAACCCCATGCACCACCCACTCCTCTCCAGAAGCGCCCGAGCTCGAGATCGAGCTCGAGCTCCGCTGCCTCAGGTCGTCATCAATCTCGGGGTACATGCACTCTTCGCCTCATTTATCTCTCGATCTGGAACCGCCGCACCTCCCTGACCATTTCCCCTTTGTTTCCCCTCTCTATTGCAGCCCGAATTGACCAAGGCAAGCACCTCTCGAAGTTTTGCATCAGCTTCCTCATCGTTGTCGAACCCCTACACCCCGGCGACCAACTCCACCTCCACCCGAACGGCGACTCCGTCCTGAGCACATAAGTGCCCTTAGATCGCCTCGCCGTCGACCACATCGATACTGGTAGCTCGCCGCCCTCTCTGGCCCGAGGTTGACGATGACGGACGTGGAGTCCATCGGTCAGCCTCACACATTAACGGGTGGGCCCCACACGACAAGTTCAAATCTCCCCCGCGCGCGAAGCGGTATGCTGCGTCGGCTAGAGGCGTATTCTCTGAATACACCTTCTACGTGGCTTGTCACGCGGGCTGGATCCCCTCTGGGCCTGCCGCACTATGGCCAAATCGGCCGATTGGCACAATGCCATTTCCTCCTTTTCTTTTTTTAGAAACTTACAAAATTTCCAAAAATCAAAATACTTGTCCAAATGAAATAATTCCAACTCCGATATTTTTCTAAAAATCCCACCTATCTAATGGTGTAGCTTTCATACATACCCAACAAACTTTTCTGTACTATTCAAATTTAAATTCAAATTTGAGCATTCAAATCCATCTCTGAAAATCCATTTCTATTATTCCATAACTCCAAACCCAAAACTAAGAATTTTGAATTCTTAGTTTTCATCCTAATATTTAACAAAAATAGTTGACATTTTTATAAGCACTTTATTTTTCTGTTTTTGCTTTTGCCTTATTTTCTCATTGTTCCTTTTGGACGAATAGGTCTCGTGTTTGACGACATAGTTGGAGAAGAAGAAGGAGAAGGACTCAAAACTTTGAGAACCAAGCCAACCAAGGCAAGCAGCCCTTTGACCATGCCTATGAAACCCTTTTATGCATGTCATATAGCACTTTATTATTGTTGCATCGGAATCTTGATGAGATGGTATCCACTTTGGTTGTTGCCTTTGTTACTCCCTTGTTGATATGTGCATTGTGCATGACCCTACCTTCCTATGAGGGTTATGCGGGTGGGAGTAGATAGGATGCCAAAGTAGTTTCTACAGAAAAAGGGACAGGTATATGCATGGTGATGGATGCAAGAATATTTTTAAAAGACTTTTTGGAAACCCCATCGGGTGCCACTAATGCCCGAGGGAGATGTTGAGCTAAGTAACCACTTGATGACGAAGTGGTGTACCGAGGCAAGTGAGTGTGTTCTTTTTGGAAACAGTTTGGTTTAAGTTGTGACCGTTGCCCCAACCAAACATGCGCAACCACTCTACCCTTATATGGGAAATGGCATCATTGATTACCTAGTTCGTGCTAGCATGGACGCCCACATTTCTAGTGATGGGAGTGGCGTGGTCACTCTCGGGATGGGGTCGTGTTTGGATAGGCGGCCATGACTGTTATTATAGGGCACCCGACACACCGTTGGTACCCCCTTGCTTGTGTTATGTGATGAATATGGGAGCGTGGCTCCACAAATCTTACTATATGACAATGTTTGGCATGGGTGCTATTACCAATCGAGTGGACTCTATGTTAGACATGGCTAGGGAAAGGTAATTATCGGGTGCTTACACCGGGTACTTGAGGTACCGCCGGTCATGGATGACATGCAAGTTCCCCAGATCTTGTGGGTAAATTGTGCAACCTCTTTAGAGTGTCAAACTACTCGAATAGTCGTGTCCATGGTCAAGGACAGTTGGATAACCGCTCTTGGGCTACGTCCATTGTTTATGAAACCTGGTGTGTGTGGTTGGTTGTGTGGAGAAAACTACTTGAGTCGAGTGGAATGACTCAACACATTGATTAAGTTGGAGTTGATCCAAACTGTGTTTATGTTCATATTTGTAACATGTTCACACGTATATCTGAATGCTTACGGTGCATGCTTTACAAGTTGTTGGACATATCATTGCACACAAAACTAGCTTTCTGCAAAATTTCCTACTTAGTGCTATATCATGCATTGTCACGCCTTATTCAAAATCATGGGTTGCTTGTGAGTACATTCAAACATAATCACTGGTTTGTCCCTGGCTATTTACTTGGCCAGGCTTGGAAGAACAAGATTAAGATGAAGAGTTCTTTGGTGACGAACATGCGAGCTAGTACGCTTTCCCAGTCAGAATGCCTGTAGGGTTAAGGCAGATGGCATGGGTTTATGCTATCGTTGAGGATTTCTGCTGCGAGCTTATGAAGACTTGGCCATAATGGCCATAATTTGTGTAAGACGGTATGTGTGGATGTAAGACTCTTGTTATTCAGCTTCTACTGATCTATAGGATCACTTTACACGTGCATCCGGTGATCATGACTTATGAGACGTGGTCCCCACATCCTTCCTCACATTCCAATGCAATTCTTCGATCGCCATGGACTGTAACTGTGCCCTTACGCCCTGGCATTTTAAGATGTAAGTAAACATAACAAGTCCATGCCATAAACTTTGTATAAGCCGGCCGCCCAAACAAGGCATGATAAGGGCTCTTGATTTTAACCACTTCAAACCACAACGACTCTGCTCTATAGTCATAGTCATCACCAAAAGCCACTTCGAAGGCAATTTTCCCTACTGCGTATGTCGACATACCAGGGACCACACCATGAAAAACTATAGAGGACGGCTTAAGCTCCTTATCAGTTAAATTCATCCTGCGGAAAGTACCATAATAGAGGATATTGATACTACTGCCACCGTCCATGAGCACTTTAGTGAATTTATAACCCCAACCTGAGGGGCTACCACCAATGCTAGTTGACCCGGATTTTCATCCCGGGGCGGGTGATCCTCTCTACCCCATGTGATTGGATGCTCGGACCATCGCCGGCTCAATCGCACTGAGCACACGTTTATGAACTTTCTGATCCAGCTTACATAGACTCGTGGTGAAGACATGATACTGACCACTGTTAAGTTGCTTTGGGTTGCTCTGGCATCCGGATGGATGCTCCTGGTTACCCTAACCTGACTGTTAGTTATAACAACCCTGGTTGCCTTGTCCCCTATACCCAGAAATTTAAGCCGCCACCACCAAAACAGGGACCTTGTGAGCCGGATCCTGACCCGCCAGGCGGGCATTATTATTGTCGTGATTCTGGTTGAAGTTAGAATTTTTCTACTCTTTTATGATAAAATAGTCCTTCCATGCATGAGTTGATGGCTGCAGGGCAAACTATGCTTTGGGCAAGGGTCATTAAGCATTGCCTCCAGGTTAAATTTTGGTCCTCCAAATTGCGGCTTACCCTTATGACGCTGGTTTCTATGCTGAGCATTAGTGTTAGCCACAAAATCTGACCTGCCACCGATTTGCTTGCACTTACCATTGTTGCCCTGATTATGACCATTATACCCTATCACGTTCTGCTGCTGACCCTTACCATTACCACTCTTCTTCCCCTTGTTGCAGTTTTCATCATCAGATTCAGAGTCCTTAGTGTTGTGTGAGCCAGCATACTTGATGAGAGCCACCATGAGCTCTCCCATATCATTGCAATGACGTTTAAGCCGACTGTCATGGTTCTAAGTCTGACAGTAGAAAGGGGGTACGTTGGAGGAGGCAATATCCTAGCTACAAGGAGGTTGTGCATGCAAGATTTACGAGTTCAGACCCTTCGCAAAGGAAGTAAAAGCCCTACGTCTCGGTGCCCTGAGGCGATCGACTGTATTATGCGTGAAGTTATAGGGAGTGTGAACCATTGTGCCAGAGGAGGGGTTGGCTTATATAGAGTGCGACAAGACCCCAGCTGTCCCACGTTACACAGGGTTCAATGTACATTAAGGTGAGGCGTTATTGGTAATGCCAACAATAAAGGCACATAAATGATCATTAACACTATGGAGTGAACGCCTGACCATTGCCATCCTGAGTGACTTTACATCTTCTGTACTCCGAGTGGCTTCTTGTTTGGTCGAGTGATGATATACTGGTCGAATGGAATTAGGTTATCCGAGTGGAGTTGTTGGTCGAGTGAGTTGCACTCAGAGGTGATCCCAGTCGGTGAAATCTGTTGTGCCTTGAATGCCGTTGATCTTAGGGTAGTGACCTTGGGGAGGGCGTCTAGGTCAGGCCTATTACCCTACCCTAGGTACATGTCCTTGTCATTAGCCCCAGAATGGATTGACGTCCGAGGGTAGAAGAGGTTGAAGATGGTTCCGACTCAGTTCTCATGCTTTAGGGGCATCGTACCTGTGTTGGTGAACCACGGTAAACCTTCAACTTTATTTTTAATAGCCTCGATCCATTTAGAATTTTGTCGAGTGAATTTATCCTGGAATGCTTCGAGTGTTGGAGTAGAACGAGATCTTCGACATGACTAATTGCGCCGCCATTCCCAGATCTCACAGGATTCGAAATTTGGGGAAGCGCGCGGGATGGAGAGCGCCGTAGTAATCGGGGCAGATTAGGTAGGGGCGCCTCGATTTCTGCGCCTCCTTTTTCGCCACGTACCGAGCGCGTGGCTGTTGTGGGATTTGACAGGATCTCTCGAGCCTGATAGTCAGTCTCTTGGAAATGTGCGGATAAAAGGATCTGCGGCTGGTGTGCCCGCACAGCGCATCCCATTCTCCTACTCCTTCCTATGTTTCTTCATCTCGCCTCCGCCACTCTCGACACCTCCGCTCCACCTGCGAGCAGCCTGCGACGGTGGGGAAGGACAAGACGGCGGCTCTGGAGCGCGCCAAGAAGGTCACGGCAACGGTGGCATGGAAGCCGAAGGGCAAGAAGACGACTCGGGGGGATCTTCCTCGAGGTCCGGTCTGCCGCCCGGCTGGATCCAGGGCGACTGGATTCGCTCCACGATTCAGCTTGAAGATGTGGGGGATCTCTCCTCAGGGGGACTAACCGCATCTAGTGCCACCCATGGATCTTGGTGTAAGTGCATCTAGTGCCACCCCTAGTTGGTTTTGGAGTATTGACGACAAACCTAGTTAAGGGACTAATGTGTTTGTGAGAATTGCAGGATAACACAGGTAGAAGTCCCTCATTGATTCGGTTTTCCTACCAGAGATGACCCCTAAAAATGTATGAAAACATTGAAGTCAAAGGGGGTATATGAAGATATTCACATTGAAGACCATGACAAGAGAAGACACCACATGAAGCCTATGGAGCTCGAAGACTTAGATCTTTCGTAGTTCTCTTTCTTCTGTGTTGAGTCATAGGAACCACCGTACTGTTAAGTGGGGTCCAAGAGAACCAGTCAGAATGACTTAAGTGATGCTTAAACAAAACCTATGTCTTCGAGTGAAGACTTTGAGAGCGAATCTTGTCCAGAGTCGGGCAAGTCAGCTTTGCTTGAAGCCCAAGTAAAGTTTCCGTGTGAGTTTGAAATCTGACCATTGGAACACGTGTCAGTTCCTTAGTGACCCAGGGTCATTTCGGACAAATCAGGTCGGGTTGCCAAGTGGCTATAAATAGCCCACCCCCTACAACCATAAATGATTGGCTGCTCAGATTCAGAGTACGGCTTTTGTCGTTTGAGAGAAACCCACCTCGAAGCCTTTGAGAGTGAATTCCTTGCAAGGATAAAGCCCTAACCACCCAGAGCCAAAGAGAATTAGGCATCACTTAAGTCTTCTTGTTTGTGTGATCTGAAGACTTATTACACTTGAGGACCGTGCATCCTCCAGCCGGTTAGGCGTCGCGTTCTAAGCATCCAAGAGACATTGTGGATTGCCAGTGAACGAAGTCTGTTAAGGTTTGGGAGTCTACCTTGAAGACTTACCAGAGTGATTGGGCGAGGTCTGTGTGACCTTAGCTCAAGGGGAATACAGTGAGGACTGGGTGTCCTGAGCTGCGTGTTCAGGACTGGGTGTCCGGGACTGTGTGTCCTAAGGTTTAAATACCTAGACGCCCTAACCACACGTACAGTTGTCACAGCAACTGGAACTGGTCCAACAAATCATTGTCTTCAGCGAGTCACTAGTTTGATCTTCCCTTCCCTTTACTTACTGTTACTCCTTGTGAAGTCATTGTATGTTCGCACTATCTTTTGTCTTCACTGAGTGACTGCATGTTCTGTGTGGCTTAACAATATCTTCCTACCTGATCCTTACTACATTGCTGCTATTAGTCATTGTGCTTTCACTCTATTGAATACTTGACTTTGACTTGCCTAGTGTAGTCTACCTTCCGCTGAAGGGTAATAGGTTTATTTCTATCGTTTGTCTTCATAACTTCCACGTTTTGAAGACTTTCATAAAAATCGCCTATTCACCCCCCCTCTAGTCGATATAACGCATTTTCAATTGGTATCAGAGCAAGGTGCTCCCTTGTTCTGTGTGATTCGGTTTAACCACCTGGAGTTTTAGCTATGTCGACTGCAGAGATAATTAAAGTCTCCGCCGTGTGCCCCGTCTTCGATGGAACTGAATATCCCTACTGGAAGAATAAGATGTGCATGCATCTTGAAGCCATTGATGTCGACCTATGGTATATCGTCAAGAACGGCGTTCCCAAGGCTGGAGAAGGTGTCACTGCTGCTAATGTCAAGAAGTTCGTTCAACTGGACTCTACTGCCAAGAATATCATCTGTGGTCATCTAACCAAAGGACAGTATGGTCGTGTGAGTGCTTTGGAAACATCTAAGCTGGTCTGGGACTGGCTCTCCAAGGTCAATGAAGGCGTCTCAACCCAGAGAGATCAGAGAATCAGTGTCCTTGGCAACCTCTTCAACCGCTTCAAGCGAAATGACAATGAGAATGTCCAGCTCACATTTGACCGACTCACTGACATCACAAATGAGCTTCAAGCCCTCGGCACTACTGAGATCACCAAACATGAAGTCGTCAAGACACTACTGAGATCACTTGATAGTTCGTTTGACACCCTAGCCCTGATGATTCAAGAACGTCCTGATTTCAAGACACTCGAGCCGTCTGACATACTTGAGAGGCTCAACACACATGAGTTTCAGCTTTCTGAGAAAAGAGATATCTACGGTCCAAACTATGGGCGAACTCGTGCCTTGAAGGCAAAAGCTGTCTCCTCATCTGAAGAAGAATCTAACAGCAGTTCGGATGATCCTGAAGACATTGGAAGGGAACTTGCTATGCTTGTGAAGAAGTTCCAAAAATTCACCAAGAAGAAATGTTTCAGAAAGTCTTCCCGATCAAGCTCAAGGAATGATGAAGCTTCTGCTCACGACTACAAGAAGAAAACATGTCACAAGTGCAAGAAACCTGGCCACTTCATCTCTGAGTGTCCACAGTGGGACAATGAGAACAAAAAGAAGAAGAAGAGCAAGGAATATAACTCTGACGACAAGAAGAAGAAGAAATACTCAAAGTCTTCATCCAAGTCTTCCTCAAAGTATTCATCACACAAGAAGAGCTCATCTGGCAAGGCACGTGCGTTTGTTGGCAAGGAAATGGATTCAGAGGAGGAGTCCGCTTCTGAGGAGGCGGAGGTGGAGTCTGACGAGGAGTCTGATTCAGGCGTCGCAAGTCTGGCTACAGCATACATTGCCAAGTCCATCTTCAGCAATGAAGACAATGACTTCCTCACCGACACCGATGCAAATGACAAGGACTACTCCGCTTCTACCTACCGCTTCATGGCACATGGTGCCAAGGTAAACACACGCACAACTCACTATCAAACATCTAGTGACGATGACTCTGATTGTGGTTCAAAACCCAGCTACAAAACACTTGCTAAAATTGCAACTGAACAACAGAAAGCTATGGAACATATTCAAAAACTGTTAGACAGAAGCGATGATCTGTTAGGTGCTGAAATGACTCGATCTGAATCCTTAATTGAAGACATAAAAAATCTTCACGTTAAGTATCAGGAACTCGAAAGTCGTCATGAAACTCTCTCAACAAATCATGAAAAGCTTTCCTATGATTATCTTCAAAGGAAGCAAGATCTTGAGAAATTGAGAGCGGCTCATGAAGATCTTAAAAAGGAAAACGAGTCACTTCGCGCCAAACAGATCAGTTCCGCTCAGGAAGGATTTGAACCACCATGTCTTAAATGCATTGAGTGTGATAATGCTACTTCTGTTGCTGAATGTTCTACTGCTACTGTTGTTGTAATATCTTCAACTGTTGATGTGGTAACTAACCCCTCTGCTGAGGATACCACTGCTATTGCTGATGAGAATGCTAGGTTGAAGACATTGCTTGAAACAGGGATGTACAAAAGTCTTAAAGGGCATCAGACACTATGTGATGTCCTCAAAAAGCAGATTCTGAACCGAAACCCGAGGAAAGAGGGTGTTGGGTTCGTAAGGAAAATGAATGCTGATGGCTCTTACTGAAACCTGAGCAGTACCCCAAAACCACGTGGGTTGCTGCAAAGGAACCTTCAGCAGATCCATCCAATCTATCTGGCTTCACTTGTGCTAACCCCATTATCATTGATGAATCCCTTGATGCAAACTATAAACTGTTTAAGAATCAGAATGGTGAAGTGTTTGCCAGGTACATTGGTACTAACTGCTGGAATGGACCGCCTATGAAGAAGATCTGGGTTTCAAAAAGGTGTCTGGAGAATCTTCCTGTGAATGTCATCATGACACCTCACGTGAAGAAGACAAACCACAGACCAAAGGCTTCATACGGTCCAAAGGCTTCATACAGAGAGAGGACTCACCTGAGTCGCACTAACGCAAATGTTTTGCAGGGAAACCATACTCAGGCATATGAATATGAGAGCGGTTCATCAAACCGCCATGTTCATAAGACCAAGAACTATTCTGCTTATTCTTATGAGTACTATTGTCCGCCTGCAAGACTGTTTGCTAGGGCTCCAAAGCCAAAGTTCTCAGATGCTGCACTTAGACTTATTGCTTCTAAGCCACCCTTGAAGATGTGGGTGGCTAAGAAAGCTTAACTCTCTTTTGTAGGGAAAGGTCTCCAGCAGAAAACCAAAATCGCCTGACGCTATTGCTGGGGACCTTAAACATCTTGTAGGGCGCAAGATCAAATGCCCGAATGGTCTTACTATGTACTTCGTTCCTGAATCGCTTGCCACTCTCCCTATTAGTCCTAATCTGGATCTAAGCTTTCATAACCCACTGGTTCGTCAAATGTTTTTGCTTCACAATGCTCTTCGTGAAGCCTATCCCCCTAACTACACTGTACGGTACGACACCAGCGTCTTCAGAATGGATTATTGATAGTGGGTGTACAAATCACATGACTGGCAAAAGAAGCCTTCTTATGGACTCGACCTTACGTCCATCCGACAAGAACCACATTACATTTGCTGACACTAGTAAAAGTAAGGTATTGGGTCTAGGTAGAGTTGCAATCTCAAGGGATCAACACATGGATAAAGTCATGCTTGTTGAATCCCTTGGCTTCAACTTAATGTCTTTCTCAATGCTTTGTGATTTAAACATGATCGTAATATTTGGAAAATATCGTTGCCTTGTTCTAATGGAATCTGACAAGTCTCTAGTATTTGAAGGGTATCAAAAAGATGATTTGTATGTGGTAGATTTCTCAGCAGGACCACAGCTTGCCGTATGTCTTCTAGCAAAAGCTTCAGAATGCTGGCTCTGGCATCGGAGGCTTGGGCATGCTGGCATGAGGAACCTCCACACCCTGGCAAAGAAGAAGCATGTCATAGGCATCTAGGGCATCAAGTTCAAGAAAGATCACTTATGCGGTGCCTGTGAGGCAGGAAAGATGACGAGGGCCAAACATCCCTCGAAGACAATCATGACCACTACTCGACCCTTCGAACTGCTTCACATGGATCTTTTCGGTCCCACTCATTACTCAACTCTTACTACTACTGCTTGTCTCTATGGCTTTGTCATTGTTGATGATTATTCTAGATATACTTCGGTGCACATAATCCTTTACAAGACTGAAGTGCAGGATGTCTTCAGACGCTTCGCCAATCGAGCAATGAACAACTATGGCGCCAAGATAAAGCATATCAGAAGTGCCAATGGCACTGAATTCAAGAACACTGGCCTTGATACATATCTTGATACCTTGGGCATCACACATGAATTCTCAGCCCCGTACACGCCACAACAGAATAGGGTCGTCGAACGCAAGAACAGAACACTCATTGAGATGGCCAGAACGATGCTAGATGAATACAAGGCTCCAAGAAAATTCTGGCCTGAAGCCATTGATATTGCATGCCATACAATCAACCATGTTTATCTTCACAAGCTTCTGAACAAGACATCTTATGAGCTCCTTACTGGCAAGAAGCCAAATGTTAGTTACTTCAGAGTATTTGGCGCCAGGTGCTGGATCAAGGACCCACATCACACCTCAAAGTTTGCACCAAAGGCACATGAGGGTCTTATGCTTGGATATGGAAAGGATTCGCACTCCTACAGAGTCTTCAATCTCAACAGTGGATGTGCGGTTCGATGAGACCAACGGTTCAGAAAGAGAGCAACTGCCAAATGTGCTAGATGAAGTTCCATCCAGTGAATCAATCAAGCTATTGGGAACTGGAGAAATTATACCTTCTGAAGCTCATCCTGAAGAAGAACTTATCATCTCAGCACCTGATCAACATGAAGACAATGCTCAGCCTGAAGACATTCCTTCTAACAATGACAATGATCAGAAAGAGCAAAATCTTCGCCCTGTGCATCCTCGCGTTGCCAATGAAGTGCAGATTGAAAAAATAATTGATAGCATCAATGCACCCGGTCCACTCACTCGTTCAAGGGCAACTCAGCTAGCAAATTTCTGTAGGCACTTTGCATTCGTCTCAATAACAGAACCCAAGAAAGTTGAAGAAGCCTTCATGGAACCTGAATGGATTCAAGCTATGCAAGATGAGCTTCAACAGTTTGAGCTGAATAATGTATGGGAACTAGTCAAGCGTCCCGATCCTCGGAAGCACAACATAATAGGCACCAAATGGATATACCGCAACAAGCAAGATGAGCATGGTCAAGTTGTTAGAAACAAAGCTCGTCTCGTCGCTCAAGGATATACTCAAGTGGAAGGCATTGACTTCGATGAAACATTTTCTCCTGTGGCTAGACTTGAAGCCATACGCATACTGCTGGCCTATGCAAATCATCACAACATACTTCTTTATCAAATGGATGTGAAGAGCGCCTTCCTCAATGGCAAGATTGAAGAAGAAGTGTATGTTGCACAACCTCCTGGCTTTGAAGATCCAAAACATCCTGACATGGTATACAAGCTCAACAAGGCACTGTATGGCCTCAAACAAGCCCCTCGGGCCTGGTATGACACACTCAAATACTTCCTGAAGAGCAAAGGCTTCATACCTGGTTCTCTCGACCCCACTCTCTTCACGAAGACATATGATGGTGAACTGTTTGTGTGCCAAATATATGTGGATGGCATTATCTTCGGCTGCACCAATCAGAAGTACAGTGAAGAGTTTGGATATATGATGCAAGAGCAATATCAAATGTCTATGATGGGAGAGCTGAAGTTCTTTCTCGGTCTTCAAATACGACAGCAACGCAACGGCATATTCATATCTCAAGAGAAGTATCTCAAAGATTGCCTGAAGAAGTTCGGTATGCAAGACTGCAAAGGCTTCACAACGCCAATGCCAGCCAAGCATCATCTGGGTCCTGACGACAATGGTAAAGAGTTCAATCAAAGGTATACCGCTCCATGATTGGTTCTTTACTTTATCTATGTGCATCTAGGCCAGATATTATGCTTAGTGTTTGCATGTGTGCTCGATTTCAAGCGGCACCAAAGAAGTCGCATCACTTAGCTGTGGAGCGAATTCTTCGATATTTGGCTCACACCCCAACTCTAGGATTATGGTATCCAAAGGGCTCAGAGTTTGATCTGGTTGGATTCTCGGATGCTGATTATGTTGGTGACAAAGTTGATCGCAAGTCTACATCAGGCACATGTCACTTTCTGGGACGATCACTTGTATGTTGGTCTTCAAAGAAGCAGAACTGTGTATCTCTCTCCACTGCTGAATCTGAATACATTGCTGCTGGATCTTGCTGCGCTCAGCTTCTGTGGATGAAGCAAACGCTCAAAGACTATGGCATTCATCTGAAGCAAGTGCCACTCTATTGCGACAACGAAAGCACCATCAAGATTGCCAACAACCCAGTTCAGCACTCGAAGACAAAGCACATTGAAATTCGTCATCACTTTCTCAGAGATCATGTTGTGAAGGAAGATATTGATATCATACACGTCAATTCTGAAGAGCAATTGGCAGATATCTTCACCAAGCCCTTGGATGAGAAGAGATTTTGCAAGTTACGGTGTGAGCTAAATATCCTGGAATCCTCAAATGTCCTGTGATCAGGCACACATCCTAACCCTTATGCATATTGATGACTTAGATGTGCAACACAGGAAGTAAAGTATATCTTCAATCAATGAAGACATACATTCTAAGTGTGAATACATTAATGTGGAATTTGACTTCGGAGCGCCACGATAATTGTGCGCCGTGTCTGGGTCTAATACTTCCTATACGGTGGGTAACGCCACCACCAAATGTTCTATTTTGAAGTGTTTCACTCATGGCGTTACCTTGCTATGTCTTCACATTTGGTTTGGCTTCAATCTCAACATGTCTTCATGATTATGTTCACTATGTTGATTATATATATACACTAGTGTTCTGTCCTCTACAGCATTCACTTATAGCTATGTCTTCTTGTTGAATCTTTTGAACTAAGTGAATGTGATCGGACCCTAACCTCTCTATGCTATCTATCTCAAACTCTATCTCTCCAAATCATATGCATTCTATTGAAACTGTCGAATATCTTCTCTGCGTCCTTGTCAGCAGAAGATACAAAGACAAACCTTAAGTCCACTTTCAATGCTCATTCCTCCACACGAAACCCGGAGAAGTAGGAACGACCACCCGACAATCCAGGCGTGCGTGGGACGTGGAACAAACCCCAAAATTCTGTATGATGGCCACGTGTTCCTCAGATGCGAATCGCCAGGGGCACCTGTGTAATAACGCAGTGCCGCCCCTGTACCTATAAATACACACTTCATGGCGGTCATTATCTCTTCTTCCTCTCTCGCACGAACCCTAGCGCCACTGCTAGCCCTCGACGACGCCGGCGACGAAGCGCTTCGCTGCCGCAACCTCTCCGACATCGTCTTCACGCCGACCGCGGACATTGTCCTCTCCGCCGTCGCCGTAGGTGTCCTCCATCGCCAAGTTAGGGCACGGAAGATCGAACTGCTTGGCCTCATCTTCCACTCCGTCTAGCAGTTCTTAGTGTGGTAAATAAAACTTCCTTTTTACGGCACCGTTGATCCTATGGCTTTGTCACTTTCTACCACAAGCAGTTTCTATTCACACAAGTTAGATCTCTCTCATACTGCATCTCATAACATGCCTAGTATATTCACTTATGCTTCACAAAGTAGTTAGATTCCTCACTTGTACTGATCTCTGGATTCGTACAAATTTGGAACCAACTCCTTATCTATGAGTGAATGTCTTCGCACGATGAGGTCAATGTCTTCTAAACTGATTTATATTCAAAATCTTCTGAGAATGCATATGACCTCTTCCCCTTCCCTCACACCATAATGCTGTCACAGGTACATGTCCGTGGGAGAATCCCTTAGTTCTCATAGTCTGCATTCATTTGCAGAATTCTTACAGCATCATATAAATTCTCCCGAAGACGGTTCCTGTTTATCCAGCAAGCGAAAATATTTGAAGCCTTTGAACGTGTTGAAGCCTTTCAGTTTAAAGTTCATGGCTTCAGAGAAATCAGCAAGGAAGGGTGGCAGAAAGCGTCGTGGAGAAACATCTAGAGATCTGCCAGATGACCTCTCAGAACTATACAAGACAGATCCTGAAGAGGATTACAATCAGCGCAAGACCCGAATCCAATGGATTTGAAGATATTGGGCAGAACAATGGTTCAAATACCGATTTGTAACCTAGGAATATGCTGAGAAAAATGCCATCAAGAGACCGTGGGGAGACATCCTATACAAGAATCTTCAACCCAGGTCCAGAGATGAAGCCATTGAACAAGGCTTCTATCCCTGCATGGTCCGTGGGCCACAGCCTATTGATGCACACCCATCGTCACTACTATGGTGTCATGACGACATTCTGTTCAAGCGCAACTTCCAGTTTGCCTAGAACTCAGTGAAGCAAAACAAGAAGACATTGGGAGTAGACTTCAACCCTGGTGCCTCAGCTCCAAGGGCTGATGACACACGAGATGCAGAACCCAATGTCGTTGGTCCTTTCTACAATCTTGGTTCAAGGGATTGCAGTGAATGAGCCTGTAGCTGACGCTGAATCAGATGAAGCGCCTGCAGCACCGAAGCCAAAGAAGTTCAAGAAGCCTAAAGCTTCAAAGCCTGCCCCTTCACCAAAAATCTCACGGGCGAAGCCACTGGCAACTGCACCTCCTGAAGACAGTGTGCAGTCCGAAGATTTATCATGCATCTCCAAGCCCCAGAAGGTCAAGATGCCTCTGCCACACACCGGCCAAGAGCTAACAGCTGCTGCCATTCTGCGCAATGATGCCATTGATTTGTCAAGTGATGAAGATCTTGTAGATGACGCTCTTGAGAAACTCATCAAGAGCAAAGAAGAAGCAGAAATCTTCAATGATCCGCCTCTCTTTGATGTGACAATCATCCACAACTTCATTGATGAGTGGTTTGACACGCCAAACATCAGCTTCGAAGATCTGCAGCTACCCATTGGCCTCAGTGTCGCCTTCCATGGCGCCATTGCTTCAGAGTTAGCTATCGCCCAGCGCATTGTTGAACTGAAGCAAAAGATTGACTATGAAAAGTCTCAGTTCAAGAAGCATATGGCCAAGCTCAGCGTGCAAGAGGTGAAGAACTTCAAGATTATGCTGCACGAGCTCAAGGAAGCCTTTCTCAAGAAACGTGCAGAAGCTCAAGGTTCTTGTGAGCGCATGAAGGTTCTGGCTGACAAATGTGTGCAGGCCTACAATGAGGCTGGGAAGCGCAAGGCCCTTGGGCGTCCTGGCATCGACCCCAGGATGGCAGCAAAGAAGATGAAGAAGCCAGCTACGGCTGAACCTGATGCACCAAGGCAGGAAGCAGATCCCATTGTCTTCCCAACTAGAATGACTGGCTCGAAGCCAAAAAGCCGGTCAACCGCTTCAGAGCTCAAGAAGACGAGGACTGCTGAGGCTGAAGCCAGGAAGAGGAAACATCCTAAAGCCTCTCCTATTGCCCCCTCCAAGAAGAAGAGGAAGACCAAGAAAGATCGGGCTGCTCCCATAGAGCCTTTGATAGTTGAACCCGTTTCTGTGGTTCGTCCTGACGTTGAACGCCAGCTGACAATCCATGAGCCTGCTTTCACAGAGGCTCATGAAGCTAAAGACTTTCCAGCAGCTGATCCCATCGCTACTGAAGACATTGGTCAACATGACCATGTAGAAGATGGTGCAGTCCTTCCTTAGCTCGAGAACAGCGAACTCATCAGCATTGGTCGTCCTCTGACGCCAATCGCTCAATATGCTTCATGGGCTGATCGCCCACAAGAGGAAGAAGACTTTGAGGCCCAGCCAACTCCAACTACACAGGCGTCGCCTGCGTTGCGCAGGCTTCGCAAAGGACCTAGGCCTCCAGTCTCTGCGTCTGAAGTTGAAACTGCTGAAGACATTCCGGCTGCATCAGTCGATGAAGAAGAAGTCCCACAAGCTGCTACTCCCCTGTCCCACCAAGAAGCGGTTCTCGAGGAGAACATGATTGTGACCGACCCTCCAGCTCGTCAAGTGGAGGTTGAAAATCTTGAGGCTGCCACCACCACCACCAATGAAGCCACTGACGCTGTCATGGCTGAAGCTAATGTGGAGCCCTCCCCAACGGAAGAAGAATTCAGCGAAGCCACTGATCCCTCCACTTCTGTTCCTGAGTCTGCTGCCGGTCCCCAGTTCGACTATCATGTTGAGCACAGGCCTCAGGTACAGAAGCCAATCCCAAGATTGGCAAGGTTCCCAGGTCCTGCATCAGCACCTGGCTCCTTCAATATCAATGGCTTCAGAGCAGACAACACATTCTTTAACAGCTCCAGGAACCCCTACTCAAGGGAAAGGATATCATCTGATTGGTTCTGGAGCTATCCGCAGCGAAGCTATTACTCCTGCATTCTATACAATCAAGGTCGCATCTTCCCCCACAAGCGTCTTGGCATTGAAGCTATAGCTGGTCTGCCCTGTCTGGAAGAAGCTCTGGATTGCTTCAAAGAAGTTGGATTGCTGCCATTCGTCGCTGACCAAGAGCATTGGAATGAAGAGTTGCTGCTCCAATTCTATGCCACACTTCACATCCGCGGGTATAGCAAAGATCTGAAGACTTGGGTCCTGGAGTGGATGACAGGAAATGTTCATCAGGAAGCCAAAGTCTTTGACATCATTGAGCTCACTGGTTTGCCCACTCCTGGCGATCTCTACGAGCATGGCTGTCAGCTTCATAGTGAAACTATGGAGAGCATCTTTCAGAAGACTGAACCTAATATGAGTCAGATGCTCAGTATGATGAAGCCATTTCCCCAAGATGCTGCATATCCCACGGAGTTCTTCGTTGAAGACCTTGAGTATCTGCCAAGAACCATTTATCACATCATAAGGCGAACTCTCTGGCCAATCAAAGGACATTCTCCCCATGCCAAGCTGGAAGGTGCAATGAAGACTTTGGTCTTCTACATTCTTCATGGAAAATGCTTCAATACACAGGATTTCTTCATTCGCCAACTTGCTGCATCAGGCTCTGATCTGTTTGGCTTGAAGTTCTACGCCCCATGGGTCATGCGGCTGATCAAACTTCACTCCATTTTCTCATATCAGCCATCTGCTCGCAATCATCGGATTTTTCTGCCTGATGTGGATATGTCTATTGAAGCCATCTATCCTGAGCCTGCCAAGGAACCCCTAAGTCTTCAGAATGCAGAGCAACATAGTTTCTCTCAGAACATTGAAGGAGTTGAAGCAGTCGCTCGTGTGTATCCTTTGGCTGGCACTACACGTGCACCGCATCCTGCTCTCACTGAAGCCACTGACAGTACAACTGCTCCACGACCCAAGAAGCGCACTCGTGTTCTCAACGACTGAGAGCTTCTTGTGGCTCTTCATCAGAAACAGGATAGGCATCATGACTGGCTGAAGTGTCAGATGCAAAGCCTCTTGGTGGATGTTAATCGCATTCGCAATCTTGCCACCAAGAATGCTTTTGTTGCCCATGAAACCTCTCGCCGCACATGGAAAGGGCTAACGCTGATGTGTTCTGAAGATGATCTTCAAGAGGATGGCTTCACTGAGCGATTCAAGTTTGACTCCACACCTCCTCGAGGGGCAGTGCTGCGATGAACTCCATCCCTTGAAGACTCTGAGTTCTCTTCCTCTGCTGCAACTGTGAATGCCAGAGTGATCGAGGATGAAGACGATGCTACTTCACCGCAACCTCCTTCACCACGCTTCGACTCTGCTCCAAGCTCTTCAGTACCGCCAAACACCACCAACGACCCTGCTGCTTCACCTACTCCTCATGGGAACGAGTAGATGCTCTATGTCTTCAAACCTTTTTGGTCCTTACTGACAAAAGGGGGAGAAGCATATGAGGTTGATAGTCTTCAAGCGGGTCCATATGGGCGGGTGCTTTATATTTTGCTTCGTGCTTACAACTCTTGTTTTGCTACATTTGGTTCTTTGAGTTGTAACACTTAAACTCGATGGTCGTCTGCTACTTATCTGCCACCTTGTGTTGCGATGATAAATTCCGCATGTGCGACGATAAATTCCGCACTTAGATCATCCTACAGACGTCCATTTTCCATTATGCATGTCATTATCTTCATATACTTTCACATGCATAGTGGATTGTCATCATAAGTTGAAGTGGATCTCCACAAGTACAACCTGCCATGTGCATTTGCATTCCAAAAGCAAATTACTTATATGCACATCTTCAGGGGGAGCCCTTGCAACTTATGAAGACAATTCCTTATCCTTTAAAATTTCACAGATTATATTCCCCGTTGAAAACTTCAACTAGTTTGTCATCAATCACCAAAAAGGGGGAGATTGTAAGTGCATCTAGTGCCACCCCTAGTTGGTTTTGGAGTATTGACGACAAACTTAGTTGAGGGAATAATGTGTTTGCGAGAATTGCAGGATAACACAGGTAGAAGTCCCTCATTGATTCGGTTTTCCTACCAGAGATGACCCCTAAAAATGTATGAAGACATTGAAGTCAAAGGTGGTATATGAAGATATTCACATTGAAGACTATGACAAGAGAAGACACCACATGAAGCCTATGGAGCTCGAAGACTTAGATCTTTCGTAGTTCTCTTTCTTCTGTGTTGAGTCATAGGAACCACCGTACTGTTAAGTGGGGTCCAAGAGAACCAGTCAGAATGACTGAAGTGATGCTTAAACAAAACCTATGTCTTCGAGTGAAGTCTTTGAGAGCGAATCTTGTCCAGAGTCGGGCAAGTCAGCTTTGCTTGAAGCCCAAGTAAAGTTGCCGTGCGAGTTTGAAATCTGACCGTTGGAACACGTGTAAGTTCCTTAGTGACCCAGGGTCATTTCGGACAAATCAGGCCGGGTTGCCAAGTGGCTATAAATAGCCCACCCCCTACAACCATAAACGATTGGCTGCTCAGATTCAGACTACGACTTTTGTCGTTTGAGAGAAACCCACCTCGAAGCCTTTGAGAGTGAATTCCTTGCGAGGATAAAGCCCTAACCACCCAGAGCCAAAGAGAATTAGGCATCACTTAAGTCTTCTTGTCTGTGTGATCTGAAGACTTATTACACTTGAGGACTGTGCATCCTCCAGCCGATTAGGTGTCGCGTTCTAAGCATCCAAGAGACATTGTGGATTACCGGTAAACGAAGTCTGTGAAGGTTTGGGAGTCTACCTTGAAGACTTACCAGACTGATTGGGCAAGGTCTGTGTGACCTTAGCTCAAGGGGAATATGGTGAGGACTGCGTGTCTTGAGCTGCGTGTTCAGGACTGGGTGTCCGGGACTGTGTGTCCTAAGGTTTAAATACCTAGCCGCCCTAACCAGACGTATAGTTGTCACAGCAACTGGAACTGGTCCAACAAATCATTGTCTTCAGCGAGTCACTGGTTTCATCTTCCCTTCCCTTTACTTACTGTTACTCCTTGTGAAGTCATTGTATGTTCGTACTATCTTTTGTCTTCACTGAGTGACTGCGTGTTCTGTGTGGCTTCACAATATCTTCCTACCTGATCCTTACTACATTGCTGCTATTAGTCATTGTGCTTTCACTCTATTGAATACTTGACTATGGCTTGCCTAGTGTAGTCTACCTTTCGCTGCAGGGTAATAGGTTTATTTCTATCATTTGTCTTCATAACTTCCACATTTTGAAGACTTTCATAAAAATTGCCTATTCACCCCCCTCAAGTCGATATAACACATTTTCACTTAGAGGCTTCCTGGAAATGAGACCGAGCCGCAGCCGCAGGAGGGTGAGTGCGTCCTCCTTGCGACTCACGTTGACCGCGGATTCTCTCTGCCTCCCCATCCTTTCTTTCGGGGTTTTCTGAACTTCTTTTGAGCCCAACTTCATCACTTTTCCCCTAACACCATCACGTACCTTGCTGCGTTCGTTTCCGTGTGTGAAAATTTCTTGGGTTGTCGACCGCATTGGGGTCTCTTCAAACACATCTTCACTTGCCGCTCTTAGTTTGTGAAAAAAGCTAATCCGAGTGATGAGAAGACCCATGTGATCCAGATGTGTGGAGGCCTAGGTATCCAAATGAGAAACAAAAGTACTTTTCCAGTTGTGATCCTTCCAGAGTCAGTTAGAGGGTGGCAGTCGACCTGGTTCTACTACAAGGACCAACCCACTCCTGGTCAGTCGACCCGTTTCCCTCCCTTTTCCATGGAGCGAGTCCAACAGCCCACTTCTTTGAAAGTAACTCCAGCAGAGAGAGAGCAAAGGTGAACATGCTGATGGAGCGAGTAGTCCAATTAGTTCGAGACAGCGTGACTGGCATGGACTTGCTGGAAGTATTTCTCAGTCAACGCGTCCAGCCACTCCAAGCCCGCGGTCATCCTATGTGGATGTACTCGGGCATTGAGGACACCACTCGGATCCACCCGGAGGAGGTCACCGAAGAGACGGTGGAGTTGTGGTTGCAAGGCATCACTGGGAACAAAGATAACCCTCGGGGGTCCAAAAGAGTCCTACCATTCTGCGCTGGCCATGAACCCGAAAAGGTCTATCCTTTACTGTCGAGTGCTTCTTCATTCTGATTTATAACTATCTTCTTGCCCGACGGATGTCTATGTTATTCTCTGCCTTGCAGATCTACATTGATATGTACACAATTCCCAATGGAGAGAAGGACCAGGTGGGAGAGGTGAGTGGGGGCGAAAGTGGCTATTGGAGATCCGATGACGAGGACAAGGAGGACAGTGAGGACTTGAGCGACGGCGAGGAGGTCGACTCTCCACCCCGCACTGAAAGACGTTCCAAGCAGACCCATGACCCCACGAGAATCCGCGTCAAGGTAGTTGTGCAGACCTCGAAGCGCACTCGGACTTCCTCCCCAGTTCCGACTGAGAAGGCGCCGAAGCAGCCCAAGATTGCAGCTCCTAAGCCTCGGAAGACTCTGCCCAAGATGAAGATCGATGTTCCTATCGCCTCCAGGTAAGTGTTTAGTTTTATCCTTTTATTCAAGAACTTCTTCAGTAGTCATTGACTCACTCTCTTGCTTGACCGAGTGAGTTTGGGTACTTGCAGTGCTGCTACTTCTGGGACTTCCGTGTGTATTTATTGGAATGAGGATGATGCAAAGATGGAAGATGGGGCCACCTCTAGAGCAGGTGTGACTCTGCCAACTTGCCTCCACTTTGTCAATTGATTTGGAGGTCGACTGATATATTATGGTCGAATCTTTTGCAGCACCACAACATGTGATTGAACTTCTAGATGATGATGAAGATGTGCCTCTGAGGCCTATGGGAAGGAGAGGCAGGAGCTTGGGTAGGAAAGCGCCGATCGGCAAGAGAGCTTAGATGACAACAGTGCCCGAACGAGTGATCCAGCAGACTGGAGACCTCAATCGGGCCTCTGTCACCTTTGCCGAACCTGTGCCGAGTGAACATCCATCAGCGTCGACTGCCCAAGATCCTGCTTAATCTATTCAACTCCATACTTCAGATTCTCAGATTGCTACAACTGTTCCACCATCTCCGTTGTTCGTCACCCATCATGTCCCAAAGGACAAGGCGAGCGCTGCTAAAAAGGCTAGCCAAGCAGGCCTGACGATGGAGCGGATGAAGACGGTGCGTGAGACCAGCCAAGCTGCATATAACGCTAGTGCAGCTCTCCAAGCCAACGTCCAAGTTAGTTGATTTCCGACTGATCCTCTAACTTGATACTTGAGAACTGTTGCTTTCTTATTCATAAGATGTCCGTGGATGATCGTTTTCACACTTTTTCAAACTTCATGTGCATCTGTTCACCCACTTGGTGAATTCTTTCATTATACAATCTTTGTCACTTGAGTCAATGTCGAGTGAACTTTCGAATCAGTGGGGGCACAAAGAGTGCACCCACTGGGTGTAGTCCCCGAGACCATTGTCGAATGTTTGATTCGACGGGGGTCTTAGATCGTTGCTGATAATAAATCCACTCGGTCTCGAACTGATCCTGTCAAGTGAACTCTTAAACTAGTGGGGGCACGCCAAGTGCACCCACTGGGTGTAGTCCCCGAGACCGCGGTCGACTGCGGTAGTCAGCGGTGGTCTGAGAGCCAATTTTGTTGTTGTAGTTCTCTCTCTTTTTGGGTGATTGGACTAATCAAGTCGAGTACCGAAGCAAACCAGTGGGGGCACGCCAAGTGCACACACTGGGTGTAGTCCCCAAGACTACTGTTGAATGTTTGATTCTGCAGTAGTCTTAGAATTTTTTGTCATAATATCCTAAATTTTTACTACACCACTTGGGAGCAAATAATCTTTGACTTTGTCAACTGATATATCTTATTTACCAGCTTAAGAAATCCTGTGAGCTCATATCCCAATTTGCCGAATTTGAGAGGAGGCAGATCCAGCTCAATCTTGACTTGGACTTGGCCAAGCAGAACTTGCAGAAAGCCAAGGATGAAACAGGTGGTATGGAAGGTAAAAACTTTCCAACTGTGAGATTGGACTGTTAACCGAGTCATCTTCCCGTTCTTCTTTCTGAAGCGAGTGATGCTTATTATTTTTTAGAGAAAATGAGGCAGGCTCTAGCACAGAAGGATCTTGATCTCGCAGTAGCGTAGAAGGAGGCCCAAGAGAAGACAACACTTGCCGACGAGAAGTGGGCTTCAGTGAGGACGTTAGAAGAGGATAATGCCAAGCTGAAGACTGCTCTTGCCGAAGCTAACAAGGAAATGACATGTCTGAAGTAGGACAAGATAGCCCTGAACGACAAGATTGAAGATCTCTCTCAGAAGAGAAATGAGCTGGAGGCTTATCTGGGGGGACTCGCCAATAAGTTATTCCTCATGCTTGAAGGTATTTCCTCCTGGTCGACTGGTTTCTCTTGACAGTTGTTGATTCCTCAGATGGTTATTTGACTCATCATTTTGCTATGTTGTGCAGAGTTTTTCCAGAACATTGAAGAAGAGACTGGACGGATCGAGACGAACTTGGATCCCATCAACTCTCCCGTTCAGGATGAAGCTGCCATGAACATGCTCCGACTGGAGTCTCGCCTTGCCAGCGTCGTGGATTATCTGGCTTGACTGAAGGTGGCGGTTTCCCGAGTCTACACAACACTCTGGCCAAAGGAGAGGTTCCAGAATGACCTCGAGTCTCTAATGACTCGACTCAATGAGATCCCCGGCCGAGTGCAAGCATGGAAGAAGTCTTCTGCCTGATGTGGTGCTGATGTGTCTCTGTGCCTGGTTCGTGTCCACTGCAAAGAGGCCAAGGAAGAGAACCTGGCAGCGCTCAAGATTGCTAACACCAAACATCGCCAGTTCCAGTCCTTCATGGAGACCTTCATTGAAGCAGCCACTCGCATCGCAGACGAAATTGACTTGGACGAGTTCGTGGAGCCAGCCAGTCCTCCTCCAGAGGAGTGAACAAACTTTAAGCTTTAATTCAATTTGCCTCGGAATGCCGAGTGATTTTGTAACCGTTAAAACTCCTTCAGGCCAGGTGCCCGAGCACTTTTATCTGCGGTTCTGGACCTTGCAAGATTTATCTGAACTTTGTTTTTCTTCGAATATGTTTGTCTTCACCTTTGCTGCTTTTGAATCTCTTGGCTCTGAGTGAAACTTCATTCTTCAGTCGGAATTGCCACTAACTCTGTGATGCACCTCTGTCGAATGGGTCATGGACAAGGGCACTTAGTGTTGTCCACGACCCGCACTTCGTTGTCCTTGCGGATCAGAATGGAGCCGACGTTATACTTGTGGCGCAACTCCGTCGAGTGGGTCATGGACAAGAGTACTAGGTGTTGTGCACGACCTGCACCTCGTCGTCCTTGTGGAACGGGATGGAGCGGACGTTGTACTTGTGGTGCAGCTCCGTCGAGTGGGTCATGGACAAGAGCACTAGGTGATGTGTACTACCTGCACCTCGTCGTCCTTGCAGATCGGGATGGAGCGCACATTGTACTTGTGGAGTAGCTCCGTCGAGTGGGTGGTGGACAAGAGCACTAGGTGAAGTGCACAACCTATACCTCATCGTCCTTGCGGGTCGGCATGGAGCGGACGTTGTACTTGTGGTGCAGCTCCGTCGAGTGGGTCATGGACAAGGGCACTCGGTGTTGTGCACGACCTGCACCTCATCGTCCTTGCGGATCGGGATGGTTTTTAACTTAGGCGAGTGCGAGACTGCAGCTAAGCCCCCTAGTGGGAGGATTGCTCTCCACTTGGTAGGATTTTAGAAACTTCGGCGAGTATGGGACCGCATCTAAGACCCCGAGTGGGAGGATTGCTCTCCACTCGGTAGGATTATTTAAATTTGGGCGAGTACGGACTGCAGCTAAGTCCCCGAGTCGGAGGATTGATCTCCACTCGGTAGGATTTTTTAAACTTAGGCGAGTAGGAGACTGCAGCTGAGCCCTCAAGTGGGAGAATTTATCTTAACTCGGTAGAATTTTAGAAACTTAGGTGAGTACGGGACCGCAGCTAAGACCCCGAGTGTGAGGATTGCTCTCCACTCCATAGGATTTTTTAAACTTAGGCGAGTACGGGACTGCAGCTAAGCCCCCGAGTGGGAGGATTGCTGTCCACTCGGTAGGATTTTTTAAACTTAGGCGACTATGAGACTGCAACTAAGCCCCCGAGTGGGAGAATTGCTCTCCACTCAGTAGGATTTTAGAAACTTAGGTGAGTACGAGACTGCAGCTAAGCCCCCGAGTGGGAGGATTGCTCTCCATTCGGTAGGATTTTAGAAACTTAGGCGAGTACGAGACTGCAGCTAAGCCTCCGAGTGGGAGGCTTTTTAAACTTAGGCGAGTACGGGACTGCAGCTAAGCCCCCGAGTGGGAGGATTTCTCTCCACTCGGTAGGATTTTTTAAACTTAGGTGAGTACGGGATTGCAGGTAAGCCCCCGAGTGGAAGGATTGCTCTCCACTCGGTAGGTTTTTTTAAACTTAGGCGAGTACATGACCGCAGCTAAGCCCCGAGTGGGAGGATTGCTCTCCAGCCGGTACGATTTTTTAAACAAAGGTGAGTACTGGACCGTAGCTAAGCCCCCAGTGGGAGGATTGCTCTGCACTTGGTAGGATTTCTAAACTTAGGCGAGTACGGGCCTGCAGCTAAGCCCCCGAGTGGGAGGATTTCTCTACACTCGATAGGATTTTAGAAACTTAGGCGAATCAGGTTTGTGGCTAAGCCACCCACTGGGGGATTTGAACACACAACTTGACAGGATAACAATCATTTAAGAACCAAAAAAATCTTGTTTTTGATAAGCAAAATGAACGATTCTTATTACAACTCGCCGACCCGAGTGCTTAAATGTTGAAATGGCGGAGCAGATCCGCGTTCCAACGGCGTGGCTCATCTTTCTTGTGTTCCACATTATAAAGGTGATAAGCTCCGTTCTGGAGCACCTTGATGATGATGAAAGGGACCTTCCCAAGCAGGAGCAAGCTTGTGAGGCCGTTGCTGATCCACTCGAAGCACCAGGTCTCCTTCCTGAAATGCTCGACCTCTCATGTTTCTGGCATGGAATCGACGGAGGTCTTGCTGATAAATGGTCGACCGGATCAAGACAATCTCTCTCTCTCTCTTCTTCCTGGAGGTCAACAGCATCTTGCCGAGCTTGCTCTGCTTCAGCTTCTGAGAAAAGTTCCACTCGGGGCGTGTTCTGAAGCAAGTCGCTTGGCCGCACGGCTTCAGCCCATAGACCATGAAGAAGGGAGTCCGACCAGTCGAATGATTTGGCGTTGTTCTCAACCCCCAAAGGACGGAAGGCAACTCATCCACCCAAGCGTCATGTTGCATGCTTGAGGTCACGCATCAACCAGGGTTTCAGCCCTTAGCAGATCAAACCATTTGCTCTCTCTGCCTGTCCATTCGATTGCGGATGCGTGACAGATGCGTAGTCGACCCGAGTACCCTAGGAGGCGCAGAATGCTCTGGACTCATCAGAATCTAAGTTGGAGCCATTATCCACGATAATACTATGAGGCACTCCATATCTGAACGTCAGCTCTCTGATGAAACTGATGGCAGTGCTTGAATCGAGACTCTTGATAGGCTTGGCTTCGATCCACTTAGTGAACTTGTCGACTGCTACAAGCAAATGAGTGAAACCACTCCTGCTGGTCCTTAGGGGTCCAACCATATCCAATCCCCAAACAGCAAATGGCCAGACGAGTGGAATGGTCTTCAAGGCTGAAGCGGGCTTGTGAGACATGTTGGAGTAGAACTGGCAGCCCTGACACTTGTCGACTATTTCCTTTGCCATTTCATTTGCACGTGGCCAGTAAAAACCTGCTCTATATGCTTTGGCCACGATTGTCCGAGAGGACACATGGTGACCACATGTCCCCGGGTGGATATCATTGAGAATCATTCGACCTTCTTCCGGTGTAATGCATCATTGAGCAACTCCGGTCACACTCTCTCTTTACAGTCGTCCACCTGTCACGGTGAAGGCTTTGGATCGACGAATGATCTGACGGGCCTCATCCTCACCCTCTGGAAGCTCCTTTGTGAGTATGTATGCAACATATGGCACCGTCCAATCAAGGGTGATGACCAAAACCTCCATGATCATGTTGACCACGGCTCGAATTTCAACTTCAGTCGGGTCGGTGAAACTTTTCAGTTGCGGGGGCTCTTCTATGAAAGGAACCTCTTGAACTGACGGAGTGTGGAGATGTTCCAAAAACACATTGCTGGGAATAGACTTGCGCTTGGAGCCTATCTTCGCCAGATCATCAGCTGCTTGATTCTTGACTCGGGGTATGTGGTGGAGCTCTAACCCTTCGAACTTCTTTTCCAACTTCCTCACTGCATTGCAATAGCCAGTCATAGCTGGGCTCCTGATATCCCATTCCTTCATCACTTGATTGACCACCAAATCCGAGTCGCCATAAACCATCAGGGGACGGACGCCGAGTGAAATGGCCATACGCAGCCTGTACATAAGTGCCTCATATTCAGCCTCATTATTGGAGGAATCAAAGTGAATCTGGAGAACATAACTGATTTTGTCGCCTCGCGGGGATACCAGAACCACCCCAACACCAGAACCATTCAGCATCTTGGACCCATCAAAGAACATAGTCCAATGTTCCGAGTTAATTTCAGTCGGCTGTTGCTGCTCACTCCACTCGGCGAGGAAATATGCTATTGCTTGGGACTTGATTGCTTTCTTTGCCTCAAACTTGATATCTAACGGAAGGATTTCAATCGCCCACTTTGCCACTCGACCAGTTGCATCTCTGTTGTTCAGAATTTCTGATAATGGAGCATCACTAAAAACCGAAACCGAGTGATCTGAGAAGTAATGTGCAACTTCCTTTGTCATCAGATAAATTCCATAAACCAACTTCTGATAATGAGGCTATCTCTGCTTGGGCGGGGTTAAGACTTCAGAAATATAATACACTGGGCGCAGAACTTTGAAGGCTTTGCCTTCTTCTTCCCGCTTGACCATGAGCACCATACTGACAACTTGTCAAGTGGCTATGATATAAAGCAGTAATGGCTCTTTGCTGATTGGAGCAGCAAGCACCGGCTGGGTGGAAAGCAGGGTTTTGAGTTCTGCAAACGTTGCTCAGCTTCAGGAGTCCACTCGAACTTGTTAGACTTCTTCATCAGTCGGTAAAGAGGCAATGCCTTTTCACCGAGACAAGAAATGAATCGACTCAATGCGGCCAGGCAACCAGTAAGCTTCTGGACATCATGCACATGCACAGGGCGCTTCATTCGGAGAATTGCACCAATTGCATGTTTGGAAACGAGAAAACCGAGTAACTTTCCTCCTGGGACTCCGAATGTGCACTTTGATGGATTAAGCTTGATATCATAGCTTCTCAGATTGGCAAAGGTTTCAGCGAGGTCAGTCAGTAGGTCGGAACCTTTACGTGACTTGACCATGATGTCATCCATGTATGCTTCCACATTCCGACTGATCTGAGTGAGCATGCACTTCTTAATCATGCGCATGAATGTGGCACCAGCATTCTCGAGACCAAAGGCCATAGTAGCATAGAAAAAGCACCCGAATGGGGTGATAAAAGATGTTTTCATTTCATCAGGACCATACAGTCGGATCTGATGGTACCCAGAATAAGCGTCCAGAAAGGACAAATGATCGCATCCCGCAGTCGAGTCAACAATTTGATCGATGTGGGGCAGAGGGAATTGATATTTCGGGTAGGCCCAATTCATATGCTTGAAGTAGATGCACATGTGAAGTGAATCGACCTTTTTGGGGACCATGACAACATTGGCGAGCCACTCAGAGTGGTATATCTCGCGGATGAACTCAGCTGCCAGAAGCTGAGCCACCTCCTCACCAATTGCTTTCTTCTTCTCTATGGCGGACCGACGGATATGCTCTTTCACAGGTTTTGCTTTTGGGTCGACTCGCAAACAGACAATTCCCTTGGGTACACCTGGCATGTCAGAAGGCTTCCATGCAAAGATGTCCCAGTTCTCATGGAGGAACTGGATGAGCGCTTCTTCATATTAGCTGTCAAGCATTGTTGAGATATGAGTCGGAGCAGCACTAGGATCGGTCGGGTGAACATGAACTTGCTTTGTTTCACCGGACGACTGAAATGAAGATTCTGAAGCGGGCTTTTTGGCACATAACAAATCACTCAGATCTGCGTTCTTCTGGTACTCTTGCATTTCCACTACCGCCATCTGTTCATCGGTAATCTTTGAGCCCTTCTGGAAACATTCCTCCACTCTTTGCCGATTACCAGTGATCATAATCACACCTTTGGGACCAGGCATCTTCAGCTTGAGGTATACGTAGCATGGTCAAGCCATGAAGCAAGCATATGCAAGCCTTCCCAGAATAGCATGATAAGCACTGTGAAAATCCACAATTTCAAATGTCAACTTTTCCTTGCGACAATTCTTTGAATCGCTGAAAACCACATCAAGAGTGATCTGGCTGAGTGAATCAGCTTTTTTCTTAGGGATGACACCGTGGAAGCACATATTGCTTTCACTGAGCTTAGACATCAGGATGCCCATCTCTCGAAGAGTCTCAACATACAAAATGTTCAAGAGAAAATTCCTTATTTGACACTATCTTAAAATCTACTTCCTTATTTGACACTGAAAAAAATTCTTCCCTATTTGACACAAGTTCTAAATTTTATTCCCTATATGACATTTCCGTTCATTTTGAGCCTAAATGACACCTGAAAAGACTCTTTTGCCCCTCATGTGGTATGTGTGTGGGGGGCAATAGCGCACACACGCATCACCAATGCGAGGGCAGGAGCACACATGCAGCAACACATACACATGCACCAACACACACGCACGCGCACACACACGCAACAACACGCACGCGCACACACACACGCACACACACGCAGCAACACACATGCACGCGCATGCACACACGCAGCAACACACACACACACATACACACACACACACAGCAGCAGCACACACGCAGGCAGCACATAGGCACGCAACAGCACACACACACGCGCGCACATACACACGCAGCGGCGCACATGCACACACACATGCAGCAGCAGCACACATATGCGCTCGCACCCACACACGCAACAGCACACGTGCGCGCACACACATACCACATGACGGGCAAAATCATCTTTTCAGGTGTCATTTAGGCTCAAAATGGACGGAAGTGTCGTATAGTGAATAAAATTTAGGACTAGTGTCAAATAGGGAAGAAAAACATTTCCAGTGTCAAATAAGGAACCAGATTTTAAGACAGTGTCAAATAAGGAATTTTCTCAATGTTCAATCCTCTGCCACCATCCATCAGGACCTTGGTCAATCAAGTCCCCCCAACGACCGGGTCGACCACCAATGCTTGCCACCCTGGGGTAGCAACACGTGCTGGATGATCATATTGGTCGAATGTAATGGGAGTCTTAGACCACTTCAAATATGTTGGCATTGCCGGAGCAACCATGTTCACTTCTCTGTTAATAACTTTCAGTCGACTTTTGCTCTCAACGTCAGCAAAAATCACCAAAGTGGCATTGATGTTGGGGAAACCATCATCTTCCTCTTTGTCTTCATCCTTATCAGACTCTTTCTCTTTCTCTTTGTACTGGCCCTCCCGGAATTGTTGGATAAGGAGTCGACACTATCGAGTGGTATGCTTGGGATAAATCAGGTTTCCCTCCTCATCCACCTTGGTGTGAATATGACATGGCAAATCCAACACATCATTTCCTGCCGAAGCTTTCACCTTTTTGGGGACCCATGGTCCTTTAGGTTTTCCCTTGAATTTCCTCTGAGTCACTACTGCGGCTTCACCAAGAGCGGCGGGTTCGGCCTTGCGCTTCTGTTTCCGATTGGAACTACCTCCTCCGGCGTCTTTGGCGACTGGTCTGCTCTTGCCGCTGCGGAGTCAGGCTTCTTCTTCACCGTTAGCGTACTGAGTGGCTATTTCCATCATTCGGGTCAGAGTCATATCTTCTATCCAACCAAATTTCAGGTTTAGCTTTCGGTACCGAATGCCCTCCTTGAAGGCGCAAACTGCTTGGTGCGGTGACACGTTTTCCACTATGTGATGCAAAGTGGTCCACCTATGGATGTAATCTCTCAACATCTCATTCAGCTTCTGAACACAATGCTGCAACTCTGTCAGCCTTGCAGGCCGCTTGCAAGTGCCTTCAAATGTTATAACAAACACTCGGGCGAACTCTTCCCAACTAAATATGCTGCCAGGGGAGATCTGATTCAACCAAGCTCTGGCTAACCCTTCTAACATCAAAGGAAGGTGTTTCATGGCTACCTCATCATTACCGCCGCCAATCTGTACAGCCACTCGGTAATCCTCTAGCTAAGTGTCAGGTTTGGATTCACCGGTAAACTTACTTACCCCAGTCGCCAACCTAAAGTTGGGAGGGATTTCTGCGGCTCTAATGGCACTGCTGAAACACTCAGGTCCTGATACATGCACTCGACTGCTCGTTGGTCGATCTCTGTCTTGTCCTCTGTGAGCTCTGTTCCGGTCGACCAAACCTTGTACCAAAATTGATCTTGCATCAAATCTAGGTTCTCTGGGGTCGAATGGATGTCTTCGCTCATCACCATACGGATGCCTGTCATTGGGCCGCCGGGGTGTATTAGATCCACCCGTCGGAAGGGGTGTGGACACTCGACGGCGGTCCTCACGGCCGAACCGATGATCATATTGCTCGTGGTTCCGACCCATGTACTGCTCTTGACGGTGTCCCCGGCCCTCACGCCGCGGAGGCGATCTTGGGCTATGTGCTGACTGGACAGTGTCCGGCACCACAGATCTGCTATGGTTGCTGTTGCGTGACTGGGAAACTGTTGTGTTCTGCTCTCCCACTGCACGGAGTAGCGCTCGAATCTGCATCAAACCTCTTCTAGCCTCTGACTGGGATGGATGGATTGACTCTACTATACGGGCTGTAGCAGTAAGATTCTAAATTGTGGTATGGTATACCTGATGCTTGCGGGGAAACAATTGCCGCTGTCGTCGACTAGATTCAGGGACCAGTCGTCGAGTGCGATTGTCGAGTGAACGCTAGAGATTCTCCCGTCGCTCGAGTCGCGCGCGCTCAACCACCTTGGTCAGGCGCGTAGTCTCCAAGGCCCAAGCCTCGGAGGTTTCTCCACTGATGGGAGTGTGGAGTGCCTCCGTATTGCGACGATGCAGCTCCTCTCCCTGCTGCGAAGTAAGGGCTTGATGACGATATTCTTCATGAACATGCAACGAATCACCATTGCCATCGCCGTCGTCGCTGTGGTAGAAACCAGGCGAGCTGCCCGGCGTGTCGACCATGAGGACTTCTGCCGCAGGGTCGCTGCTGTCACACTCAGAGAGGGTGTCAACGGAGCCAGTCGACAGGTCGAACAGCCCGTAGAGAGATTCGTTGGGCTCGATTGCCGCGACTTGATGGGTGGCCGACCGGCGAGCCACTGCATGCTTAATCCACCGCCGAAGCCGCGATCGACTGGATCGCTTGCGGCATCGAGCAGCGAAGAGCAAAGACGTTGCGGGAGCCAACCGATACTGGGTCGACGGTTGCCGCAAAAGGACGCCATGGGCGCACACCTGAAAGTGGGTCGCTCTGCGGACAGGGAGCGCCTTGACGTCGAGGGGAGCTTCTTGAAGCCAAGCGGAGTCGTCGGCGTTGAAAATGAGCACGCCAAGACGGATCTTGTGGCCCTCAGCCAAACCTCCACCAAAAACCATGATGGTGGGAATCGAAAAAAATCGCAACCTCACCGGAAGTCGCTAACGGTGGGCGCCAACTGTCGTGGTTCTAAGTCTGACAGTAGAAAGGGGGATACGTAGGAGGAGGCAAGATGTTAGCTACGATGAGGTTGTGCACGCAAGATTTATGAGTTTAGGCCCTTCGCAGAGGAAGTAAAAGCCCTACGTCTCGATGCCCTGAGGCGGTTGACTGGATTATGCGTGAAGTTACAGGGGGTGTGAACCCTTGTGCCAGAGGAGGGGGTAGCTTATATAGAGTGCGCCAGGACCCCAGCCGTCCCATGTTACACAGGGTTCAATGTATATTATGGTGAGGCATTACTGGTAATGCCAGCAATAAAGGCATATAAATGATCGTTAACACTACGGAGTGAACGCCTGACCGTTGCCATCCTGAGTGACTTTATATCTTCTATACTCCGAGTGGTTTCTTGTTTGGTCGAGTGATGATATACTGGTCGAATGGAATTGGGTTATCCGAGTGGAGTTGTTGGTCGAGTGAGTTGCACTCTGAGGTGATTCCAGTCGGTGAAATCTGTTGTGCCTTGAATGTCATTGATCTTAGGGTAGTGACCTTGGGGAGGGCGTCTAGGTCAGGCCTATTACCCTACCCTAGGTACATGTCCTCGTCACTGACCAAGTTTCTGCTTGGGAGGTGTGAAGTGACAATTCTTCTCCAAAATCAGAATAGTAGAGATAATGGTTGAGACTCGGCGAACCGAATGATGGGTCGACTCATCCTCTCGCTGCACACAGTTGTCCCGACCAATAATCGACAGTGAATGCTTACATGTTCCTTTAAAATTCGGAATGAAACACACCTTCAACTCAACCCATGAAGTGACAGAATTGGCAGGTAGCCCTTTCAACTAGGTTTGAGCTGGTCCATCCAACATCATGGTGAAGTATTTGGCACATACCACATCATTAACGTCCAACATCTCCATAGCCAGCTCATAGCTCTCAATCCAAGCCCCGGGTAGAAGATCGGCTATGTAATTAGGCACTTTACAAGGGCCCTTGAAATCCTTGGGCAAACATTCATTGTGCAGAGCCGGTACTAGACATGGCACACTGACAATCCTGGAAATCGTCCCAGCCTCAATAGACGCCGAAGGGTTTACTAGAAACTGATGATGAGTCCCTAGCTGAGCCACCAATTCCGCCTCACGACAGGCCCTAGCCTGGTCCACTAGGGCATGAGCATCATCGTTCACCCTATGATCATCTTGGGGTGGGTTAGGTCCGCTTGGTGGGTCATCATTATGAGGCGGTTTACGATGCCGCTTGCTGTTGGAAACCGCCGGCGACTCAATGCGTCGGCTATAACTTCAACTAGGGTGGGGCGTTGAATGAGCACGCTCACAACTGTATGAGGAAGCCGCCTATTGTGCCACAGACGTCTGAAGAAGTTCCACCGCATTCCGGGTCTCTATTGCAGCTGGAGACTCACCTTCGATCGGGATAGCCGCCAGCCTAGTAGCTGCCGCTATCCTGTTATCCACCGGGTTAGAATAATGTCCAGAAGGTGTTGGAACCCATTGAGGCGGGGTCAGATCACTAGGGGGCTGGTCTGGCACATGAGGTTGAGCCGCTGCTCCGGTTCCTAGCGCCTCAGCTGCCCGAGTTACAACGGGCGGGTTACTCGTTCCTGCCCCAGGTGTGTTAAAAAGATTCCGGCTTTCAAACTATAAAAGTAAGCGGCTCTGTTGCCTCCTTCAGTGAATAGCATTGGACGCATACTGATCTAGTCTTAGACGAAAAGCTTCTGCTTGAATTCACTATGACTCGGCCTCCAGCAGAGCCCGCTCTCTATTGCCATCCGGGCATTCTCTGTATTAAGATCCTCTCGGGCCTTGGCCACCTTATCTCACACTTTTGTAACCTCTGCAATATTTTGCGCCTGGTTCACCGGAGTTACCTCTGCAGCTAACAGAGTTGCCAAACATTCCAGTAGCTCTGGTAAGACTTGAGCCAGCGACCGTGCAGTGCCGCTTGCTCCGGCTGTCGCAGTAGTTGTTGAGCTGGAAGTCATAGCCGCAGCCGCTGATGAATTTAGCATCGGCTGTGTACTAGCCATAAAAACAGCAGCCCTACTCAGTGGTTCATAGGGATCCGGAATACTGTCACCATCAGAATAGCCCCCAAGCCCGCCATCTTGAAGCTGATAGATTGACTCGGTTTCTCTAGTTGAGGACTCATCACCTGAATAGATGGTCGTCTCTCTACCAGACACAAAACTTTCCTCATGATCCGCCCCATGAACAAAGCCAACAAAAGCATGCTTCCAGCCGGGTTGAACTCTACCGGGTCGCGCACGCTGAGACGTCTCGACGACGTCGGTGCAGGGGTTCGGCTTAGGTTCTGACTCACCGATCTTGCCGATGAAAACATGAATTCCACCAAAGGGGACCCAGTACCCATACTCGATTGAGTCGACCTCGAGGCCCCAGCCGGTGTCGTCGATGTAGATCTTGCTGCATCGACTCTTTCTCATCCGGCCCACGGCGTATCCTTTGATCCCTGAGAAAATGCCCTTCAAGAACTCGAAACCACCATGCTCTGGCCCCATGGTGGGCGCCAATTGTCGTGGATTTAACACGGCAGATGCCCTAGTAAAAGGACTTAGGTGTGGAGCCATTGCAACGCATGTTAGCTTGAAGGGGTTGAACGGGTCAAAGGACACAAGGGATTTACCCAGGTTCGGCCCCTCGCAACGAGGTAAAAGCCTACTTCCTGCTTCTAGTTGTATTGCTTGAGTTTCGATTACAAGGAAGCGAATACGCTTGACCTAGCCATCGATTGGTTGTTTCTTGACCTAATCCACCACCGGGTCTCACCTTTATATACACAGGTCGAGGTCCCATGACTTACAAGAGCCTGGTTCGGGTCACACAACGTAACTGAACCTGGTTCTAACTTCCTTGCCTTATAGTGCAAGTCATCATCGGGCGGCTCACACCTTCGGGTCTCGAGCCATCTCGGAGTCTTGGGCCTTCAGTAGCCTACTTATGAACCTTCGTCTTCTCGCCTTGTCTTATTGGGCCTGCTGGGTCTCACACCTCGGGGTTATATCCCCAACACTATAATTCATAAAAGATTTAACACAATCAAACTTAAGCCTAATACCTGACTCTTTACATTCTTGAGTTCCCAATCTTCAGACTTACGTTTATTTCTTTCTAAAAGATCCCACATGAATTCAATAGTCGTTGTCGGCGGAAATGACACCTATGGGGTCACTGGGATCCCTTCTACGGTTGGCAAGTGCGAGGTTGTGAGAAGAGCGGGACTGACAGGAAGCACACAGATCGTTTACCCAGGTGCGGGCCGCGAATATGCGTAATACCCTAGTCATGCTTTGGTGGATGTATTTGAGTGTTCTTGTGTTCTTGAGCTAGCTACAGGGTGCAACTTGCCCAAAAGAGCCGAATCCCCCTCCTGGACGCCTTAGGACTCCTTTTATAGGCGAAAAGGGGTTGCCACACTGGCACACAGGAGGTGGAAAGGTCTAAAGTGGATGAGTCTATCCTCTGGCCCCGTCGGACAAATGCATTTAATGCACTGCCGATGTGACCCTCTCACTTTATCAGGGACGCCAGGGAAGCACGTGCCAGCCATCGCCGCCTCGCCTGGCCTCGACACGCGTCCGAGCTGATGAGGCGTCGTGGCGCCATGTTGGCTGGCCGCTAGGCTGGCGCGGTGGCGGATCCTTCATGAAGGGTCGCATGCCGCCATGCAGGTGCTTGCTGAGTTGGTGTAGAGGCCGCCCGTCACCACACAGGTACCTGCCCAGCTGGTTGAGCTAGCAGCTGCTTGGGGACGGTGGTGGAGTCTTGGCTGGCCCAGGCCTGGGAGTGGTCCTGGTGATGCCCTCGGCAACGGCCTTGCCGGGGCCTGGCAAGGGTATTGCCATGGCATTGTAGTCGCCCCCGGCAAGGGTCTTGTTGGAGGTCTTGTGGATTTCCTCGGCTAGGATCCTGCCGAGGGTCGCCATCTTCCGGTCCTCATCTAATCTCATATGTTTATGATCTTGACGAAGATTTGCATGCCACCACAGAGGCGCCTCCCGAGCCTTGGTTCCAATATAGTTGGTTGGGTTGGAGCCCATGGACTCAAGGGTGGCTTGCTCCAATGGCATCGGGCAAGTTGCCCCGGCAAGGCTCTTGCCGGGGCTGCGGAGGCTGCCTCGGCAAGGATCTTGCCGAGGGAGTCCACCTCGCCCTCTTGCTCTCCTGTGTTTCTGGTCTTTGCGTTGCCTTGGTTGTCTCGTACTTTGGCTTCTCTCCGGCTTCCCTCCTCTGCCCTGCTAAGTGTGGCCGTGGCGTGCGGCTTTGACTACCTGTGCACAAGTAAAGGGCTCAAAAGAAGAGCCCCTACTTTTGTACATCGACAGGAGCCACCGGGCCTGGGCCGCACATAAGCACGCCGCGTTGTTGGGCTAGGCCCAGAACGGTGCGCGGGCAGGTGGGGCGGATTTTACCGCAGTAATTTCTCGTCCGCTGTGCTTCCCCACGACCTGCGTTGAATGCGTGACGTGGAGGGTCGTACGTGACATGGGGGTCATGCGTGGGGCGGTTTCCGCATGCACGCGTGACATCGTGGTAAAGAGGCGGCCCGCGCCTTCCCCGTAAAAAGGAACGACCGCGGGCGCGCTGCTCATTTACCCCCTGTGTCTTCTCCAATCTCGGAACCGCCGTCCCTTCCTCCTTCCTTCTCAAGCTTCTACCCCTTCTCGCCATCACCGCGCCTTTGTCCTCCTCAACCGCCATGGCGCCCAAAACCAGCAGAGGCAAGGGGGCGGCCAAGGACGCCGGGGAGAAGGAGCCGCCGGAGAGCGAGTTGGCGGTGCAGCGGACGCAGCACGCCTATTTCCCGTCGACAGTCGATGCGGTCGAACTCCGGGACTACTTCAGACACCTGTGGGGGTGCAAAATGGGGGGCGAGACAATGGGGCATCCGGCCACGCACGTCATCCCCGCCGCTTTCGCCGAAGCCGGCCCAAATCGGTACCCATTCTTCGTCGATTACTTCTCCTCCAACCTCTGTCCCCCCTTCTCTGATTTCTTCAACGATGTCATGCACACCTACGGCTTCCACCTTCTAGATTTTACTCCAAATTCATGGCACGCATAGCTCTTTTTGCGCACCTCTGCGAGGGTTTCGCCCGGGTGCATCCCAACACGGCGCTCTTCCGCCACTACTTCTTCCCTCGGATCTAGAAGGGAGGCGCCATCTCCAGTTGCGTCGCCTGGATCCCGTGGCCCAAGGGGACATACCCAGAGGGCGCTTAGAAGGAGAGGTGGGAGGAGTGGCGGGCCGGTGGTGCTGGATTGAGGAGGAGGATCCACAAGAATTCTGCCGGGTTCGCCAGGCGCCGCCGGTTTACGGAAACGACTAGAGCAATGTCGATGCCGATGACGCGAAGCTCACGGTCGCTACCACCAGGATTCTTCGCCTCACTGAGGCCGGGCTCACCCTTGAGATGATCGGGGCGGATTAAATCCGCTGCCAAAGCGCTCCGCTGCATAACAAGGGGAGGCCGGCCTAGCTCTTTACGAATGCGGCCGATATCATGAGGCTTCGCCCCGGCCTCGACCACAACTTCACGGTGTTGGTGCACGCTCACTTCTGCCAGCGGCTCTTCCAGCTTGATGTGAACCGCGACGGCAAGGCCGAGAGGTTCGGCAAGGCCACGAAGGCCGGCAAGGTCGCCAAGGGGCCCTTGTTTGGGTTGCCAGCAGGGGTGGTCCTGCTGAGCAATAACTCGCGCCAAAACAACGTCATCGCCATGATGCCGAAGTTCAACGCGCACAGCCTCGTTCCAAATTGAGCCAAGCTGCCAGAGGATCAAGTATAGGAGTTCTTTGATGCCCTAGAGGAGAAGTACGTCCGCGACGAGCCGCGGCTCGTCCAGGGCACCACCCAGGCGGAGCTGGACTACATCGCCGCCAGGGCGACAGAGGCGAAGCTCGCCAAGGAGGCTGGCAGCATCGGCGGCGTGGAGGACAAAGCCGTGGCGGTCGTCGAGGAGAAGGAGCTCGCGCACTGGGCGGAGTCCGCTGGGGATGCCAGCAGCGCCGGCACCGGGGCCCCTCTCGTCAAAGACGACGACAACGAGCCATCCGAGGTGGAGGCTGGAGCTGCCGAGCCCCCAGCCGCGGGGAAAGGGCGAGTCCTGTGGCGGGCCAGCTCTGACGAGTCGGTTCGGCCCGGCAGGGCCATGAAACCCCGGCATGCCCAGGAGACGTCCGCGTGCCAAATGAGGGCCGCAGCAGCGAAGAAATTGGTGAAGGCCGCGGTGGCGAAGAAGAAAGCATTTGCCTCTTCTTCGTCCAAGCGTTCCCCAACTCCACCTGCTTCCCCTCCTCCTGCAGGTGACGACACGGAGGTCTTCATCAACCCCGGGTCTTTCAGCCCGAGGAGGAAGAGGAAAGCAGCGGAAGAAGAAGCGGAGGATGAGTAAGTGCTTCGACTTTTGTCATCTCCGTCGCTCCGGGCCGTACCTCTTTTCTTGACTTGTTTTCATCTTGGCAGGGATACGGAGACACTGGCCCAGAGGGTGAAGGGGGCCAAGTCTACGGCGGGCGGCCAGCCCCCGGCAGGCACTTCTGGTACACCACTGGTGGTGTCGAGCAGTCCGGACAGCAGCCCCCGGCACAGCCCCCAGCGTAAGCTCGTCACCCACCCCTCGTCAACGAGTGTTGGGGGTACGATCCTTGGTGCTGACTTTGCCATGATCGCAGGAGGAGGACAGCAGTAGGGGGAGCCACTGAGGGCTACCCCCAACACATCGCCTCCTTCAACCACTCATCCCCGAGGGGCGTGCCCAGCAAGGGCGCCAAGCACCAAGCCCATGCACATTGAGGAGGAGGAGGAGAACTTGGGCGCCGGCAGCTCCACCTTGGTGCCAAATGTTGGCGAGGAAGGGGCTACTTCTTCCTAGCCCGACGCGGGTACATCATTTGCCTCTCATCCCCGCCCTTTCTTCTTCTTTCTAATATTTGTCTTGGCTTCGCTTCATCCCCTTCTCGATATCCAGATCCTCCGTTGGTGGACCAAGAGGACATAGACACCGTCATCGAGGATGTCGCCAAGGCCTCTGAGGCGGAGGCCTAGAAGATCTCTGCCGAGGAGGCCGCCAAGGGCACTGCTGAGGACACCGCCAAGGGCCTGCCGCGGAGCCCGGCAAGGCTAATGCCAAGGAGGCCGGCAAGGGATCTGTCGGGGAGGCTGGCAAGTCTGCTACCGAGGAGGAGGTGGATGATGACCAGCCTTCCTCCTCCGCTACCTCTGGCTCTGGCAGGTATCTGAAGGTGAGGGACGACCTTTTCATCCACCTTCCAGGGGCATCGAGCTCCAGGGCGCTGATCGAGGGAGAGGTGTTCGACGAGGAGGTGCTTGCCGCCACCGGGCTCGAGGTCGTCGATGAGCCAAGCACCGGTGGTGACGGTTCCCAGGAGGAGCGGCTTCTCCAGGCATGGGCGCCAGCTTTTGGAAGCTCCAGGTGCTCCACCACGCCTGCCTCGACAAGGCCAAGTCCAGGATGGTAACGGTGGACAAGGCGGAGGCGAACCTTCAGGGACGCATCACCGAGGTGCAAACTTGGTTCCGCCAAGCTTGTGAGGAGCTGAAGGCCGCCCAGGGAGAGCTGGCCAAGCGTGAGTTGGAGCTCACCATGGAGCGGGCCGACATCAAGAAGGCCCAGGAGACAGCGAAGAACCTGGCCGCCGCAGCCGAGGCCGCTCGAGCCCAGCATCAAGCCACGCTGAACTCCTAGGAGGAGAACCTTGCCGCACGTGAGGAGAAGCTTAACGCAACGCTTCGCGGCAAGGACGAGGAGGTGGAGAAGCTTGTCGTGCAGCGGACCCAGAGCTGGAGCAGAGGCACAGGGACGCACTCGATGCCCAGTCTCTAGTTCACGCCGGCAAGGCGAAGGAGCTGGAGGTGGAGCGGGACGAGCTGAAGGATCAGGTCCTGAACCTGTCCAAGGAGAAGGACACGCTCAACGGTGCCCTGGTTGAGGCGCAGGGTGCAGTCCTCGACAAGGCCGGGCAGCTTTCCAAGGCCAACAACTCCATCAGAGACCTCAAGCTGAAGCTGGAGGGTCTCGAGGCGATGCTCTCCGAGGCCAAAACCCATGAGGAGACCCTGGCCAAGGATCTGGAGGCCGAGAGGCAGCTGCGGAAGAATGAAGCCGCCAACCACAAGGATTTTGTGGAAGGCGAGAACTGCTGGATCGGGCACCTCAAAGGCGTCGCCAGTAGGATCACCATGCAGCTGGCTACCATGGGGATGCTAGATGTGAGGTATACCCCAGAGTGCAATGTGAGCCCCAATGCCAAGCTGGCCATCTTCTTCGAGGGCGTCCTCGGAGCCCTGGAGAAGTTCCACTCCAATCGGGCGGCCTCCCTAGCCGATGAGGCCCGGATGCTTTTTCGAGGTTCCATGACCAAGGTTATCACCAAGGTGGCACACTGGAACCCCGACCTCGACTTCAACGCCGCATTGGAGAGCTTGCCGGAGGATGCAGACCTCGCAATGCTCAAGGAGCGTATCAAGCCCATCATCAGCCGCATCGGCGGAATCGGGAGGGTGGAGGGCCAGCGCCGGGATTAGGCACCCCATTTCAAATTGCCGCTGCAAGTTCATGGCCAAGACAATTTATATCTTTAGTTAGAACCGCAGCAACAATTGATGTAAGATAACTCTACAGTACTTTTGAAAATGATGCATGTTATTGTCCTATTTGATCCCCCTTTGTATGTCCACCCTACGTTAATCGGGTAGGCTTGCCGGCGCATAACCCAGGCCACGACGCCTTGAGGATGGATCCCTGATAGCCTGCCGGGTATGCTTGCTGACAGGCGAACCACCTTACCGCTCTCAACTTGGGCGACTCGAACTGTCGAGCCTGACTCGAGTCAAAATCGAGAGCGTTGCCAATTGCGGAAGGCTACCCAGCCACTCTCGACGCGGCCGCTTGAGCTGTTGAGCGGACTCGAAACAGAACAAGGGCATTGCCAATTGCGGAAGGGCCCCTTTGCGTGCAGGTTTTCCATACACAGGGCAGGACCTTCGAGGATAATAACCATATATATAAAAAGAAATTGCTTAAAGTTTCGCATGACTTAGCTTTTTTGTCGTTGCACGGGCATCCACCGCATCCGCCGATGGTGCCACCAAGCTCGGTCATCTTCTTCCTTGGAACGACGGCCACGATGAAGCCGCTGCCCCGATCAGACCAAATTCTCACAACTGCGCCCCCTACCTGGCGCACCAGAGATGTCGGCGGAAACGACACCTATGGGGTCACTTGGATCCATTCTACGGTTGGCGAGCACGAGGTTGTGAGAAGAGAGGGACTGACAGGAAGCACATAGATTGTTTACCCAGGTTCAGGCCGCAAAGATGCGTAATACCCTAGTCCTGCTTTGGTGGATGTATTTGAGTGTTCTTGTGTTCTTAAGCTAGCTACGGGGTGTAACTTTCCCAAAAGAGCCGAATCCCCCTCCTGGACGCATCGGGCCTCCTTTTATAGGCGAAAAGGGGTTCCATAGTGGCACACAAGAGGTGGAAAGGTCTACAGTGGATGAGTCTATCCTCTGGCCCCGTCAGACAAATGCATTTAATGCATTGCCAACGTGCCCCTCTCACTTTATCGGGGACGCCAGGGAAGCACGTTCCAGCCATCGCCTGGCCTCGACACGCGTGAGCTGATGAGGCATCGCGGCGCCACGTTGGTTTGCTCTTGGGCTGGCGCGGTGGCAGATCCTTCATGAAGGGTCGCATGCCGCTAGGCAGGTGCTTGCTGGGTTGGTGTAGAGTCCGCCCATCGCCACGCAGGTGCCTGGCCAGCTGGTTGAGCTAGCAGCTGCTTGGGGACGGTGGTGGAGTCTTGGCTGGGCGGGCATGGCAGTGGTCATGCTGTGGGCCCGACAAGGGTATTGCTGTGGCGTTTTCGTCGCCCCCGGCAATGTTCCAGGTCTTGTGTATTTCCTCGGCGAGGATCCCGCCGAGGGTCGCCATCTACTGGTCCTCATCTGATCTCATATGTTTATGATCTTGACGAAGATTTGCATGCCAGCACAGAGGCACCTCCCGAGCCTTGGTTCCAATGTAGTTGGTTGGGTTGGAGCCCATGGGCTCATGGGTGGCTTGCTCCGCCGGCATCGGGCAAGTTGCGCCGGCAAGGCTCTTGTCGGGGCTGCGAAGGCTGCCTCGGCAAGGATCTTGCTGAGGGAGTCCACCTCATCCTCTTGCTCTCCTGTGTTTCTCGTCTTGGCGTTGCCTTGGTTGTCTCATACTTTGGCTTCTCTCCGTCTTCCCTCCTCTGCCCTGCTAAGTGTGGCCGTGGCGCATGGCTCTGACTACCCGTGCACAAGTAAAGGGGTCAGAAGAAGAGCCCCTACTTTTGTACACCGACAGTCGTGTTCACGAAAGAACCAGTACAAGAAGTATCGAGCATGGATTGATCATCACGAGAAAGCCGAGCATAAAAATTATGAACAATAATTTCTGTCAAGACTCATGATTGGGGCATTAATATAACATTTACTTAAGCCCCCCACCCAAGCTAGAGAGATACTTTCTCCTTCACGAGGCCAAAAATTATATATATAATTCCAATCACGATGAACTAGATGCATAGGATAATTTTTTTGGTGAAACTATAATTTCAATCAATTCCAAATCCAAGATCCAATATCACATAGCCTATACCATGCCAATGCTTTTCCATTCAAAGATAAAGGGAAAAACTTCTTATTAGCTTCATCTCTGGGTAAACCTACAAGCATAAATAATCAACAAATTTCATCTACATATATCAAGTGCATATCAGGATGTTCAGTTCCATCTCCTGCATAAGGATTAGCTAGCAGTTGTTCTATCATACCGGAAGGAATTTCATAACCAATATTTTCAGTAGGTGTAGTAGGTTGAGGGGTAACTAATTGTGGTTCCGGTCGAGGTGAAGATACCCCGAACAAACCCCTCAAAGGGTTGTTCTCCCTAGTAATAAGTGACAATACATTTCAGCACGTAGTAATAATTTTTCCTTACCGACTTCCACTTACCAAGAGCCTTGATAAGTATGAGAGTCGAACCCAATGAGGAGCAGAAGGAAAAGAAAAGTGGTTTTCAGCAAGGTAATTTTCTGCAAGCACTGAAGTTGTTGGTAACAGATAGTTTGATAGCAAGATATTTTTTAACAAGCAAGTAATGGCAACGGTAAATAATATGCAGCAAGGTATCCCAATCCTTTTGTGGCAAAGGACATGCCAAAACTGTCTCTTATGATAAGCAAAGCGTTCTTAAGGGTACACGGGAATTTCATCTGGTCACTTTCACCATGTTGATTCGATTTGTGTTCGCTACTTTGATAATTTGATATATGGGTGGACCAGTTGATGTGGAGCATCCCATAGTCATCCCCATGGACACTACTTCAACTACCCAAGCTCCAACTGGACCTATGACAAGAGCTCGAACACCTTCTATTCAATCTGAGGTGACATCTCTCATACTTGAGCTTCCCTAACATTCAAGTGAGACATGGCTACTACCTAAGTCAGAAACACCATGTGTAATTAGCTACAACGCACAAGCCACGGAGCCGAGAACTGAGGAAGAACGAACATGCAACAACTCTCTGTTCATCCCGGAAGATTCGGCCAAAGCCCGGAACCTCCGCCCCTCAGAACCTCCGTCCTGCCCGAACCATCTGACGCCCAGACACCAGCCCAGCTCTCTCCATGCCAACTCTCTGGTTATGTCGAACCCTCCCCGGACCTTAGCCCGGAACCTCCGGCGCCCGGAACTTCCAGCCTCACCTGGAACTTCCGGCCCTGCCTGCGCGCAGTGACTCGGGACGAGGCCATGTACCGTTTCGCCCCTAGCTACAAATACTCTTCCTCCACCTCTGTTTTAGGGTTAGCATGGGTTTAGCTCATAGTTGAGATAGAGCTTTGCTTATCCATCCAGATCTACTCCACCGAGAGACAACGCGGCCTCTACGGAGAAGATCCATCTTGGATTCAAGACCCTAACGGGAAGACCCTCAAGACCTCCTCACAGAGAAGAACTTGCCACTTGTATCATCCCTTGTTGATCGTGGATCATGTATCTCTTTGTGTTTCGAGGATATAGCATATTTGTAATGGAATCTCGTTGGTTTGAGTGATTTCTCTCATGTTCCCCCTCATGCTTTCCCCTCGTGTTCTTCGTGGGATCCTCTCCAATCGTGAAAGATCGGGCATCTAGGGTCCTACCCTACATCATCTTGGTATCAAAGCCACGTTGATCATGGTTTTGGAGCCTTCCTTGTTGTTTTCTAGCCTAATTTTGTTGTGATTCGTGTCAATTTTGAAAATCCCCACAAAAATAGCCCTCCCAAATTTTTTTGTGATTTGTTGATTTGATGAAGTTTTGTTGAATTTGATCCGTGGATTTCGCGTGTGACCCGTAGATCTAGCTTTCCCACCCTTCCATCCAACCAAGATTTTCCTTTTCCCCCTCGGATTTGGGTTTTCCCTGAAGTTTTTCCGCCAAATCCACAATCCCCAAGTTTCCTCTCTTGGCAGATTCGTGAGCCCCGGAAATTCCGGCCCCTCCCGGTCCTTCCATCCTCCCCGGAACTTCTGGCCCCCGGACCTTCCTTCTTGCCCAGAACATCTGGCTTAGATAGAAAGTTTGTGCATCTTCGACGACTTCCGCTACTTCACCAACTCCGACTATGGTGCAACGACATCTTCACCAACGTACTGAAGACTGTGCACTATGATAGTGAAAACTCATTCTCGTCGTCCAACTACAACATCGCCAACGAGCACATCACCTTTGACACTATCAACCATAAGTAAGGACGGTAACTTGGACGACATATTTGTCTACACCTTGCCATTGCATCGACAACCCCATAGCCCATTTTGCGTACCTTCCCTATCGAGACTAGCTTTTGAGTATTGCCGACAATGTCACTTGTGCACATTAGTGATCATACTTCCCATTGCATACATACCATATCATCTTGCACTACTAGGGAAACCCCTATACATAGAACATTAGCAGTAGCATGGGATAAAAACGCACGCTGGTGCTAATTAGCAGCAACGGGTATTTAAAACCGTGCTGCAGATACAGTTATAGTAGTAGCGCGCCCGAGTACAAAAGCGCTACTACTAAAATTCCCACGGCTTAGCCGATAGGCTACACATAGTAGTAGCGATCTACGTGGAACCACGCTACCGCTACTTGTTTTATAGCAGCGCATTTACGGACAAAGGCGCTACTGCTAATGAAAATAAAATTAAATGGAAAGCAAATAAAAAAGAGAAGGAATAGCAGTAGCACTTGTTAGGAAACACGCTATAGCTACTGTAGCAGCAGCGCACTTCCTGGAACGCGCTACTGCTACTTTTAACTTAATTAACTTCGTTCTTCCCCACGGCCACTTCCCCCCAAATCCCTACTCCTCCGCTGTCGCCGCCCTGCATTGTCGTCGGCCGCCATGCGCGACCCGTCGCTCTCTGCACACCTTCGACGCCATCCCCGCCCCCGACCGCGACCTCGACGCTGCCCCCGACCCCGACCTCGACACCCCCCTACATCGCCGCCCTCCGTCGTGCGCCCGCCGCCCCGACCCCGTCCCCAACCTCGACGTCGCGTGCCCCTCTCCCTAACTCCACTGGCGCCAAAGGTGAGCACGCCCTCCTCCTCCTCCTCCCCTACCTCTGCCTAGCTAGGGTTCTTAGGGTTAAATTTCAGAGTTCATCTAATTAGTTAGGGTTCATCAAATTAGATGCTAATTATGACAGTAGTTGTTAAGTAGAATTAGTTTTAGAGTTCATCAAATTAGTTAGGGTTAAATTTTAGAGTTCATCAAATTAGTTAGGGTTAAATTTTAGTAAGTGTTTAACAGAATTAGTAAGAAAATTAATAAAACTGTCGGGACCCCGATTCCAAGTCACATCGATCTAGCTGGTAACACCTCATATCACCTTGCGGCCTCACGCACGGTATTCCCACGGGTGTCGCCTTACCATGGCCCGGGACTGTTTGCGCCCTTTTGGCTCACGTATATGATAGTGTCACTAGCATCCATATGACAGAGAACCCGGGCCAACATGGCTAGTCGTGAACCCAAAGCGGCACTAACCCATGGGGACAGGCATACATGAATCAACTTCGAACATGTCGGTCAGCAGCGTGTGAATTCAGGCTGTAGCACTGGGCTAACAGGACTCCGGTAACCCGGGCTGTAGCAGGCTAGGAAGGACTCCGGAGGTCACCGCGTGACATTTCCCCGAAGGGACAGACACAGGAACGAAGTGAAACACATGCCGGCCAGTCAAGTGTCCTGAGCAGTAGTGCTGGCCTAGCAGGACTCCGGTGAACCGGGCTGTAGCGGACTACTATGGATCATGGAAGCACAAGACTACATTTCCCCATAAGAGAGGCTACCAAGGATAAACAACTAGATTGTCGGATCCCACACATACCAAGCATTTAAATCATACACACAATATGCTCGACATGTGTAAATACAACATGGCATCTAAACAAGACTCTACGACTCAAACATTTATTCATTAGGCTCCGAGGAGCGAGATATTACAAACATGGGTCTCATGACCCAACAATCATAGCATACAAATCAAGCACATGCGGAAGCTTAACATGTCTGAGTACAGACATCTACCAATGAAAATGGCTAAGAAGCCTGGCTATCTACCAGATCCTACCGAGGGCACAAGATCGTAGCTGAGGTATCAAGCTAAACATCGAAGTCCACACGGAACTACTAGCGAGACTGACGTCTCTCTGCAAAAACATAGAATAGGCAAACGTGAGTACAAATGTACCCAGCAAGACTTACATCAGAACTAACTACATATGCACCGGTATCAATAAAGGGGTAGTGGAGTTTAACTTCAGCAAGCCAGCTTTGACTCAGTGGCTAACCTGAACTACGATTGCAAGCAACTCTTTGAGGTGGCGCACACGAGTCCACATATTCACCATATCAATACACCACTATGGGTCCGCTCCCGTCTCCCTACGAGAACGCCATCCATAGCACTCACGCTTATCTTGCGAGTTTTAGGGTACCCACTTTCACTTGTCTATGAACTGTTATAGGCAACCCAGAAGTCCTTTACCGTGGACACGGCTATTCGAATAGATCATTTATAACCCTGCAGGGGTGTACTTCTTCACACATGCTCTCGCCACTTACCACCATGTACACATCGTGTATCTCGTCAACCTTCAAGCAGAAACCTGGCGAGGGAGTCGGCCATGACCTAACTAACCACACAAGTCTCTAGTCCAGGTTTATCGCCTATTCGGGTTCCATCCGCGAGGAGATCCGGCTGGAGTTTCGCTCACAGCCCCAAACGATGTGTGCAGGGTTCCCGAGACACCAAACGGGCGCCCGGTACACTGTGCCACGGTGTATCTACCGCATCATAGCCCACCCCTAGGGTCAGCGCTATGCATGGCCGCCAACACATATCCTACAAACACTAGAAACTAGTTGCAACTCCTGGACAGAGGATAAGGGCAGTTAATAAGTCGAGAGGGTCCACTGGTTTCGGGCACAATGCATGGTAGTAGCTGGTCATGGATCACAAACACAGAACTCAGTTCCTAAGAATGGTTTCAATGAGACAACCCACCATGTACTCCTACATGGCCTCTCACCGCTACCTTTACCAAATCGTGTTCACACACTTAGCTCACACACAGTAGGACATGTTCACACACCTCCGATTCATCCCCGATGAATCAGACCTGACTCAACTCTAAGCAGTAGCAGGCATGACAAACAAACATGAATGAGTAGGCACATCAGGGCTCAAGTAACTCCTACTCATGCTAGTGGGTTTCATCTAATTACTATGGCAATGACAGGTCATGCAGAGGATAAGGGATTCAACTACCGCAGCAAGTAATAGTTGAATCGTTGTTTTCCTAATGCAGTAAAAGAGAGCAGGAGCGAGAGAGTGGGATTGTATCGGAATGAACAAGGGGGTTTTGCTTGCCTGGCACTTCTGAAGATAATATAGTTCTTCATCGGTGTCATCGATCACGTCGGCGTAAACATCGTCGTCTGAGAGGGGACGGTTACCGGTAAACAGGGAAGGACACAATCAATGCAATGCAACAATATGATGCATGAATGTGACATGGCAATATGCTGTTGATTGGCCTAATGCAACTAGCAACACAATTAGATGAAGTTGGTTTGAATACAAGATTCAAATTCAAACTCCATATATGATTAGTTAAATGCCATTTATTTGTTTTGTCCAAAACAGAGGACAAACATTGTTCAAACATGCATGAAAATGCCATAAACAGATTCCTTGAATTTTTCTGATAATTTTTCATATATAAATTATTTCATTCTGAGTTACGGTTGATTTTATATGATTTTTCAAAGTTTTGGATATTTTCTGAAAATAAATAAATCATTTAGATTTATTTAAAATCCAGAAAAGGTTTTACTGCGTCAGCATGACGTAAGAGTGACTTCATCAGGTCAACTGTGGCCGGCCAGGTCAAACCTGACCAGTGGGGCCTACTGGTCAGTGACACACCGCTGGCATGAGTCACTAACGTGTGGGGCCGGTCAAAGGCCACGTCAGCAAGGTCAAAGCTGACGCGTGGGTCCCGTGGGGTTATGACTAATCTAAGTAGAAATAAAGCTGGGGTTAATTAGGGCGTGGAGCCCATTTGTCAGTGAGCAAGGGGGGTTAATTAGGGCGTGATTAGCCCCTAATGACGGCGCCACGTCAGCCTCGCCAGAGTTCAGCCGGCGGCGACCAAAGCCAACGACAGAGATGACGTGGGAAGCGCTACAGGGATGGTTTCGGCCATGGTCGGTCCCGTTGGAAAGCTGGCGCTCGGCCGCATCCAATGGTGCAAGCGGGGTTGCCGGGAACGGCGTGTCACAGAGACGGCGGCGGGTAGAAGCGGCAGCCGGAGTTGGGCTCGAGCGGGTCTAGGGCTCTAGTGCTCGAGTAAGCAAACGTAGTGGCTAGGCAGCCTCCTGGAGGCGCCAGGAGCGTGTCGATGCCCCTGCAGCAAGGAGGAGAGGCTTGGGAGCGCGGGCTCGCCGGCCATGGCGGACGGCGGCCTCGGGTGACCTCGGGACTATGGCTAGAGGGCGGGAGCAAGCAAGGGGGTCAGAGGGGAAACGGTCAGTAGCTCACCGCGGTTCGAAAGAACCAGTCGTGGAGCTCGGGGAGGCAGGGACGACGGCGAATCGGACGGCAGCATCCAGCGGCCATGGACGGGGAAGAAAGGTCGTGGCGTCGTCCTCAGGTCGTCCAGCCTTGCCTCGGTTGGCAGAGAGGTGCTTGGGGTTGGGGCGGAGCACGGGTGCACGGAAACGACTCCTGGGGAGCTCGATGGCCATGCTAAACGGTGGCGGTGGTGACGACTACGCTCGGGTCACCACGAGAGAGAGAGCAGAGGAGGGGAAAGAGGTCCAGGGAGAGAGGGGAGAGGACGAGGGGGTCGGGGGGTGTGCGTGGCGGCGACCAGACAGTCGAGGGGGGCACGCAGGCAGGGAGGAGCCAGCGCGGCTCGCCTACGCATCGGGCACGCAGCTGCTTCTCCTCCTGGCAGGAGGAAGAAGACAGTGCTGCCCCTGGTGGGCCGGGCTGGCTTTGGCCAGTAGGCCACTACAGTGGTGGGCTGCACGGTAAGGTTCCTCTCTTTTTATTATTTCCTGTTTTCTATTAGTCTGCAACTTTGTGGCTTTATTTAAAATATTGAAACAACCCCTAAATTCATGAAACTGCTCATGACCACTGTTGGGAATATATTCTATAGCAAACATTTCAATTCATGAATATTTGGGCATTTGAAATATTCTTTAGCATTTAAATGCCCAAATGCAAGTATTATATGATTTAATTCAGTGACCCTCTGTTGTCCTAGTAAAATGTGCACCATTTTTGTCAGGGGTTCTGGACCAAGGCAAAGATGATGAACATTTTAGAAGGGCATTTTGGGTTCAGTGAAAATGATTTTATTTGGACCCTAGTTGAATTTCATTTGCTGCTAGGGTTTATCAGCCCCCATTTCAAAGTTTCATAAAAATTTAGACATGATGCATGGAGGCTAATGCAAGATAGGCAAGGCCAGAACTGGGGCTGTGACAATAACTAGTTGAACTAGTTTATTTTTAGTAAAAACTAGTTTATTTTTATTCATAGTAAGTGCTTAATTGAACTAGTTGAGTTAATCCAACTATTTTATTTTTGGTACGAAAATTAATAGAACTAGGTTATTTTTTTTAGTTAAAGCAACTATTTTATTTTTAGTAAGTAAATTAATAAACTAGTTGAACTACTTTAGTTGTAGTTGAACTAGTTTAGTAAGTAAATTAATAAACTAGTTGAACTAGTTCAATTAATAGAACTAATGTATTTTTAGTAAGATAATTAATATAACTAGTTGAACTACTTTACTTTTAGAAAGAACTAGTTTTTTTTCTATTTATAGTAATTTTGTATTTAGTAAGAACTAGTTGAATTAATAAAACTAGTTGAACATGTCATATTTGCTCAAATAGGATATGTTGTTGCCCAAGTGGCTGTTCATGTTTAGTTTACACCTTCGAGTGGCCTATGTTTTGCCGGAGTGTTGATTAATTTCTGTTTCGGCAAATTTCAGGCGCTCGATATGTCCTTTTTTAGCAAAGGTCATGCCGGATTTTTCCATGAATTCTGGCATGACTTGTGCTAGAATATGTAGGAAATATCGAGTGGCCTGGATTTTCTCGAAAAATAATGATCTAATTTAGGTTTTTTAGTACATATATTTAATTGTACAAGTTTAATCTTTGAATTATGAACGTAGGAAATGTCGTACTCGGACGACGACAGTCTCCTGGGGGAGTGCAGCTGGTGCCATGACGATCGAGGTATGTGCGACATGTTCGTTGAGCTGGACGAAGATCGGCACTTCAACATTAAGCTCGAGGAGACCTTCGATGTTGAAACCGTACGCAACAACGACAAGTGTTTTTTTCATAATTAAGCATGACTTCAACTATTTCAACGTCTAATTTTCATCTTTTACAATTCGACTAGCTTATCCCATGCCATGCAAGACGCTATGTCTTGGAGAGGATGGGTTTTGAAGACCATGAAAATTTTCAAACAAAGAAAATACACCTGAGGACCCATCATGATATCAATTTTGAAGTAAATCTGTACAATTCTCAGAGCGTAACCCATTTTGGTTTCCAAAATTGGGAAGCACTTTGCAAAATGTATGGTTTTTATGAGGGTATGATTGTCACCATGGGTCTTGGTGATCCTGACATCAAGGAAAACAATATGGACATTTGGGCCCTTGTTGATACGCTTCCGATTCTACCACAATGTGAGTTTCTCAAACATAGTTATTAACTAATTTATATAGTTTATTTCAAAATAGTTGACAGCTTATTTCCATTGACAGCTTATTTTGAATTTTCAAAGAATGTGTAGAGGATGGTAGACAAAACCCACTACACTGATGGCTCTGAATTAACTTATAAGGAGAAAAATCATATGATCCCATTTTGTACTTTCTTTGAGAATTACAATACCTATTATAGAACTCCTTCAAATTATGGTGAATACGTGCCACTAGTGCATGGGTTGAACCATGATAACTTCTATGGAGATACCCTGGTAAGATTTTTTACTATTACGACATCCGTTCATCTTTTGCATACTTCTAAAACTAGTACATCATTGCTAACTACGAAGTTATTACTATGTTTTTCAACAGAAAATCCCGATGGATTGTGTGCCTCATGTGATGTATTACAATGGTCGCCTTGAAGTTCTGAACCTGCAGCCAGGTCATCCTACGGATCTCACCTGTGCATATCGGATTTCTGAAACCGGTGAACACATGCTAATCAAAGAGTGGAAAAAATGTTTGGACATTCGTAAGGAGGTTCTTGGAAGCAACATTAAGCGAAAGGCAAGAATTGGAGACAGGATAATCTGCATTCTCCATAATGGAGAGCTAGAGGCTATCTTGTTTTTTGCTATTTTACCTTAGAGAATATAGTAGGTCCTAAGAGAATGTAGTAGGTCCTATGAGGTACAATAGGTCTATTATGTGGTACAATGTGTTAGAGCTGATGATGAGGAGTAGTTGTGATTATTACTAGTGACCAACTTGCTATGTGATGTCTCATCGATCAAAATGATGATCATGAGGAGGTGTTATATGAAAATGATGTATTATGATGATAAGTTCTTAATGATATGATGATGATATTTATTATATCATTGCGTGAAAGAACCGCGGATTAGTTTCAAGTGGATGTCCATCCACTTGAAACTAGTCCACGGTTCTTTCACCCAATGATGTAATAACTCATTATGATGTAAAAACAATCTCTAAATTATTGTTGTATGAGAACTTGTATAGAGGTATATGAATACAACATGAAATAAAAAAGAAATAAAATACGGAATACTAGTAGTAGCGCGGGCTGGGAGAAGCGCTACTAGTAATTACCAGTAGCGCTCCTCCGGGAAGTCGCTACTACTAAGTTGATTTAGCAATAGCGTGGGCGGAGGCACGCTACTGCTATACGTTAGCTATAGCACCTTATCAGTAGCGCATCGCGCCGCGCTACTGATAGGCCTAAAACCCGCGCTGCTGCTAGGCTTTTCCCTAGTAGTGTTGGTATCCATATCTTGATATCATATTTTGTGTCACAAGGTTGTCATAGCATATACTTAATTGCTATCTTGGTTCATTAAATTTTGCATGAGAAAGAGATCAAAAGAGAAAGAGCCAAACAATCTTTCAAAAAAAAGGAAAAGAAAAGCAAAGAGATTTTAAGCAAGAACCATAGCATCATACTACATTAAGATTGTCATACTCGATCATCTTGGATCATGTCATAGAAATATCATACATATAGCATACTTGGGATAGAAGTCGTTGCATTTTTGCTTAGTAGGTTGTGAAAAAGTCTCGTATCCACCTATTGTGCTAGCGTCTCTCTAGAGTTGTGCAACAAGAGCATTTTCTGTGGATTCCACATTTTCTGCTCGTTTTTGGTTTGCACAACCCCATTTATCTATTTGCGTGTGTGTTTTCGTGTACCACTACTTTCTATCGGTCTACTGTGGCATTTGAAAATTTGTGAATCTTTTTCAACATCATTGAGTCTCACTGACAATTGCATAAGTTTTGTGCCACCGTCCTAACCGAGCTTGACCGTAAGCTTTCTTTGCGTAGGTGTGAGAGATTGACAAGATACAATACCAATTGTGTTATTTCCTTGTTATATCACTGAGTGATCTTTGATCCACCCTCAACATCGGTCAAGGAACACTTGGTATTGTTCTCCCTTTCTCCAACTCACACATTTGCTTGGAATGATGGATAGGCCAAGTTCTTATACGAACCCACTCTTCATCGAGTAAGACAACGACTCGACCTCCTACGTCACCAAGAGCCACCTCGTCGGTGCACAAAGAGCATTACATCAAGAACAAAAAGCTATGAGCGACCACATCGACAACCTCGCCACTGACTTGCGACTCTCTGAGCAACGTACAAGAGACTACTTCGACAACAAGCTCGACGAACAAAAACAAGAGAATAATGCAAGAATGGACAAGATTCGCGCCTTGTTGGTCAACCGCTCTTCTACCACTTCATCATATTCAAGACGGAGCCATTCAAGTCGACACTCTTTCGACACCATCTCGGCCAAGACCATCACACAAGCCGCAATCCTCTACACAACAATGGTCCAGAAGAGCAACTTGAAGAGCAAGAATATCGACATCATCAAAATCAAGCTACATTCACGCAAGCACAAGAAAGACAATGTCTACGCCAACAAGAGGAAGCACAAGAACAACGACGCCAACAAGAGCTAATGCAAGAACGTCAACACCAACATCAAGATGAGCAGCAGACTAAGGCATAGCCTAGTGGTGGGAAGGGGCTGATGCCTTCCCGCCCACTCAGGTTCAAGGCATGGTACTTGCAATTTGGGTTTGTTGCACCAATTATACTGTAGAGGGTTCCCTTTCAGTCTTTCTGTAAAAAAACATCAAGATGATCAAGACGCCATCGCGCTACGTCAACAACAAGAACGGCGTGAAGCTTGAGCACTTGAGGCGCTATGTGCCCTCCGATATACAAATCGTGTCATTTCCAACCGGAACCACCATACACATCAAGAAGAAGAAGCACTTTGTGACGAAGTTCAAGAAAGAATATATCAAGCACAAGTGCATCGTCAAGTTCCTCAAGCTCCTCCACAAGCTAGACAAGTACCACAAGCTCGACAAGAAGCAGAAGTTCGCCAAGAGCAACAACACAATGGAAATCATCCACGCCAAGAGCAAATTGAGGGTGACAATCCTCCACATCAAGGACCTCATCACCCTTGACCCCAATAGAATGAAGAGCAATGCTACGGCAAACTCAAGTTCACCATGCCCAAGTTTTTCAGAAGCAATGATCCCGAAGAGTACCTTTCATGGGCATTGAAGGTTGACAAGATCTTCCATTTGCACAACTATGAGGAAGAGAAGAAGATCTCCATGGCATCCCATCAGTTCCAAGACTATGTTCTAATTCGGTGGGAACAAGTCATTGCATGCCATGAGGCAAGAGGTGAACCACCCATCACTACTTGGGCGCAAATGAAGGATGTCATGAGAGCGCGGTTTGTCCCAACCTACTACAACCGTGACCTCTCAAGCGACTACAACTCCTGAAGTAAGGAACAAAGAGCGTTGAAGAGTACTACAAGGAAATGGAGATTGCCATGATACGAGCTAATGTCATGGATGATGATGAGAAAACTATGGCATGTTTTTAAATGGACTCAATCATCCTATCAAGAAGATCGTCGATTTCCAACCGTACTCTAACCTCATCGAGCTAGTGCACCAAGCCATCAAGGCGGAGCGACAAGTGCAAGATGACTTCAAGTATTCCAAGTTCTCTTCCAAGTCCTATGGCTTCTCCAATACCCAAGCTTCAACGAATCCAACACCTTCTACCTCAACCAAACCTTCTACAAGCAACAACGACAAGTCAAGTTACAAGAAAACTTCGACAACCTCAAGTCATCCTCCTACTAAAAGCAACTTCAAGCCGAGAGCTTCATCATCTGAAACTCCACGGGATGAGACCACCAAGACAAGTTCCATCAAATGCTTCACATGCGGTGGCCGAGGCCACAAGTCCTTAGAGTGTACCAACAAGTGCATCATGATTCTCAATGACGACGGTACATACGACTCCATGAGTGAAGGAGAAATGGAAGCCCTTGAAAATGTGGCTATGCATCGACAATTAAACGAAGATGAAGATGGTCAAGTCTTTTGTGACAAAGATTCGAGCCCCAATATTTTTGTCTCCAAGGTCTTGACACTTCAACATCAACAAGACGAAGACCAAGATGCCATATCTTCCACACCAAGGCCGAGATCAATGGAGGATCCGTGAAGGTCATCATCGATGGAGGAAGTTGTCATAACTTGACAAGTGAAGAACTATGGTCCAATCTCCAATTGGTCAAGATGAAGCACCCTCATCCCTACAAGGTCCAATGGTTAAGCGACTCCGGCACTATTCAAGTGCAGCACATGGTGCAGGTTTACTTCAAAATTGGAGCATACAAAGACACTTTGGAGTGTGACGTCGTTCCAATGTCCATTTGCCACCTCCTTCTTGGACAACCATGGCAATTCGACTGAGGAATCATCCACAACAGGCCTACTAACCACAATACCTTTAGGATGAAGGGAAAGGAGTACGTGCTACGGCCTATGTCTCCAAGTCAAGTGCTCGCCGACAAGCAAGCCACCCATCATGGAGAGAATAGTGAGAGAGTGAGCCACCCAAAAGGGAGTGAGAGACACAAGCCCAAAATGAGTGCCTCCATGATGAGCGACAAGAAAATCCTAGTATTATTTGCCACCAAAAGTGAGATGAGAGAACTGTGTGAGAACCCATCAAGGGTTACGCACTATGTCCTTTTGTGCAAGGACGAGGCACCAAAAACTAAGACCTCTCACAATCTACCTTTATTGTTATCTTCTCTATTGCAGGAATTCCAAGATCTTTCCCCCGACGAGCTACCTCTGGGTCTACCTCCCCTTCGGGGCATCGAACACCGCATTGACCTCATCCCAGAGCACCTCTTCCTAACAAGGCTCCCTACCGCCTCAACGCCGAGGAAACCAAGGATATCCAACGGCAAGTACAACAACTCATCGACAACGACCATGTACGTGAAAGCTTGAGCCCTTGTGCCATCCCGGTAATCCTTTTTGCCAAGAAAGATGGTACATATCGCATGTATTCCGATTGTCATCCTATCAATGCTATGACCATTCGCTATAGATATCTTATTCCACGACTTGATGATATGTTAGATGAGCTTAGCAGAGCCACTATTCTCTCTAAAATTGATCTTAAAAGTGGCTATTACCAAATATGCATACAAGAAGGTAACGAATGGAAAACTGCATTTAAGACCAAATTTGGCTTATATGAATGGCTTGTTATGCCAATGGGCTTATCCGAAGCACCCGGTACCTTCATGCAAGTAATGCATTTTGTTCCTTGACCATATATTGGCGTATTTGTTGTGGTCTATTCTGACGATATCCTTGTCTTTAGCAAATCTCTTAAAGATCATGTCACCCATCTTAGAACCGTTTTACTAACTCTTAGAAAAGAGCGACTTCATGCTAATATGGAAAAATGCCTTTTTGGTGTTGATAAGCTTGTTTTCTTGGGTTTTGTTGTGTCTTCTAAGGGTGTTCATGTAGATGAATCTAAGATCAATGCTATTAAAACTTGGCCTCAACCAACCAACTTGCAACAAGTGTATAGTTTTCTTGGTTTAGCCGGTTTCTATCGTAGATTCGTTAAGGATTTTAGCACCATTGCATCTCCTCTGCATGCCTTGAGTAAGAAGAATGCACCATTTATTTGGGACCATCCCAACATACCGCATTCAATGAGCTTAAGAATTTGCTTACACATGCTCTGGTGCTTGCATTACCCAACTTTAACAAAACTTTTGAAGTTCATTGTGATGCTAGCGGTAGTGGCATAGGAGGTGTGTTAATGCAAGAGAAGCGCCCAATTGCTTACTTTAGTGAGAAACTTTCCGGAGCGCAACTCAAATCCATCTATGACAAAGAGCTATATGATTTATTGTGAGTTTGTGTGAATGGGAACATTATCTTCGCCCTCATTAATTTGTCATTCATACCGACCATGAAACACTTAAGTAACTTAAGGGTCAAACTAAGTTGAATAAGCATCATGCAAAGTGGAGTGAGTTCATTGAGTCATTTCCTTATGTCATTGAATACATCAAAGGCAAATAAAATGTTGTGGTAGATGCTCTTTCCTGCATATGCATCTTGTTACCAAACTTGAATTGAATGTCATTGGCTTTGAGCACACAAAAGACTTCTATGCGCATGATACTACTTTTGCTATTATATATGCCAAATGTTTGACGCATACATCTTGGGAATGATATTACATCAAGGATGGTTACCTTATGAGAGCTAACAAACTATGCATCCCCGAGTCTTCTCTTCATTCGTTACTTCTGCAACAATCTCATGGAGGAGGACTTATGGGACACTTCGGACGCGACAAGACATTTTCTATGCTCTCAAAGAACTACTTTTGGCCCAAGATGCACCGCGACGTCTCACGCTTCATCAACTGATGCTCTACATGTCACAAATCTAAGTCTAAACCTCAGTCCCATGGTATCTATATGCCACTCCCTATTCCATATCACCCATGGGAAGATATTACTATGGATTTCGTGCTTGGTTTACCTAGAACTAGAAACGGAAAAGATTATGTGTTTTTTGTTGTGGACCGATTCTCTAAAATGGCTCATTTCATCCCATGCAACAAGATAGACGATACTTCACATGTTGCAAATCTCTTTTGTAGGGAAATATCGCGTCTCCATGGAGTACCAAAGATGATTGTCTCGGACCGCGACGTCAAGTTCTTAAGCTACTTTTGGAAGACCTTATGGCCAAGCTCGGTATCAATCTCTTGTTCTCTTCGCCATACCATCCCCAAACGGACGATCAAACGGAGGTCACGAACAGGATGCTCTCCACTCTACTACGCGTGTTGATCAAGAAGAACATCAAGGAGTGGGAGGAGTATCTACCCATCGCCGAGTGCTCCTACAACCGTGCAAGACATACATCTACCAGCAAGTCCCCTATGAGGCCGTCTATGATTTCAACCCGTTGTCCCCATTGGACATCCTTCCTCTACCACTGCAAGAGCGCATCAACATGGACGCGAGTGCATGAGTGAACTACCTCAAGAAGATGCATGAAGATACAAGCCACACCATCGAGCGCCAAGTACAATGACTCGCGACCAAGATCAACTTCAGCAAGCAACCCATGATATTCAACATTGGAGATCTTGTGTGGCTACACCTTGGCAAGGACCACTTCCCCAATGAACGCAAGTCCAAGCTTCAACCGCGAGCCGATGGACCTTTCAAGGTGCTTGAACGCTACAACAACGCTTACAAGATCGACATCCCACGTGACAAGTACTCCGTTAGCAACATCTTCAACATCAAAGATCTCTCTCTCCATACCATGGTGATGAGATTTTTGAGACGAGGTCGGATCTTTCCCAAGGGGGGAGATGATGCGGAGCATCCCACAGTCATCCCCATGGACACTACCTCAATTACCAAAGCTCCAAGTGGACCCATGACAAGAGCTCGAACACGTGCTATTCAATCCGAGGTGACATCTCTCCTACTTGAGCCTCCCTTACATTCAAGTGAGACATGGGTACTGCCTAAGTCAGAAACACTATGTCTAATCAGGTACAGCGCACAAGCCACGGAGCCGAGAGTTGAGGAAGAAGGAATGGGCGAAAACTCTCTGGTCAGCACGAAACTTCTGGCCAGAGCCCGGAACCTCCGGCCGACCCGGAACATCTGGCCTCCGACGGCCCACACGAGCCCGGGTGTGCCAACTCTCTGGTCTGCCCGGAACCATCTCGGAACTTAGCCCGGACCTTCTCGCCCCTGGAACCTCTGTCCTACCCGGACCTTCCACCCCCTAGACGCTAGCCCAGCTCTCTCCGTGCCAAGTCTCTGGTTAGGCCGGACCCTCCGCGGACTATGGTCCGAAACCTCCGGTCTCACCTGGAACTTCCGGCCCTGCGTGCGTGTAGTGACTCGAGCCGAGGCCCATGTACCCTTCCGATCCCTAGACTATAAATACTCTTCTTCTACCTCCGCTTTAGGGTTAGCATTGGTTTAGCTCATACTTGAGATAGAGCTTTTTCTCATCCATCCGGATCTACTCCACCGAGAGAGACTGCGGCCTCCACAGAGAAGATACATCTTGGATTCAAGACCCCTAACGGGAAGACCCTCAAGACCTCCTCAGGGAGAACTTGCTACTTGTATCGTCCCTTGTTGATCGTGGATCGTGTATCTCTTTGTGTTTCGAGGATCTAGCACATGTGTAATCGAATCCCATTGGTTTGAGTGATTTCTCTTGTATTTCCCCTCATGTTCTCCGTGGGATCCCGCCAATTGTGAAAGATCGGGCATCTAGGGTTCGACCCTACATCACCGACACTTAGGTGTTGTTATTACTTGAACAAGCCTCCTACTTATTATTAACCCCCTCGCAAGCATCCACAACTATGAGAAAATATTTAGATAAAATCTAACCATAGCATTAAACTTTTGGATCCAAATTGGTCCCTTATGGAATAGCGCATAAACTAGGGTTTAAGCTTCTTTCACTCTAGCAACCCATCATCTAATAACTACTCCACAATGCATTCCCTTAGGCCCAAATATGGTGAAGTGTCATGCAGTCGACATTCACATGACACCACTAAGGGTATCACAACATACATACCATCAAAATATCGAACACATATCAAGTTCACATGATTACTTGCAACAAGAATTCTAACGTGACCACGAGAACAAAAGTAACTACTCACAAATGATAATCATGCTCAAGATCAGAGGGGTATTAAATAGCATAATGGATCTGAACATATAATCTTCCATCAAATAAACCATATAGTAATCAACTACAAGATGTAATAAACACTACTAGTCACCCACAAGCACCAATCCAGTGTCCCGGTGCAAAGATGGAACACAAGAGATGAACTAGGGTTTGAGAGGAGATGGCTTTCTTGAAGATGTTGATGAAGATTTCCCTCCCCAAGGTGGGAGAGTTGTTGGTGAGTGATGATGACGATGATTTGCCCCTGCGGAAGGGAAGTTCCCCCGCGGAATCGCTCTATCAGAGGGAAAAAGTGCTCCCGCCCAAGTTCCGCGTCGAGACAACGACGCTTCTCCGGAAAGTCCTCCCCTTATTTTTTTTTCTAGGTCAAAATGACTCATATACCAGAAGAGGGGCAACGGAGGTGGGCCGAGGCGGGCACAACCCACCAGGGCGCGCCTGGGCCCCCTGGCGCGCCCAGGTGCGTTGTGCCCACCTAGTGGGCTCCCTGGCACGCCCAGGTGAGTTGTGCCCAACTAGTGGGCCCCCTCTGGTGGTTATTTGCTCCAATATTCCTCATAAGTTCCAAAATAATTCTCTGTAAATTTTCAGCTCATTTGGAGATGGGCGGAATAGGTAACTCTGACGTAGCTTTTCCAGGTCCAAAATTCCAGCAGGTATTCTCCCTCTTTGTGTAAACTTTGCATATTATGAGAGAAAAGACATCAGAATTACTCCAAAGGTCATTATTATGTGCTAAAACATAGTAAATAACAGTAGGTAAACATGATGCAAAATGGATGTATCAAAGAGCACGTAAGCAGATGGCGCGGCTAGAGGATGAGGCCGGCCAGGTTGGGGAAGGTGTGCAACTGGGGTGAAGAACTCGCCGGCGTAGAGGAGCTCGCCGGTCGACGCCGCGGCTAGACGATGAGAGGTCGCGGAGGGTGTGCAGGCAGGGCGAAGAGCTCGTCGGCCGATGCCGTGGCTGCAGGTGGCAACGCCATCGCTCAGGAGGTCGGCTAGAGGGAGGCCATGGAGGGTAATGCTGGCGCGGCCGAAGAGCTTGCCGGTGAGCCTTAGGAGATGGAAGGTGCGAAGAGCTCGCCAGCTGATGCCGCGGGTACAGGAGGCCGAAGCGCGATCGGGGAGGGTGTGCAAGAGGGCGAAGAGCTCGTCGACCGATGCTGCCGCTGCAGGAGGCGACACCGTCGCTCGGGAGGTGGCCAAAGGGAGGCCGCGAAGGTGGCTAGCGAGGCCAGAGAGCCAGCTGATGAGCCTGAGGAGGTGGGAAGGTGCGAAGAGCTCGCCGGCGAGCCTGAGGAGGCGGGGAGGCGCGAAGAGCTCGCCGGCTGACGCGCATAGTCTCTGCGGGTGTGGGTGTGTATGCCGGCGTGTGAGGCGTGAGGGGAGACGAGGGAGGGCTAGGTCTAGAGGGGGAGCTGTCTGGGCCTGGTGGGCTGGTTTGGACCCTAGGTAGGGATAGAAATATTTTTTTGGCCGGGTCATCGATTGCTGAAGAAATTTAAAAGAAAAAAACAGAAAATGAAATAGTTGAACTTGGTACCACAAATGTTTTAAAGGTTTGAATTGGAACGTATTTGAATTCTATTCAAATTGACAACATGAAAATTCACACAAAAACAAATTCACACAAACATCCATAACTTTATTACAGATTACAAATAGGTTTTGGTTGTTACGACATTGAAGGGGAGGAGGCCATGGGGCGGCAGCGACATCTCGTGAGGGAGAGACGAACATGGTGGTTTCTTTGTGTGGTGACATGGCCAACACATGGTTGTTAAGAATGCACGGGAGGGACTTTGGGGACTTGGGGCGGATCACACACGGCTGACTGGTCGGCCTTCATGTGGCCACAATATAGATGTATAAACTCCAAATTTGTGAGGTCTGCTTGAGCTAGAGCTTTGTCATCTATGCAACATATATTTGTCTTCGTATACCCAATGTAGATGAAGGAGATAGAGAAGAGAAAGAGGATCTATTTTCATCTCTATATTAGATTAGAAGAACGGTGAAGGGATGGGTAGCACGCCATCCAGTTAGTTGATTAACTTGTGAGGAGTTAGTGAGAAAATACTAGAAGATTATATATTTATTTCTTACAATACTAGAAGGTTTCATTTAGATTCGTATTATTCTATTATTTGTTGCCTCAACTATTTACTATTGGGAAGCCTGAATTTAGTTTTCAAGGAAAAGGCAATGCACATATGTTTTTGGATAAACAGATGACTACACGTCAGAACTTGTTATATACATGCAACAGAAGATTTCATTGCATCAAGCAAACAAACTTCAAATGTGCATGTCACTTAATTTTGGATACACATTACTAAATTTCCCCCACTGTAGTTGGCCTCTGATGTTCTTGCAATGGATTTTTTAGAAGGATTTAGCATATGACGCAAGGTGGATATCACTGCCACTATCGATGAGTGTGGAAAGAAATATAAGAGGGAATACATGTGGGGCACTGTGTTGAAATAAAGGATGGAGACAACTGTGCATTAACGAGGAGGGATGGGGTGTGATATGTTTTCTTCTCCTGTTACAACACAGAAGAAACTTCAAATGTGCATGTCACTTACTTTTGGATACCCATTACTGAACTCCCACCATTATAGTTGACCTCTTATGTTCTTGCATCGGATTTTTTAGCAGGATTTAGAAGATGACGCAAGGTGCACATCACTGCCACCATCAATAACCACGGAAAGTGATGTAGGGTAGAATCCTAGATGCCTGATCTTTCACGATATGGGTGGATCCCGCGAAGAACACGAAGAACAGAAGGGGAAAACACAAGAGAAACATGGGAGAAATCACTCAAACCAACAAGATTCGGTTACACATGTGCTAGATCCTCGAAACACAAAGAGATATAGGATCCACGATCAACAAGGGACGATACAAGTAGCAAGGTCTTCTCTGTGAGGAGGTCTTGAGGGGCCTTGAATCCACTTGGGGGATCTTCTCCGTGGAGGTCATGAACTCCTATGGAGAAGGGATCAAGTGGAGAGCAAAGCTTCTCAAATGAGCTACTACTTCGCTAACCCTAAAACATAGGTAGGAGAAGAGTATATATAATCTCGGGGGCGAAAGGGTACACGGGTCACAGCCCAAGTCACTGTGCGCAGGCAGTGCCGGAAGTTCAGGGCGAGGCTGGAAGTTCCAAGCACCGGAGGTTCCGGGGAAGGTCTGGCCTAACCAGAGAGTTGGAACGGTGGGAGCTTGGCTGGTGTCCGAGGGCTGGAAGGTCCGGGCGGGCCAGAAGGTCCGGGCGGGCCGGAAGGTCCGAGCTAGGTTCCGAGCTGGTTTATGGCTAACCAGAGAGTTGGCACGCTAGGCTGTCTGGTTCGTCGGAGGCCGGAAGGTCTGGGTCGGTAGGAGGTTCCGGGGGGCGAAAGTTCCAGGCTCTGGCCAGAAGTTCTGGGCTAGACAGAGAGTTGAGGCATGTTCCTTCTTCTTCAGCTCTCGCCTCCATGGCTTGTGGTTTGTACCATATCTCACACGACATTTCGGACTTAGGCAGTAGCCATGTCTCATTCGAAGGAAAGGGAAACTCAAGTAGGAGTGATGTCACCTAGATTGAATAGCATGAGCTCTTTCTCTTGTCATGGGTCCACTTGAAGCTTGCATAGTTGAGGTACTGTCCATGGGGATTACTGTGGGATGCTCCGCATCATCTCCCCCCCCTTGGGAAAGATCTGACCTCGGATCAAAAGCCTCATCACTATGATCAGGAGAGAGATCTTTGACGTTGAAGATGTCGCTAACGGAGTACTTGTTGCGTGGGATGTTGATCTTGTAGGCGTTGTTGTTGTAGCGTTCAAGCACCTTGAAGGGTCCATCGGCTCGTGGTAGAAATTTTGACTTGCATTCGTTGGGGAGGCATTCCTTGCGAAGGTGTAGCCACACAAGATCTCCAATGTTGAATATCATCGGTTGCTTGTTGACGTTGAGCTTGGTCGCGAGTCATTGTACTTGGTGCTCGATGGTGTGCCTTGTATCTTCATGGATCTTCTTGAGGTAGCTCACTCGGGCACTCGCATCCGTGTTGATGCGCTCTTGTAGTGGTAGAGGAAGAATGTCCAATGGGGACAACAGGTTGAAACCATAGACGACCTCGAAGGGGGACTTGCCGGTAGTCGAATGTCTTGCATGGTTGTAGGCGTACTCGGTGATGGATAGACACTCCTCCCACTCCTTGATGTTCTTCTTGATCAACACACAAAGTAGAGTGGAGAGTGTCATTGGTCACCTCCGTTTGGCCGTCAGTTTTTGGATGGTATGCCGAGGAGAACAAAAGCTTGATTCCGAGTTTAGCGCATAGAGTCTTCCAAAAGTAGCTCAAGAACTTGACGTCGCGGTCCGAGACATTAGTATTTGGAACTCTATGTAGGTGCAAGATTTCTCTAAAAAAAGATTTGCAACATGTGAAGCATTGTCTATCTTGTTGCAATGAATGAAATGAGCCATCTTAGAGAATCTGTCCACAACAACAAACACGGAATCTTTGTTGTTTCTAGTCCTAGGCAAACCAAGCACAAAACCCATGCTAATATCTTCCCATGGGTTATACGGAATAGGAAGTGGCATGTAGAGACCATGGTATTGAGCTTTAAACTTAGCTTTGCGGCATCTAGAGCACCGGTTGGTGAAGCGTGAGACGTCACGGAACATCTTAGGCCAAAAATAGTTCTTGGAGAGCGCAGCAAATGTCTTGTCGCGTCCAAAGTGTCCCACTAGTCCTCATCCATGAGATTCTTGCAAAAGTAACAAACAAAGAGAAGACTCGGGAATACATAGTTTATTATCTCTCATAAGATAATCATCTTTTTTGTAATATCACTCCCAAGATATATGCGTCAAACATTTAGCATAAGGAATAGCAAAAGTAGGATCATGCACATACAAGTCTTTTATGTGCTCAAAGTCAATCACATTTAGTTCAAGTTGGGTAACAAGCATGCATCTACGAGAAAGTGCATTCACCACAACATTCTCGTTGCCTTTGATGTACTTGATGACATAAGGAAATGACTCAATGAATTCAATCCACTTAGCATGACGGTTGTGATAACCCACAAGTATAGGGGGTCAATTGTAGCCTCTTTCGATAAGTAGGAGTGTCGAACCCAACGAGGAGCTAAAGGTAGAACAAATATTCCCTCAAGTTCTATCTACCACCAATACAACTCTACGCACGCTTAACGTTCGCTTTACCTAGAACAAGTATGAAACTAGAGGTACTTTATAGGTGTAAGGTTTGCAAGAATATGAAGAGCACGTAAATAAAAACTAGGGGCTATTTTAGGTGAAGAAGCAATAAAGTTAGTATAGCGAGTGTGGAAAAGTGGTGGTAGGAGTTGTGAAATTGTCCCTAAGCAATTGACTACTTTACTAGACCGATAGCAAGTTTTATGAGGGAGAGGCCACTGCTAGCATATCATCCTTGACTTGGAATTCTATGCACCTATGATTGGAACTATTAGCAAGCATCCGCAACTACTAACGTTCATTAAGGTAAAACCCAACCATAGCATTAAGATATATTGGTCCCCCTTCAATCCCGTATGTATCAATTTCTATGCTAGGTTGAAGCTTCTGTCACTCTTGCCCTCCAATACATAGTCCTATCAACATAAAACTAACCCTATGGTGTGATCCATGCGCGCGCTCATATGATGGGCACCAAAGGACAGCAACATAACCACAGGCAAATTAAACCAATCATAGCAATTCACCAATTACCGATAGGACAACGAAAATCTACTCAGACATCATAGGATGGGAACACATCATTGGACAATAATATGAAGCATAAAGCAGCATGTTCAAGTAGAGGGTACAACGGGTTGCGAGAGAGTGGACCACTATAGATAGATGGGGGAAGGTGATGAAGACGTTGGTGAAGATGACGGAGGTGTTGGTGTAGATCGCCGTCACACGTCCCGGCGCCATCGGGAGAGAGGGGGAGAGAGCCTCCTTCTTCTTCTTCCTTGACCTTCTCCCTAGATGGGAGAAGGGTTTACCCCCTGGTCCATGGCTTCCATGGTGGTGGAGGGGCGAGAGCCCCTCCGAGAATGGATATGTCTCTCTGTCTCTCTCTGTTTCTGCGTTTAAGATTCTGGCCTTTCACCGTTTCTTATATTCCTGGAGATCCATAACTCTGATTGGGCTGAAATTTTAACATGATTTGTATCCGGGTATTGGCTTTCTTTCCACGAAATAAGGGCACCAACCTCCTTACGGGGTGGCCACGAGGGTCAGGGGTGTGCCCACCCCCCTAGGGCGCGCCCCCTGCCTCGTGGCCCCCTTGGGCATCGTCTCGCGTTGATTCATCTTCCCCAAAATCACATATATTCCAAAAAAAATCTCCGTAAGTTTTTATCCTGTTTGGACTCAGTTTGATATGGATTTTCTGCGAAACAAAAAACATGCAACAAACAGGAACTAGCACTGGGCACTGGGTCTATATGTTAGTCCCAAAAATAGTATAAAAAGTTGCCAAAAGTATATGAAAGCTGTATAATATTGGCATAGAACAATCAAAAAGTATAGATACAACGGAGACGTATAAGCATCCCCAAGCTTAATTTCTGCTCGTCCTCGAGTAGGTAAATGATAAAAAAATAATTTTTGATGTGGAATCCTACCTAGCATAATCTTGATCATGTAATCTAATCATGGCATGAATATTAAGACCCGAGTGATTCAAAGCAATAGTCTATCATTTGGCATTATGACAATAATACTTCAAGCATACTAATAAAGCAATCACGTCTTTTCAAAATAACATGGCCAAAGAAAGTTATCCCTACAAAATCATATGGTCTGGCTATGCTCCATCTTCACCACACAAAATATTCAAATCATGCACAACCCCGATGACAAGCCAAGCAATTATTTCATACTGTTGATGTTCTCAAGACTTTTCAACTTTCACGCAATACATGAGCGTGAGCCATGGATATAGCACTATAGGTGGAATAGAATATGATGGTGGAGGTTGTGTGGGGAAGACAAAAAGGGAGAAAGTCTCACATCAACTAGGCAAATTAATGGGCTATGGAGATGCCCATCAATCGATGTCAATGCGAGGAGTAGGGATTGCCATGCAACAGATGCACTAGAGCTATAAGTGTATGAAGGCTTAAAATGAAAGCTAAGTGGGTGTGCATCCAACTTGCTTGCTCATGAAGACCTCGGGCATTTGAGGAAACCCATCATCGGAATATACAAGCCAAGTTCTATTAATGAAAAATTCCCACTAGTATATGAAAGTGACAACGTAGGAGACTCTCTCTATGAAGAACATGGTGCTACTTTGAAGAACAAGTGTGGTAAAAAGGATAGCAGCATTGCCCCTTCTCTCTTTTTTTCTCATTTTTTTGTTTTTTTGGTGGGCTTCTTTGGCCTCTCTTTTTCTTATCTAGGCTTCTTTGGCCTCTTTTATTTTTCATAAAGTCCGGAGACTCATCCCAACTTGTGAGGGAATCATAGCTTTCATCATCCTTTCCTCACATGGGAAAATACTCTAATAATGATCATCATCACACTTTTATTTACTTACAACTCAATATTACAACTCGATATCTAGAACAAAAAATGACTCTATATGAATGCCTCCGGCAGTGTACTGGGATGTGCAATGATCTAGCATAGCAATGAAATCAAAAAAAGGACAAGCCATGAAAACATCATGCTAGCTATCTTATGATCATGCAAAGCAATATGACAATAAATGCTCAAGTCATGTATATGATGATGATGGAAGTTGCATGGCAATATATCTCGGAATGGCTATGGAAATGCCATGATAGGTAGGTATGGTGGCTGTTTTGAGGAAGATATAAGGAGGCTTATGTGTGATAGAGCATATCATATCACGGGGTTTGGATGCACCGGCGAAGTTTGCACCGACTCTCGAGGTGAGAAGGGGCAATGCATGGTACCGAAGAGGCTAGCAATGATGGAAGGGTGAGAGTGCGTATAATCCATGGACTCAACATTAGTCATAAAGAACTCATATACTTATTACAAAATTCTATTAGTTATTGAAAAAAGTACTACGTGCATGCTCCTAGGGGGGATAGATTGGTAGGAAAAGACCATCGCTCATCCCCGACCTCCACCCATAAGGAAGACAATCAGTAAATACCTCATGCCCCAACTTTGTTAGATAACGGTTCACTATACGTGCATGCTACGGGAATCACAAACTTCAACACAAGTATTTCTACAATCCACAACTACCCACTAGCATGACTCTAATGCCACGATCTTTATATCCAAAACTATTGCAAGGAATCAAACATATCATATTCAGTGATCTACAAGTTTTATGTAGGATTTAATGACTAACCATGTGAATGACCAATTCCTGTCATCTCTCTAAATAGATATAAGTGAAGAAAGAGAGTTTAGTTCTTTCTACAAAAGATATGCCCATGCTCTAACAAATATAAGTGAAGCAAAAGAGCATTCTACAAATGGCGGTTTTCGATGTGTAGGGAAATAGGCAATCCGAACTTCAAAATATATAAGTGAAGCACACGAAGCGTTCTATAAAGCCATAATCAAAAGATATAAGTAAAGTGCAAAGAGCATTCTATAAATCAACCATGGACTATCTCATACCAGCATGGTGCATCAAAGAAAAGTGAAAACTGAATGTAAAAGACGCTCCAAGATTTGCACATATCGCATGAATGAAACGAATCCGAAAACATACCGATACTTGTTGAAGCAAGATGGGATGCCTTCCGGGGCATCCCCAAGCTTAGACGCTTGATTCTCCTTGAATATTTACTTGGGGTTCCTTGGGCATCTCCGAGCTTGAGCTCTTGCCTCTCCTCCTTCTCCTCATATCGAGACCACCTCGATCTTTGATCACTTCATCCACACAAAATTCAACAGAAAGCTCGGTAAGATCCATTAGTATAATAAAGCAAATCACTACTCTAAGTACTGTTTCAAACCAATTCATATTTTGTTTTTGCATTGTAGCTACTGTAATATAACTTTTACATGGCTTAATCCACTGATAGAAATTGATAGTTTCATCAAAACAAGCAAACAATGCATCAAAAATAGAATATGTCTTAAATAGGACAGTCTGTAGTAATCTGAACATTCACCATACTTCTGTACTCCAAAAATTCTAAAAAAAATTAGGAAAAATAAAAAAAATTATAGAAATACGGTGCAAAAAGTTTCAGAACTGTTGACATTCCAGAAAAAATGTAAAATCGCGCACTACAGACAAAGTTTCTGTTTTGCGCCGCACAAACCAACAAGCAATGTAAACATCCTAAAGGCAAATCTTGGCACATTATTTTTATGATACAATGGATTTGCACAAAGGGATAATTATTTTTGTTGAAAAGTTTCTGTAATCAAGGTTCACAAAGTTTCCATGGGCATGAACAAAGTTCAAGGCTAGCTCCCACTTTAACAATGCTCGTCTTTCTTACTTCCGCTTTTTTTTTGAAAAAGTTTTAGGTTCCCCTCTTTATTTTTTTTGGTTTTTAAACTTTATAAAAGCACATAACAGAAATAAATGACTCTCTAAAACTTCCGGGTTGTCTCCATGGCAGCGCTTTCTTTAAAGCCATTAAGCTAGGCATATAATGCTCCAGTAATGGATCCACCCGGATCCCAAGGTATATCAAAGCCAATTTTAATTAACAATGATTTGTGATTTATTAGTAAGCACAAAGTAACATATATCATGCAACAACGAAGTCTAACTCTCTTCCTATGCATTGGCATGTCATAAAAGAACAATTCATGCACACATAGTAAAGGCCAATGCATAGTATAAACAGTTTCTTGCAATTTTATCATATTGGAAACATGGAGAGGCGGAGATGTAGTTCCTCTCTCATAATAATTGCAAGTAGGATCAGAAAGCATATGCATATTATATATATCAAAACCATCATCTATAGTAGTAAAACGCAACCCATCAATATAATCCTTAATAAGGGAAAACTTCTCCGATATAGTGTAGTCGGCAGAATTCAAAAAGATAATAGGACTATCATGCGTGGGTTCAATAGCAACAATTTCATGTTTAACATAAGGAACTATAGCAAGTCCATCTCCATAAGCATAATTCATATTGGCATCTTGGCAACAAGCATAGCAAGCATCATCAAAAAGGGATATTTCAAAAGAATCAACGGGATCATAACAATCATCATAGAATTCATCCTTCAGTAAATTCGAAGGGAAATTAAACAACGTATGGGATAAAGAGTTACTCTCATTAGATGGTGGGAATGGGTGATCAATCCGCTCTTCCTCCTTTTGGTCTTCGCTCTCCTCCTCATCTTTTTCATCCAATGAGCTCAGAATGTCATTAATTTCTTCCATAGACTCCTGCAAAATATTAGTCTCTTCTTGGACAGCGGATGAGTCCTCAATATATGGTTTAATATAAGGATTATAAGCATTTATCATAGCAATATTTAAGTATGGCCAAATTTTCAGATTTGTAGAGAGTAGTATCACACTCTTCAATAAAAGAAGCAATTTCACAAGTACCCTAAAAGCAACAAATTCTTCAATTTGTTGAACATCATAGTAACTATAAACACCCTTAGTATACGAAGATACGATTCCATTATCACTAAACCCACATTGGTAAGGAAGGTGTTTCTTAGGGTCTTTAGAACAACAAGTACAATCATATATTTCACATAAATTCCAAGCATAGCACTTCAAACAATGAATTTGATCCAGTAAAAGTTTCCCTTTTTCAGATATGCGGTGTTGCCCATAACAAGCATGCTCATCTAAATATTTTTCCCTCAACTAAGCTAGTTGGGGTTTCAACCCAAGCACATAGGGATCAAAGATGATCCAAGTAGAAAGCTTCAGCAGTGTGATAGATTTTGAGTGGTTCTTCAACCATTGGTTCAGTAGGTACCACTAAATTTTTTGGTATTTTGTGTTTCCTACCCATAACTAAAGATAGAAAACAAGAGCACAAAATAAAAACTACTTAGTGATAAAGCAAAGAAGCACACATGAGAATATTCACCCCACGCTATAACTCCCTGGCAACGGTGCCAGAAAAAGGTCTTGATAACCCACAAGTATAGGGGATCAATTGTAGCATCTTTTGATAAGTAAAACTGTCGAACCCAACAAGGAGCTAATGGTAGAACAAATATTCCCTCAAGTTCTATCGACCACCGATACAACTCTACCCATGCTTAATGTTCGCTTTACCTAGAAAAAGTATGAAACTAGAAGTACTTTGTAGGTGTAACGGGATAGGTTTGCAAGAATATAAAGAGCACGTAAATAAAAACTAGGGGCTGTTTTAGGAAAAGCAGCAATAAAGTTAGTATAGCGAGTGTGGAAAAGTGGTGGTAGGAGTTGCGAAATTGTCCCTAAGCAATTGACTACTTTACTAAAGCCATAGAAAGTTTTATGTGGGAGAGGCCACTGCTAGCATGTCATCCCTGAATTGGAATTGTATGCACTTATGATTGGAACTATTAGCAAGAATCCTCAACTACTAACGTTCATTAAGGTAAAACCCAACCATAGCATTAAGATATATTGGTCCCCCTTCAATCCCGTATGCATCAATTTCTATGCTAGGTTGAAGCTTCTGTCACTCTTGCCCTCCAATACATAGTCCTATCAGCATACAACTAATCCTATGGTGTGATCCACGAGCACACTCATATGATGGGCACCAAAGGACAGAAACATAATCACAAGCAAATTAAACCAATCATAGCAATTCACCAATTACCGATAGGACAACGAAAATCTACAAAGACATCATAGGATGGGCACACATCATTGGATAATAATATGAAGCATAAAGTACCATGTTCAAGTAGAGGGTACAGTGGGTTGCGGGAGAATGGACCGCTGTAGATAGATGGGGGAAGGTGATGAAGACGTTGGTGAAGTTGACAGAGGTGTTGGTGTAGATCGCCATCACACGATGATGGCTCCGGCGGCATTCCGGCGCCACCAAGAGAGAGGGGGGGAGCCCCCCTTCTTCTTATTATTCCTTGACCTTCTCCCTAGATGGGATAAGGGTTTACCCCCTGGTCCATGGCATCCATGGCGGCGGAGTGGCGAGAGCCCCTCCGAGATTGGAGCTGTCTCTCTCTGTCTCTACGTTTCATATTCTAGCATTTCACCGTTTCTTATATTCCCGGATATCCATAACTCCGATTGGGCTGAAATTTTAACATGATTTGTATCCAAATATTGGCTTTCTTGCAGCGAAAGAAAGGCACCAACCGCCTTGAAGGGTGGCCACGAGGGTTAGGGGCGCGCCCCCTACCTCATTGCCCCCTCAGGCATCGTCTCGCGTTGATTCTTCTACCGAAAAATCACATATATTCCAAAAAAATCTCCGTAAGTTTTTATCCTGGTCTCCATTTGATATGGATTTTTTGTGAAAAAAAACATGCAACAAACAGGAACTGGCACTGGGCACTGCATCAATATGTTAGTCCCAAAATAGTATAAAAAGTTGCCAAAAGTATATGAAAGTTGTATAATATTGGCATGGAACAATCAAAAATTATAGATGCGACGGAGACGTATCAGCTTGTTCAACTTAGTTTGACCCTTAAGGTACTTAAGTGTTTCATGATCGGTGTGAAGAATGAACTGATGAGGGCGGAGATAGTGCTCTCAAATATGCTAGACTCTCACTAAACCATATAGCGCTTTGTGACAGATGGGATAATTGAGTTGCGCTCCAGAAAGTTTTTCACTAAAGTAGGCTATGGATCGCCTCTCTTGCATTAACGCACCTCCTATGCCATAACTGCTGGCATTGCAATGTATCTCAAAAGGTTTATCAAAGTTGGGTAAAGCAAGCAAAGGAGCATGTGTAAGCAAATTCTTAAGCTCATTGAATGCAGTATCTTGAGATGGACCCAAACAAAGGGTGCATTCTTCTTACTCAAAGCATGTAAAGGTGAAGCAATGGTGCTAAAATCCTTCACAAATCTACGGTAGAAACCAGCTAAACTAAGGAAACTTCGCACTTGTTGAAAATTTGTTTGTTGGGGCCAAGTTTCAATAGCATTGATCTTAGATTCATATACATGAACACCTTTAGAAGACACAACAAAACCCAAGAACACAAGCTTATCAACACCAAAAGGCATTTGACCATATAAGCATAAAGGCACTCTTTCCTAAGGGTTTGCAACATGGTTCTAAGATGGATGACATGATCTTTAAGAGATTTGCTAAAGACAAGGATATCGTCAAAATAGACCACGACAAATACGCCAATATAGGGTCGAAGAACAAAATGGGTCATATGAAAGTACCGGGTGCTTTGGATAAACCCATTGGCATAACAAGCCATTCATATAATGCTAATTTGGTCTTAAATGCGGTTTTCCATTCATCACCTTCTTGGATGCGTATTTGATAGTAGCCACTTTTAAGATCAATCTTAGAAAAACTTGCGGCTCCTCTAAGCTCATCTAGCATATCATCTAGGCGTGGAATGGGGTAACGATAACGCACGGTAATAGCATTTATAGGACAACAATCATAACACATGTGATATGTACCATCTTTCTTGGGAACAAGGATTACCGGGACGTCACAAGGGCTTAAGCTTTCACGTACTTGTTCATTGTTGATGAGTTGTTGTACTTGCCATTGGATCTCCTTAGTTTCCTCGGGATTGACGTGGTAGGGAGCCTTCTTAGGAAGGGGTGCTCCGGGGATGAGGTCCATGCGGTGTTCAATGCCTCGAAGAGGAGGTAGACTCGGAGGTAGCTTGTCGGGGAATACATCTTAGAATTCCTGCAATAGAGAAAATAACACTAGAGGTAGAGTGTGAGAGGTATTAGTTTTTGGTGCCTCATCATGCATAAAAGGACATAGTGCATGGCACTTGATGGGTTCTCACACACTTCTCTCATCTCACTTTTGGTGTCATATAGGACTAAGTTCTTATTTGCGGTTCATCGTGGAGGCACTAAATTTGGGCATGCGGCGCTCACTCTCTTTTGGGTGGTTTGCTCTCTCACTATTCTCTCCATGATGGGTGGCTTGCTTGTCGGCGATCACTTGGCTAGGAGATATAGGTCGTAGAACATACTACTTTCCCTTGATCTTGAAGCTATAGTGATTTGTTCGCCCGTTGTGGATGACACCTCGGTCAAATTGCCATGGTCGTCCAACAAGGAGGTGGCAAACGGACATCGGAATGACATCACACTCCAAACTATCTTCCTCTGCTCTGATCTTGAAGGAAATTTGCGCCATATGCTCAACTTGGATAGTGTCAGAGTCGCTTAGCCATTCGACCTTGTAAGGATGCGGGTGATTCATCTTGACTGATTGGAGCTTGGAGCATAGTTCTTCACTCGCCAAATTATGGCAACTCCCTCCATCGATGATGACCTTCATAGACCTTCCATTGATGTCGGCCTTGGTGTGGAAGATATGGCATCTTCGGTCCTCGTCTTGCTGATGTTGAAGTGTCAAGATCTTCGAGAGAATGAGAGCGGGGCTCGAATCTTCGTCACAAAAGACTTGATCATCTTCATTCACGCGTCGATGCATGGTCACTTGCTCAAGGGCTTCCGTCTCCTCTTCACTCATGGAGTCATATGTTCCGTCGTTGTTGAGGATCATGGTGCACTTGTTGGTACACTGGAAGGACTTGTGGCCGCGGCCGCCGCATGTGAAGCACTTGATGGAACTTGTCTTGATAGTCTCATCGGTTGGAGTAGATGATGATGAAGTTCTCGGCTTGAAGTTGCTTGTAGTGGGAGGACGACTTGAAGTTGTCAAAGTTTTCTTGTAACTTGACTTGTCACTATTGCTTGAAGAGGGTGTTGGAGTCGTTGAAGCTTGGTTGTTAGAGAAGACATAGGACTTGGAAGAGAACTTGGCATACTTGAAGTCATCTTCTACTTCCCGCTCCACCTTGGTGGCTTGGTGCACTAGCTCAATGAGGTTGGAGTAAGGTTGGAAGTCGGCGATCTTCTTGATAGGGTGGTTGAGTCCATTCAAGAAACGTGCCATAGTTTGCTCATCATCTTCTGTGAAATTGCCTCGTATCATGGCAATCTCCATTTCCTTGTAGTACTCTTCAACGCTCTTTGTTCCTTGCTTGAGGAGTTGAAGTTTCTAGAAGAGGTCGCGGTTGTAGTAGGTTGGTTCTAAACGTGATTGGTGGTTCACCTCTTGCCTCACGGCGCTAAATGACTTGTTCCCACCATATGATGACATAGTCTTGGAACTCAAGGGATGCCATGGGGATCTTCTTCTCTTCCTCATAGTTGTGCAAACGGAAGATTTTGTCGACCTTCAATTCCCATCAAAGATACTCTTCAGGATCATTGCTTCCAGTGAACTTGGGCATGGTGAACTTGAGTTTGCCGTAGCGTTGCTCTTCATTGTGTTGTGGCTGGGGATGATGACGCCCTTGACGTGGAGGGTTGTCAAAACTCATGTTTCTCTTGGTGAAGTGGTGGTTCTTGTCGAGCTTGTTGTTCATGTCTAGCTTGAAGAGGATCTTGACGTTGCATGCATGCTTGATAGTTCCTCTCTTGAATTTCTCGTGAAGTGCTTCTTCTTGCCCACAAGTTCGTCGGTTGTGCGCGGCTATGTTGCGAGTTGTGTCTCGAAGGGCACGTTGCACCTCAAGTGCTCAAGCTTCATGCCGTTGTTGTTGAAGACGTTGCGCCTTGGCATCTTGCTCGTCTTGGTGTTGTCGTGCTCGCTCTTCCTCTTGTTGGCATAGACATTGTCGTTCTTGTTCTTGCACAAGGGTAGCTTGATTTTGACGATGTCGATGTTCTTGCGCTCGAAATTTCTCTTGATGATCGTTGTCGTGTAGAGGATTGAGATTTGCTTAACGTTCTTGGCGCGCGGCTCGACGTAGAGTGTTCGACGTCGGTGTACTTGAGTTGGCGGAGGAGTATCGACTTGAGTGGATCCGTCTTGAATAGGATGAAGTGATAGAAGAGAGGTTGACCAACAAGGCACGAATCTCATCCATTCTTGCATTGCTCTCTTGTTTTTGTTTGTCAAGATCGTTGTCGAAGTAGTCTCTTGTACATTTCTCAGAGAGTCGCCAATCGGTGGCGAGATTGTCGATGTGGTCCCTCAATGCTTGTTGTTCTCGATGCAAAGCTCATTGTGCACCAAAGAGGTGGTTTTTGGTGATGTAGTTGTTCGGGTCGTCGTCTTGCTCAATGAAGAGTGGGTTGTTAGAAGAACTTGGCCTATCCATCATTCCAAGCAAATATGTGAGTGGGAGAAAAAGAACTTATACCAAATGTACCTTGACCAATGTTGACGGTGGATCAAAGATCACTCGATGATGTAATAAGGAAATAGCGCAATTGGTACCAATTCTTGTCGATTCTCACACCTACACAAATAAAGCTTATAGTGGAGCTCGGTTAGGATGGTGGCACAAAATTAATTCAATTGTTAGTGAGACTCAATAATGTTGGAAAAGATTCGCAAATTTGCAATGCAACAAGTAGACCAATGGCGAGATATGGTACACGGAAACACACACACACGGATAGATAAATGGGGTCGTGCAACCAACGAATGAGCCAAAATGTGGAATCCCCAAAAATGCTCTTGTTGCTCAACTCTAGAGAGATGCTAGCACGATTGCACAATAGGCAGACACGAAACTTGTGCAAAACCTATAAAGCAAAAAAATGCAACGACTTATGTAGTGACCCGACCTCAAACGGTCAAGTCTTTGTGTTTAAGTGTCATCCATGAATCAGTATTGCTAACACACACAGTACTCGAGTATTTATAACAGAGTTCAATCACACACTTATTACATCGAATGTCTCAAAAGAGAACTATCACAATAATATGGCTGGAGGCCATCTAAATACAATAACAGCGGAAGCTTCGAAGGTAGTAGAGTCCATCCACATCCACGGCAAAACTGAGTGCATGACAATGACCTAGCGCACCTTACTCTTCGTCTGAAAACTCTACAACATAATACGTTGCAGCCTGTGTAGGTCAGCACATGGAATATGCTGGCAAGATAACACTATAGAGCAAAGAACAAATAACAGCTATAAATACATGCATATATGGCTGGTGGAGGCTCTATGGTTATTATTTGCAAAAAGCTAGTTTTTTCCTACAACAAAGGAATATATTTTATTTAACTACAAGTTTGTTGAAAACATTGAGAATGGTAACCCCGTCTCAATCCCAATTAAAAGTTAACAACCCAACAAATTAATTAAGTAGAGTGTTGAGATCAACATAATAATTCAAGCACTAGATACTCAAGATGTCCATAACCGGGGACACGGCTAATCATGATTAGTTTCTACACTCTGTAGAGGTTTGCGCACTTTCCCCCACAAGACTCGATCTCCTCCGTTGGATTTCTCGCACTACATGATGTTTGAGAAACGGATGACCGAGACACAGTCCTTCAGAAGCGTTAGCTCGTTACCATGGGTAAAAAGTACCACGTACACCCCCTACATCTTCTAGTCTACCACTATAAGAGATTACACAACATACTCAACTATGCCAGAGACCATAATGGCTTGTGGCTGCACACGGAAGTTTCTAGCATGAATAACATAATGATCCCTTTGAGCCTGGGTGGCAAACCACAGGATGATCACATGGATTCCCCGGGATCTCCTTGGACAACATTGGATTCCCCAGGTGCCCACAAACAAATCCACCCAGATGTGTATTAAAGTAGCCACCTTAAGTTAACCTTAGTTAATAATAACTCTGACATCGTTCATGAATTCTCTCAAAACCAAACCACGTCTACGAGCATAACATAGCAGTGTAAGCATAACCTAATAACACCCAGGGTTTGAAATAAACGGGCAATAGGTTCCTACCTCATCAACTACTTTCCAAATTCCCACATGTTAACAATCCTACTCATGCAATGTTTGAGGGTTGAAACTAATGCATAAAAACTGGGTAACAAAGGGATATGATCAAAGTGCTTGCTGACGATCTGAAAACCCTATATATTCGTAGTAGCAAGCCTCGCACTCCGGAAACTCTATGGTGAACAAACAATAGCATACATAAGCACTCAAGCATATTATGCAAAGGTAAAAATAAAAAGAAAAGATACAAATTGAAAGTTCAACTGAAGAGCTTCGATTTGCAAAAAGAATCAATCAAATTGGAGCTACGAAACTCAAACTACGATCAAAAGAAGTTCGAATTCAAATCTGCTTGAAACCAAATTTTAAAATGTCAAAACCAGGTTCAGGTTGATTATTTGGAAAGAGGGGAACAAGAAGAAGATTTGGCGTTGATTTCACTGGATTTAGACACACGAGTGAAAAGTAGCGAGGGTTTGAAGTTCAAGGACTAATCTATGATAAAAGTATTCATGGATAGGTCCCTGGCCGAAAATTAAAACAGAAAAAGAAAAATCTAACGAACGAACGTTCGCTAACAGATCTAAACGAACGAAGTCGTTCATCAACAGAAACTAACCGATGAAAGTTCACCAAATAACCTAATAAATATAAAAACCGATCTAACCTAATAAACCAAAAAAACGGCGGCGGTTTGGTTTATACCAGTTAACGCGACGGCGGGGTCAATGGTGTGATCTGGCGGCGATGGGGCGACGTCGACGCTGGGAGGCAGCTCGGCGCGTGGCAACGGCGGCAGTGGCGGTGACGGCAGTGGCGGCCACGGTGCGACTCGGCTTGGGGAGGGGCTGCGGTGGCGGTGGCGATGAGGAGGAGGGGCAGCGGCGGGGCGGCTTATAAAGAGGGGGGCGACTCGGCCTGGGGAGGGGGTCGCCGGGAGGAGGAGTCCTCCTCGGACTCAGCGGCGGGGCGCGTGCACCGGCCGGACTGTGCCCGGAGTCGGTAGGGCGAGGCGTTCGGCAGCTGGGCTCGGCTGGGCCTTCGGCCCGACTAGGCAAAGAAGATTTTTTTAACATAAAATTTAGCCCGAAAGAAAAAAATCCTAATAAAATATAAAAAAATTCTAAAAATACCAGAAACAAATTTCACCGTCCAAACCTAATTTAGGACAAGATGAACATTTTTCTGGCCTAAAAGTGCAATTTTCAAAAATGCAAATTTTTTTCTAATTCAAATAAAATGCAAATAAAATAATAATTTGATTTTAAAATTTCTTCTCCAGTATTTTCCTTTGTTGAAGAAGTCATATTATCTTCTCTCATTTGTTTTTGTTATTAAAAATAATTGGAGAGAAAAATATTAAAATCAAATTGATCCTCTTTTCAAATTTGAAAAAACGATCAAATATGAAAATTTATGAAATCTCCAACTCTCTCCTTGGGTCCTTGAGTTGCTTAAGATTTCTAGGATCACAACCAAAATGCAAATTAAATATGATATGCATAAGATGACCTATGTGTAACATCCAATTGAAAATTGGGATGTTACAAACCTACCCCCCTTAAGATGAATCTCGCCCTCGAGATTCAGGTTGGCTAGAAAATAGGTGTGTGTGGTCTTTCTGTAGGTCTTCCTCTCGCTCTCAGGTGGCTTCTTCCTCGGTATGGTGGCTCCACTGAACTTTACAAAACTTGATAAACTTGATGCATGTAACTTGGCTAGCAAACTCGAGAATCTTGACAGGTTTCTCCTCATAGGTTAGGTCACTCTCCAACTGAAATGTTTCCAAGGGCACTATATCTCTTAGAGGAATATCGGTTTTCTCAGCATGGCACTTATTTAACTGGGACACATGAAACACATCATGAACTCCTGACAATCCTTCGGGTAACTCCAACTTGTTGGCCATTTCTCCCATACGTTCCAAAACTCGATATGGTACTACAAATCGTGGTGCTAACTTTCCTTTGACTCCAAATCATTTAACTCCTCGGAGCGGTGACACACGAAGATATGCCCTGTCTTCGATTTCATAGACTACCTCCTTGCTTTTAGTATCGGCATAACTCTTCTGCTTGGACTAGGCTATCTTCAGTCTATCACGAATCAACTTAAACTTCTCTTCAGACTCCTTGATTAAATCTAGTCCAAACAACTAACGGTCTCTGACTTCACCCCACATCAACGGTATCCTACACCTTCTTCCAGACAAAGCTTCGAAAGGGGCCATCTTCAAACTAGCCTGGTAATTGTTTTTATATGAGAACTCTGAATAAGGCAAATTATCATCCCAACTAGATCCATAATCTAGCACGCAAGCTCTCAGCATGTCCTCTTGAATCTGATTGACTCTCTCGGTCTGTCCATCTGTCTGCGGATAAAAAGGCTGTACTGAACTCCAGCCTGGTACCCAAAGTCTGGTGCAGATGATTCCAAAACTTCAAAGTAAACTGTGTCCCTCTATCTTATACGATGGTCCTCGGAACTCCATGCAGACATACGATCTTGGTCATATATATCTTAGCCAATTTCGCACTCCTATAAGTGGTTTTCACAGGGATGAAGTGAGCCACTTTGGTCAAGTGATCAACTACTACCCAGATGGAGTCATAACCTGATTTTGTCCTGGGTAATCCAGTAATTAAATCCATGCCAAGCTTATCACACTTCCATTCGGGTATAGGCATAGGCTGAAGCAATCCTGCTGGCTTCTGATGTTCTGCCTTAACTCTCTGACATACGTCACATACGGCTACATACTCGGCAATATCCATCTTCATTCCTATCCACCAGAAACGTTCTTTCAAATCCAAATACATCTTGGTGTTTCCGGGGTGAATCGACTATGGCGAGTCATGAGCTTCCTGAAGTATTAACTTTCTGATCTCCGCATTATTGGGCACATATACACGATCCTCAAACCATAAAGTTTCATGCTCATCCTCACGAAAACCTTTCACCTTTCCTTTGCTCAATTTCTCCTTTATCTTAGCAATTTCCTTGTCATCCTTCTGGGCTTCTCAAATCTTTCCCAATAACATAGACTGATCCTCCATTGCTGCACCAAATCCCCTTGGAACTATCTCCAAACGAAGTTCCTTGAGATCATCGACTAACTCCTGCGGTAATCCTCTGCATATGAGTGTATTGACATAACTCTTGCGGCGGCAAAGCGTCTGCTATGACATTGGCCTTTCCTGGGTGATAATGTAGCTTCATATCATAATCCTTTATTAGCTCCAACCATCTCCTCTACCTGAGATTCAACTCCTTTTCTGTGAAAATACACTTCAAACTCTTGTGAATTGTGTATACGTCACCACAGTTTCCAATCAGAAAATGTATCCATATCTTGAGCGCATGCACTACGGCTGCTAACTCCAAATCATGTGTGGCATAGTTCAACTCATGTGGTTGAAGCTGACGTGAGGCATATGAAACAACTCTTCCGTCTTGCATAAGTACACCTCCAAGTCCCAAACGAGAAGCGTTGCAATACACTTGAAAGTCCTTGCGTATATCCGGAAGAATTAGCACTGGGGCTATAACCAAACATTTCTTCAACTCCTAAAAACTGTCCTCACATTCTTCTGTCTATTCGAACTTGGTGTCCTTCTTCAACAACTCTGTCATGGGCTTCGCAATCTTGGAAAAATTCTCAATGGACCTCCTGTAGTATCCTGCGAGTCCCAGAAAACTGCGGATCTCTCCTACTCAGGTGGGTGCCAACCACTTAGTGACAGACTAAACCTTCGTAGAGTCTACTACTATACCTTCTTGATGCGGAGCATCCTACGATCATTCCCATGAACACTTCGACTACTCCCCAAGCCCCAATAGGACATACGATGAGACCTCGACCATACGCCATTGGACACAAGGTGAACTCACTCCTCTTCGAACCGTCACTTTCCACATATGAGACACGGCTACTACCTCATGCATGGACTTGCATATACTCAAGTACAACCGAGACGACCATGGAGGATCCAAGGACCAAGGCCAAGCATGGAAGAGGAGAAGGAAGAAGAAGTAGGGACAAGCTTCTGGAAAGGTCGGAACTTTCGGCCCCCGGACCTTCCGGCCTGCCCGGAACCTCCGGCTCCCGGAGTCCAGACTAGCCCCGAGCGCGCCAACTCTCTGGATAGCCTGGAACCCAGCCAGAACCTGCCCGGAACTTCTGGCCCCACCCGGAACTTCGGGCCTACGTGCGTGCAAAGACTCGGGCCAAGGGCCCATGTATCCCCCCTCTCACTTACCCCTTCGTGGGCTAGCACTATATATACTCCCCCACCTCCTCCTAGTTAGGGTCAGCATCGGTTTAGCTCATTTTAGAGATCGAGCATTGCCGTACCATCCCAAAATTCGAAATTTTTGGAATGTTGTAATAAATAGATAGATTTGATTGATTGTGTGAAACTGAATGAAATTCGAAATCTTTTTGAAAGTTAAATGAGAGGGAATAAAAGGACTTTCCCAAACTTTCATTTTGCATTTATGATCTTCGTCAATTCAAATTCTTTTCAAATACAAAACCCTAGAGATAAGATGACATGACTTCTTCCATTTAAATAAATGAAAAGGGTGTTTGAAAAATATTTGAATTCCATTGGGAAATATTTTCCAATTCAGAAACTTTATGCAACTCAATGATTTTCACGAGAGAAGATAAAATGACGTCTTCAAATTATGAAATATGAGTTGGGAGTTTCAAAGATCACATTTAAAGTCCTTTTTGAATTTATTTTCAATTTGGAGTTATTTGAGTTTTATTCAAATTATTTTTCTCCAAAAATAAAATATATGAAAAATAGGGTAACATGATTCCCTAGATCAGAAAATTGGATATAAATAAATTTGAATTCATTCTGGTATTTCTAAAATGATTTTTATTGGATTTTATTAGACCAGTAGCACTCTTTGAATTATTAGAATTTGTGTGTATTTTATTTAATGCTAGAAAAATGTTCATGTCATAGAAAATCTTTTTCTGAAAATTTTGATATATAATATGCCTATATAAATTTTTTTTATTTTATTTTGTTATTCAGTTTTCCTTCTGTTTCTAATTTTTTAACTGTACGTGCGGCCCATATTTATTTATCGCCTACATGCGCAGTATAGTAGCTTCTGGCGCCCCATTGTTTTTTTCTCTCTTAAATAGGCCAGGCCCAGCCAGCCTTTTCAATTTTTTTTATTTTTTTCTTAGGCCGAATTTTGTAAAAAAAACTGCAGCCGCAGCGTGCACGCGGCCGGCCGAAGGCCTTTAGGCCCATGCGAGCCGCTCACCTCTTTTCATCTCTGTTTCGTATATTTTCGTCTACGTTTAGTCCAACATTGCCTAGCCTTTGACCTCTAAACCTCTTTTCCACCAATAAATATAGACCCATAGAGCCTCCAAAAATCATCCGATTCGGGTTAAATCAATATTTTGGTTTGACTAGATTCATTTAAGAAAAATATATTTCTCCTCTCAAGTGCGACTTCTGGAAATTTGTCTCTTCTCTCCAAAGTCGTCTTTTCTCTGCCTTATAAAGGTATCTTTCTTTATTTTATTTTTTCTTCTTATACTTCTGTAGTTTATTATTTTTAGACTAATACGATAGAATAATTAGATTATCAATTAGTCTATGTATTTATACGTTAGACCTTAACCGTAGCTATTTTTTCTTTCATAAAACAGTTTGGCCCTGATTTTTCAAATAGCCATAACTTTTCATTCGTTTATCCAAATTAGATGAAACCAGCGCATATAGCTTCGTCTTGTTTTCACCTATTCAGTGAACTTGTCACATCAACTTTTTGAAATTTTCAAATTTCGAATTTTGTTCAGATTCTTATTCAAACTTCTTTTGAACATAACTTGAGTTTCGTAACTCCGATTTAGTTGATTCTTTTTGCAAATCGAAGCTCTTGACCTAAACTTTCTGATAAGGCCAAATTCACTTAATTTTGGTACTGTTAGAAATTGTTTTATGTTGCAAGAGTTATTTGCTTGGTTTTGACGTTTTCCGAATTGTTTTCTTTGTTCTCTCTGATCTTTGAGTGATTGCTTATGTGTGGTTGCTATTGCTTGCTTATGATAGATTGACCGGAGTGTGACGAGTAGAACTATCAAGAGTTTTGAGTGCGAATCGTCTTCATCAACATTGCAGGCAAGTTCACACTTTGATCATACCTCCTACTACCCAGTTTTATTGCATTAGATCAATCCTCACACATTGCATGATTAGGATCTAATTAAAATTGTGGGTTTGGGAAGTAGTTGAGGTAGATCTATTACCTATTTATTATCAAACCTTTGGGAGTTACTTCTACGTTTGCTTATTATGCCATGCTATGCTAGTAGACGTGGACTGGGGGAGTGTATCCATGACAGATGTGAGATTGTTAATTAATGGTTTATTTAAGGAGGCAATTTAAACACACATCTGGGTGGATTGAGGTACCTGGGTATTCCATGATTGCCTGTTTTTTTAAGGACCGCCACCCAGGTTCAAAGGGATCATGAGATTATTCATACTAGAAACTTCTGTGTGCAGCCACAAGCTATTATGGGCTCTAGCATAGTTGATTAAGTCGTGTGAACTCTTACAGTGGTAGACTAGCAGATGTAGGGGTTGTAGTTGGAACGGTCTACCCATCGTAAGGTGCAAACGCTTCTGAAAGACTATGTATCGGTCATCCGTTTCTCAAACACCATGTAGTGCGAGAAATCCAATGGAGGAGATCGAGTCTTATGGGGAAAAGTGCGCAAACCTCTGCAGAGTGTACAAACTAATCATGATTAGCCGTGTCCCCGGTTATGGACATCTTGAGTATCTAGTACTTGGATTATCATGTGAATCTCATCATGTTACTTTATATTAAGTTGTTGGGTTTAATGATGTTACTTAATTGGGATTGGGAATGCTGTCAACCATTCTCAATGTTCAACAACCACCATGATAGTTAATCAAAATGTATTCCTTTGCAGTAGGGAAAAATTGGCTTTTCGCAAAAACATTACAACCCCAGAGCCTTTCCACCAGCCAAATATGCATGTAGTGATAGTCTTTATTCATCATTATCCTCTGGTGTGAATTTGCCAGTACATTCAATGTACTGACCCTTCATGGCTGCAACGTCTCATGTTGCAGGATATCTTACGACGAGTAAGTGATACGTTAGGGTTACGATTTCTACACTCAACTTTGCCGTTGGTGTTGATGGGAATCCACAACCTTGTTACTTCCGCTATTTTGGATTGAGGTAATAGTATCTTACGTTACTTATACATGTGATTTACCTCTGTTATAAATCCTCGAGTACTGTGTGTCAGCATACCAATCCAGGGATGACACTTAAGCACAGAGACTTGATCCATTCGGGTCGGGTCGCTACAAGATGGTATCAGAGCACATGTTGACTGTAGGACGTGACCCTAGAAACTTGCAAGCCCATAGCAAAGATTTTTCTCTACAACCTTCCCTTTCAAAAAGATCTTTTACCTCTCTTTCTTTCTGAGCTTATTCAAAAATTCCCTTTTAGTGAGACCATATCCCTTTTCCCTTTGGATCACTCAAAGATTCGACGGATGATGCCACTCCAAGAAGTACAAGATATTGGACAACTAAGACCGCTTCGGAATGAAGAGGATTTTACTGTGCATCTGAATAATGGAAACTACAACGGTTGAAGACTCCAAAGACTAGGAGAATTCGAAGGCTCTGAAGAATCCCTAGATTTGTATGACCTAGGAAGGCTTCCCTTATGGAACTTGACAGACTATGGAAGTTGTCAATGCCCGAGATCAAGGTGTATCGGAGAAAGACTGAAACAAGGAGCATGAGAACTCGAAGTTTTGTCAAAGAAAACCCTAAGGCAGGAGATATCAACTATGGAATGATAGCTCATGGGAATGACAAGAGCAGAAACACGGTTATCCGTGATGTCACCGCCCGCTGATGCTATTGTCACCGTGCTGAGTTAAGGATGCATTTCTTCAGAATGGATTTGATGAAAGAAGGCTGATGGAGCACCTATTAGTAAGATGAAGTTTTAACCTTAGCCGGAGTATCACCGGGATCTGGAGTAGTACATCAAGAAGTTAAGATGGACCTATAAGAAGCAGTATTTTGACAAGGAAGTATTTCATGAGGAACTCAGGACCCTGAAGATGAGAGTAGCCAAGCTAGAGGATCAAAACCTCGAGAAACCGGAGATTCGTCATGAACTAGACCATGGTTCATGCCAAGGATGTTGAAACCTAGAAGTTTGAAATGCAACTCCGGAATATTAAAGGATGTCACGAGAGATTTCACGTCAACAGAGATGATCTGGCAAAAGAACTTGAGAAGACAAGCATGATCAGAAGAAGCCATTGGAGGCATGAACAAGGCTTGAAGAGTTTGGAGACGTTGAAGATTTATTGACCTTTAGAAGACCAAACCCCTGTTATATAACTACGTTACATGCGACGATTGTGAGCTGTCATTTGTTTGATGTTTTTCGACAGCCACAATAAAATCTATCTTTTCAAAACTTTTGTTTGTATTGTGTGTATCCATCTCTATCTCTCTTATCTCACCCCAAACCCATGGACACAATAGAGGATGAATGAAGATGAGCTTATATTTTCTGGACTAATGAGTCAATTGGAGACGGGCCAATGGATTCAGAACATGGAGGATCGCATGAAGAAAAACCTTATAATCGGAAAGGATATGACCCAGCATGCTCTTCAGTGCTTTGAAAGAGGTGCTGCTACTTGGTGGAGAATGTACCAAACCATCAATGGATGGCAAGGAGTAACCACTTGGAAAGAATTTAAGTTGACTTTGCCAAAGTCTCGGCTTGTGTCCCAGAAGTTGAAGCCTTATGGAAAGGATATGAAGAAACCTCGTGCATGCAAGATTTGTGGAGAAATCGGACACAACCATAAAGAACACAAGGATGAGTGCCCTAATTGTGAAGGAAGTCACCCAGTTGAAGAATGCCCAACTAGGTAGATTACTTGTTTCTTGTGTGAAGGGACTACCCACTATCCTGCTCAGTGTCACATTTACCCCATGGTACAACGAACCATCCAACAGAAGAAAGAAGTAATGAAAGGAGCCCTCATGGAAATTTTAGAAGAAGCTGTGATGAAGGAAGGGATGGAGGACACACCTAAAGAAGACCTGAGTAAACCCTGCACTAAGTCTTGCTATTCATGTGGAGAAGAAGGACACATCTCCCAAGATTGTTTGAGTGGGGATCTTGTAGAATTCCCGACAAAGGAAGTAGAATATGACCCACAAGAAATAGAAGCCATGATTGGCATGGAAAGGTCCAGGAAGAGAAGCAGATTGGATTCCAGGAAGGACCTGAGTGATATCACCTGTTACAGGTGCAAGGAGTCAGGGCACTACCTCAACAATTGCCCAAAAAGGAAACCTCGATACTTTTCAGAAGTAATATGTTTTAGTTGTAATGGAGCAGGGCACTTTGCCAGAGAATGCCCCAAGGAGAAGGAAACTTGTGCTAGATAGTTGAGTTTGCAACAAAAGAAATGGAGTAGTAGAAGTGAGAACATTTTCTTTTATATTGAGGTGTTGAGTTGAGACATGTAATGGAAAAGCGAGAGATTGTAATAACTTGAGAATGAATAAAGTTAGCATCGTTGGTACTGATATGGATTTTATGAGTTGTTACTCTATGAAGAAGAATTTTGACCATTTTTTAAGGATATGAGAAATATGGTCTATGGAAGATTTGTGCATTTTAAGGGTGGTAGTACCCTGTAAGAACCCTTGACCCCTGGAAAAGATAAGGATACTCCACTAAGTGGATTTCAGATAAAATGAATACGAGTTTGGTCTCGATATGTGTGATGCCCCAAGAGTATGTGGGATGAAGTTGGAGACCGTCAGTTGTTGGACCAAATGTGATCAAGGGGTCAGAAGTGAATGTTAAGTTGATTCGAGATAGACCGAAGGTAGAGTTATGCAGACTAAAAAAACGCAAGGAGGTAGTCTATGAAATTGGAGACAGAGCATGTCTTCGTGTGACCTCTCTGCGAGGAGTTAAACAATTTGTAGTTAAGGGAAAGTTAGCCCCGAGATTTGTAGGACCATACCGAGTTTTGGAGCGTATGGGAGAAGTGGCCAACAAGTTGGAGTCACCCGAAGGACTGTCAGGAGTTCAAGATGTGTTTCACGTTTCCCAGTTGAAGAAGTGCCATGCAGAGATGGCCAATATTCCCCTGTAAGGACGCTTGACCCTGGAAAGGATAATGATGTTCCCGAAGTGGAATATGGACTCCATAAGTACAAGTTTTTATCTCGATATGTGGGATATCCCACGAGGATGAAGAGATAAATTACTATTGTATATAAAGAAGGTATGATGTCGGAAATATGGATCAATGGAAACTCCATGATGAGTCTGAGTAATCATGTCCTAGTTTGGTGCCAATAGAAGGAAGGAAGACTATACAATTGGATGGATTTAAGAATGCTAGGAAGTTGGAAGTTGGAATAATGATCAGTTGCCCGATGATAAGTTCAAGGACTACAAGTGATGAGATGGGCCATAACCCACAGGCCCCAGGACCTGCTAAGAAGCAAGCACATTCTTGCTGAAGGAAAAACCTTGGAGGAAGATACGACATTTATCGACAGACGATTTTAGAGGAGTAACGCAAAACCTGAGAGTTGTGAAGGAACGATAGATGTTTGTTTGGTTTGCAGAATCAATGGATTTATCCGAACCTTGGTTCGTCGACAAGAGAAATTTTGCAATGCTTGTGAGGATGACCGAGTGTTAGAATGTGAGATTCGCTAAACTGTATACAAGGTAATGATTTGGGTGCGGGGTGGATTGATCACCATACCGACTTACTCTTATTGTTCGCCTTGCTATATGGGATGGTAAATCTGAGTGACTTACCTATAGTAGAGCACCGATGATCAAAACCTTGCTTAAAACTTAGAATGGTATAAGTATTTTCCCTTGTACAAGGCAGCTTTTGCCAACCGTAGGTTATACGGTGAGGATCAACCCAGACCCATTTCCTGCAGGAGAAACCATAATTGGATTACCACCATGAGATATCGATAGTTGTTTCTTATTGGCGCTAGACCCGTCAGGTAAGAAGACCCAGTCTCGGAAGAACCTTACCTAGATGAAAGACAGAAGAATTGCGGTAAAGGTTATGCCACTACCGGAAGAGCTCGGATAAGGAATTACCATGAAGATCCAAGAAGACCGACACTGTTAACAATAAAAATGGAGTATATGAGTTTTGATGGAATCGTAACCATGCTTCTAAGGGTGGTAGCACCCAGACCCCGGAGACGATTGATGAAATTTTGAAGAGACCCCGAACCTAACCTATTTCTTTCTAGCCTCTCCGAATCTCGATGACGAGATTCCTTTTAAGGGTGGTAGGTTTGTAACATCCCAAAATTCTAAATTTTTGGAATGTTATAATAAATAGATAGATTTTATTGATTGTGTGAAATTGAGTGAAATTCGAAATCTTTTTGAAAGTTAAATGAGAGGGAATAAAAGGACTTTCCCAAACTTTCATTTTGCATTTATGGTCTTCGTGAATTCAAATTCTTTTCAAATACAAAACCCTAGAGATAAGATGACATGACTTCTTCCATTTAAATAAATGAAAAGGGTGTTTGAAAAATATTTGAATTCTATTGGGAAATATTTTCCAATTGAGAAACTTTATGCAACTCAATGATTTTCACGAGAGAAGATAAAATGACGTCTTCAAATTATGAAATATGAGTTGGGAGTTTCAAAGATCGCATTTAAAGTCCTTTTTGAATTTATTTTCAATTTGGAGTTATTTGACTTTTATTCAAATTATTTTTCTCCAAAAATAAAATATATGAAAAATAGGGTAACATGATTCCCTACATCAGAAAATTGGATATAAATAAATTTGAATTCATTTTGGTATTTCTAAAATGATTTTTATTGGATTTTATTAGACCAGTAGCACTCTTTGAATTATTAGAATTTGTGTGTATTTTATTTAATGCTAGAAAAATGTTCATGTCGTAGAAAATCTTTTTATGAAAATTTTGATATATAATATGCCTATATAAAGTCTTTATTTTATTTTGTTATTCGGTTTTCCTTCTGTTTCTATTTTCTTTTTAAAACTGTACGTGCGGCCCATATTTATTTATCGCATACATGTGCAGTATAGTAGCTTCTGGCGCCCCATTGTTTTTTTCTCTCTTAAATAGGCCAGGCCTAGCCAGCCTTTTCAATCTTTTTTTTAATTTTTTCTTAGGCCGAATTTTGTAAAAAAAAACTACAGCCACAGCGTGCACGCGGCCGGCCGAAGGCCTTTAGGCCCATGCGAGCCGCTCACCTCTTTTCATCTCTGTTTCGTATATTTTCGTTTATGTTTAGTCCCACATTGCCTAGCCTTTGACCTCTAAACCTCTTTTCCACCAATAAATATAGACCCATAGAGCCTTCAAAAATCATCCGATTCGGGTTAAATCAATATTTTGGTTTGACTAGATTCATTTAAGAAAAATATATTTCTCCTCTCCGGTGCGACTTCTGGAAATTTGTCTCTTCTCTCCAAAGTCGTCTTTTCTCTGCCTTATAAAGGTATCTTTCTTTATTTTATTTTTTCTTCTTATACTTCCGTAGTTTATTATTTTTAGACCAATATGATAAAAATAATTAGATTATCAATTAGTCTACGTATTTATACGTTAGACCTTAACCGTACCTATCTTTTCTTTCGTAAAACAGCTTGGTCCTGATTTTTCAAATAGCCATAACTTTTCACTAATTTATCCAAATTAGATGAAACCAGCGCCTATAGCTTCGTCTTGTTTTCACCTATCCAGTGAACCTGTCATATCAACTTTTTGAAATTTTCGAATTTTGTTCTAATTCATATTCAAACTTCTTTTGAACATAACTTGAGTTTCGTAACTCCGATTTAGTTGATTCTTTTTGCAAATCGAAGCTCTTGACCTAAACTTTCTGATAAGGGCAAATTCACTCAATTTTGGTATTGTTAGAAATTGTTTTATGTCGCAAGAATTATTTGCTTGGTTTTGACGTTTTTCGAATTGTTTTCTTTGTTCTCTCCGATCTTTGAGTGATTGCTTATGTGTGGTTACTATTGCTTACTTATGATAGATTGACCCGAGTGTGACGAGTAGAACTATCAAGAGTTTTAAGTGCGAATCATCTTCATCAACATTGCAGGCAAGTTCACACTTTGATCATACCTCCTACTACCCAGTTTTATTGCATTAGATCAATCCTCACACATTGCATGATTTGGATCTAATTAAAATTGTGGGTTTGGGAAGTAGTTGAGGTAGTACCTATTACCTGTTTATTATCAAACCTTTGGGAGTTACTTCTACGTTTGCTTATTATGCAATGCTATGCTAGTAGACATGGATTGAGGGAGTGTATCCATGATAGATGTGAGATTGTTAATTAATGGTTTATTTAAGGTGGCAACTTAAACACACATCTGGGTGGATTGAGGTACCTGGGTATTCCAGGATTGCCTGTTTTTTTAAGGACCGCCACCCAGGTTCAAAGGGATCATGAGATTATTCATACTAGAAACTTCCATGTGCAGCCACAAGCTATTATGGGCTCTAGCATAGTTGATTAAGTCGTGTGAACTCTTACAATGGTAGACTAGCAGATGTAGGGGTAGTAGGTGGAACGGTCTACCCATCGTAAGGTGCAAACGCTTTTGAAAGACTATGTCTTGGTCATCCGTTTCTCAAACACCATGTAGTGCGAGAAATCTAGCTGAGGAGATCGAGTCTTGTGGGGAAAAGTGCGCAAACCTCTGCAGAGTGTACAAACTAATCATGATTAGCCGTGTCCCCGGTTATGGACATCTTGAGTATCTAGTACTTGGATTATCATGTGAATCTCATCATGTTACTTTAAAATTAATTTGTTGGGTTTAATGATGTTACTTAATTGGGATTGAGAATGTTGTCAACCATTCTCAATGTTCAACAACCACCATGATACTTAATTAAAATGTATTCCTTTACAGTAGGGAAAATTGGCTTTTCGCAAAAACATTACAACCCCAGAGCCTTTCCACCAGCCAAATATGCATGTAGTGATAGTCTTTATTCATCATTATCCTCTGGTGTGAATTTGCCAGTACATTCAATGTACTGACCCTTCGTGGCTGCAACGTCTCATGTTGCAGGATATCTTACGACGAGTAAGTGATACGTTAGGGTTACGATTTCTACACTCAACTTTGCCGTTGGTGTTGATGGGAATCCACAACCTTGTTACTTCCGCTATTTTGGATTGAGGTAATAGTATCTTATGTTACTTATACATGTGATTTACCTCTGTTATAAATCCTCGAGTACTGTGTGTGTCAGCATACCGATCCAGGGATGACACTTAAGCACAGATACTTGATCCATTCGGGTCGGGTCGCTACAATTGCTCATCCACATCGGATCTACTCCACGAGAGAGACCGCGTCCTCTACGGAGAAGATCCCTTTGGATTCAAGACCTCCTTGCGGAGAAGAACATCAAGACCTCCTCATGGAGAAGACCGGTTACCTCTTGTATCATTTTTTGTTGACTTTGGATCTTGTATCTTCCTTTGTGTTCATGGATCTAGCGCATGTGTGATCATTCTTGTTGGTTTGAGTGTTCTCTTGTGTTCCCCTCGTGATTTTCCCCTTGTTTCCCTCCTCGTGTTCTTCGTGTTCATCGCGGGATCCGCTCCTTTCGTGAAAGATCGGGCCTCTAGGATTCTACCCTACATCATCTTGGTATCATGAGCCACGTTGATCACAATTTCGGAGCCTCCCCTCATTGTTTTCTAGCCTAATTTTATTGTGTTCCTCCCCAATTTCGAAAATCCCCACCAAAAATAGCCCCAAATTCTTTTGTGATTTGTTGGTTTGATAAAGTTTTGTTGGATTTGATCCACAGATTTGCTTGGTTTCAAGTGGATCTAGCATCTCCCCAAGTTTCCCCATATTTCATCCATGAAATCTCATCAATTTTGACCTTGGAAATTGAATTTTTTTCGCCCCGATTCCCAGATCTGGAATTTAGGGTTCAGCCCGAAACAAATCCACGACCCCCGGAACTTCCGGACTCCCCCGGAACATCTGTCCTCACCCCGGAACTTCCGGGCTAACCAGAAAGTTTACCTCAAAAATCCCCAGACTCCCCGCACTTTTTCCGCGACCCCCGAAACTTCCGGCCTAACCCGAAACATTACACAGAATTTCAGCATCAGCCTCTTTCACCGTTTTGGTCACAACTTTTTACTCCGAACTCCAATTTGAGTGTTCTTTGGCTCGTTTTGAAGCTATCGACGTGCCCGAGGAGATCACCTTGGTTTCACCACCTTTTTACACCATCAAATTTTTGGAATTTTGGCATATTTGCCTAGGCCTTCCACCATATCATCCGCTACACCACCACCGACTTCCGCAACCTAACCAATTATGTTCCCCATCACATTAGTGGTTGCTTGAGGAGTGATTTGAGTCTCATAAGGTGTCTAGGCTACTTAGGGACGGTTGCTTCTTCATCAACCACCACCACCACTTCCGCATAGGCCTGACTACTATACACTCCCGCCACCCTAACTTAACCAAATTTTGTTTGTGTTGTGAGTTGTGTCTCCTAAGGTGTTTCGGCTACTTAGGGACCAAGCTTCCAACTCCGACACCATGTATAGTCCACCACCTTACCCTCCATTTCCGCATTGCGTACTCTGCAACCCATCATTGCCATTTCATAATTCCATTGAGCATCCACAAAACCACCACCGCTTTCCCGCTACCACCATTTTACATTTGAGGTTTTGAGTTCGCGGTTTTTCCATTTCCTAAGGTGTTTCGGCTACTTAGGGATGAGTCTCCATCATCTTGGTATCTCCATCAAGATCACCGCCACTCATCATTGACACGGACGGTATCCTCCATATCATCTTGGTATCATGGTATCCCTCCATTGTATATTCCCTGGCCACTGCATTGATAACCCCTAGACCATTTTGTGTCACTTGCTGATACGTCTCCAACGTATCTATAATTTATGAAGTATTCATGCTATTATATTATCAACCTTGGATGTTTTATATGCATTTATATGCTATTTTATATGATTTTTGGGACTAACCTATTAACCTAGTGCCGAGTGCCAGTTTCTGTTTTCCCCTTGTTTTTGAGTTATACAGAAAAGGAATATCAAACGGAGTCCAATTGACGTGCCAATTTTTGACGATTTTTTATGGACCAAAAGAAGACCCCGGAGTAAAAGAGTTGGGACAGGAGAGTCCCGGGGCGCCCACGAGGGTGGGGGGCACGCCCACCCCCCAAGCGCGTGGGCCTACCTCGTGGACGCCTCAGGCACCTCCTTCACGTAAGACCGACACCAAAAATTCCTATAAATACATAACCCTGGAAAATTAACCTAGATCAGGGGTTCCGCCGCCAGAAGCCTTCATAGCCACCGAAAACCAAACTAGGCCCTCTCTGGCACCCTGCCGGAAGGGGCCATCATCACCGGAGGGCATGGAGGAGGATCCTGGAGGGTCCATCATCACCATGAAGGCCAAGGACCAGAGGGGGAACCTCTCCCCATCCAGCAGGGAGGCCATGGAGGAGGAAGCACAAGGGAGAGAACCTCTCCTCCTCTCTCTTGGTGGCACTAGAGTGCCATTGAGAGGGGAATCATCGCCGCGGTGATCGTCTACATCAACATCACCATCATCATCACCATCCTCATCTCTTTTACGCGGTCCACTCTCCTGCACCCCGCTGTAATCCCTACTTGAACATGGTTCTTTATGCCACATATTATGATCCAATGATGTGTTGCCATCCTATGATGTTGTCACATCCTAGTTAGCCATGCATTAGAGTGTTGCATCATGTTTACTCTTTCATCAGAAACCTGAAATGGGGATGACAGAACCCCCAGTCCCCTCTGAAACCAATTAGGGTTTACTAAAAAACTTTTTCAATGAACCTGAAATGCCCTTCTAAAATGCCCATCATTTTTGTCTTGGTTCAGAACCTCTGCCAAAAGTGGTGCACATTTTCCTAGGCCATCCTAGGGTTTTTGATTTAAATCATAAGTATTTGAATTTGGGCATTTAAAATTATATAAAATATTTAAATGCTCAAATAACTCCAAACTAAAATGTTTCATGTTGGAAATAATCCAACTATGGACCAGGAGTAGTTTGGTGATTTTTGGAGTTGCCTAAGTATTTTATTAAATTCAACAAAGTTGCAGAAGTATTAAAAAAACAGAAAACGGAAAGAAAATGGAAAAGGCTTACGTGGCGCCCAGCACCCGGCCCACCTGCCGGCCCAGCCCAGCACCGCGCCAGCGAGCTGCTTGCCGGCCAGGCAGGCAGGCAGGTGCTCGACGGCGAGCACCGCATGGGTGCCACACACCTGCTCGCCGCCTCGCCGCCTCCCTCGCCCAGCTAACACCGTGAATCGGCCTCCCTCTCTCCCCCGAACCCCCCAGACACCCCCTCTCCTCTCCAGCTCCTCTCCCTCGCTCTCCCACGCCATGGCCGACGCCATCGCCGCCACCCCCTCGCCGTAGCCACGCCCTCCGTCAACCCCACGCCGTGCCGCCGTGTCCAGGAGCTTCGCCGCTGTCCACTTCATCGAGCTAGCCGAGCCCCGTGTGCTCGAGCGGCCCGAGACCACCGCACCGACCTCGCCCGAGCTCGCAGTCGCCGGAGATCCCCTTCAACGCCGTCGCCGCCTCAGCTCGTCCCCGACCTCGCCGGTGGCCTCTACGGGAGCGTTGTGAGCCTAGCTACCCCTCCGACCCTCTCTCTCTCATTCCCGAGCCGTGTAGCCACCGCACGAAGATCACACGCACGCACCGCCGTGGATCTTGTCGCTGACGTGCTTCCGGCCATCCTCCGGCCAACCCGCGGTGTCCAACGCACTCACCACGCTGCGTTAGGCCCAACCGTGCACTCCCCGCACCTCACCGATCCCCCTAGCGACAAGTTCGACTTTGGCCGAACTCCGGTGGCCGCCAAAGTCGTCGCCGGCGCCAACTCCGGCCACCCCGATCCCAACGGACTCCACCAAGAGCTGCGGCTCGACCTCAGCTCCGCTCCGGTGCCCTCCGCGGCTCGTTTGGTTGCCGGAACGGCAAAAATCACTTCTGCCGCCGCGTCGGGCTCGCCGGCGGCTAAACACCGGTGCAGCCGACCCGGGTTTGACCACGGGTGGGCCCTGGTTGACTCCCCTGAGTCAATGACAGGTGGGGCCCAGCCCTGTTAATTAAACAGGTTTAGTTTTAATTAAACTTTAATTAAAATAATCACCCTGACATGCGGGACCCACTGTCAGGTTTGACCCTGACGTGTTCCGTTGACCTGCTGACGTCACACTGACGTCAGGCTAACGCAATAATGATTTTCTGGAATTATTCTAATATAGGAAATTCCAGAATATAATTTAAACTTCAAAAATTCATAACTTTTATTCTGTAACTCCAAATCAGACAAATTATATATGAAAAATGATCAGAAAAATCCAATCTATCCATCTGTACTATTTTCATGCATGACTAAACAAGTTAACTTGATGTTTAATGCAGAACAAGGAAAAACACTTTAAAGGGCCATGTTTGAGTTTGAAATTTGAATCTTTGATTCAAATTGGTTCAAACCCTTCTGGTCTTAGTTGCATTAGCCCAACACACTCATATTGCTATGTTTCATGCATGCATCATATTGTTGCACATTGTTTGGTGATGGTTATATATCGGTGTTCTTGCGGCAGGATCTGCCTCCGAGGAGTACCGTGATTACCCTAATGAAGAACCATATCAGTGCATCGAATCATCAGGCAAGCAACCAACCATTTGATCATATCGATACAATCCCATGTTCTCGCTCCTGCTCTCTTTTACTGCATTAAGACAACGCGTTTCAAACTGCTGTGTGTTATGGTAGTTGAACCCATTTCCTCTGCATGACCTGTCATTGCCACAGTAACTAGATGAAACCCACTAGCATGTGTAGGAGTTGATTGAGCCATATGTATGTGTTGTTCCTACCTTGCTATGCCTGCTATGCTTAGAGTCGTGTCAGGTCTGGTTCATCTGGGTGATGGGCTAGAGTGAAATGAATTATGTCGATAATGAGAGTGGTGTGGTGAACACGATTTGGTAAAGGTATCGATGAGAGGCCATGTAGGAGTACATGGTGGGTTGTTTCATTGAAGCCGACCTTAAGCACTGAGATCTGTATGTGTGATTTAAGAATCAGCTACTACCATGCATTGGGCCCGAAACCAATGGACCCTCTCGGCTTCTTATTCACCCTAGTTCTTTGTCCAGGAGTTGCAAGTAGTTTCTGGTGTTTGTAGCCTACTGGAGGCCGTGGACAGCGCTGACCGTAGGGGTGGGCTGTGATGCGGTAGGTACGTGGCACGGTGTACCGAATACCCGTTAGGTATCTCGGGAACCCTGTTCACATCGTTCGGGGCCGTATGGGAAACATCGGTCGGACTCCCTGCGGATGGAACCTGGATAGGCGATAAACCTGGACTGGAGGCTTAGGTGATTAGGTAGGTCGTGGCCGACACCCACGTTGGGCTTCCGCTTGAAGGTTGCCGAGTACATGTCGTGTAAACGACGGTAAGAGGTGAGAGCGTGTATGAAGAAGTACACCCCTGCAGGGTTATCATGATCTATTCGAATAGCCGCGTCCGCGGTAAAGGACTACTTGGTTGCCTATACAGTTCATAGACAAGTAAATGGAAACTGCTAAAAGCCTCAAGATAAGTGTGAGTGCCGAGGATGGCTCTTCCGTAGGGAGACGGAGGTGGATCCTCGGTAGTGTATTGAAGTGGTGAGTAATGGACTCGTGTGCGCAAAACCATTTCAAGTTGGAGTCTCATAGGTTAGCCTAGCCAAGAGTCAAAGCTGGCTTGCTGCAATAACTCCACCAACCCTTCTTGATAATATGCATGTATGTAGGTTCCGATGTAAGTCTTGCTGAGTACCTTTGTACTCATGTTGCTATAATTTACATTTTACAGAAGACGCTGCAACCCCTTCTGATGGGTTCTACGTAGACGTTGACATCAACGAGTAGGCTAAAGGCCCAGGTGGTGATCCTGAGCTTGTGAAGGACCACGTAGTATAGCTAGGCTTTCCAAGCCTCTTTTATTTTACTAGTTGTCTGTACTCAGACAAGTTACTTCCGCTGCTGGTTTGTATGACTGTATGACTTGAATGCTGGGTCGTGAGACCCGTACCTTGTGTATGTTATGTATGGTTCTCTAAGCCTTAAATAAAGTACTTGTGTCGTAGAGTCATGTTGTGATGCCGTGTTGTATTTGCACATATCGAGCATATTGTGTGTATGATTGAAATGCTTGGTATGTGTGGGATCTGACTATCTAGTTGTTTATCTTTAGTAGCCTCTCTTACCGGGAAATGTCTCCTAGTGTTACCGCTGAGCCATGGTAGCTTGCTACTGCTCTGGAACACTTAGGCTGGCCGGCATGTGTCCTTCTTCGTTCCGGTGTCTGTCCCTTCGGGGAAATGTCACGCATTGAGTACCGGAGTCCTGTTAGCCCGCTACAGCCCGGTTTACCGGAGTCCTGCTAGCCCAGTGCTACAGCCCGGACCCACTTGCTGATGACCGACACGTTCGAAGCTGGGTCATGGATGCCTGTCCCTGTAAGTCTGTGCCACTTTGGGTTTACGACTAGTCATGTCAGCCCGGGCTCCTTATAATATGGATGCTAGCGACACTATCATATACGTGAGCCAAAAGGCGCAAACGGTCCCGGGCAAAGGTAAGACAACACCCGTGGGGATACCGTGTGTGAGGTCGCAAAGTGATATGAGGTGTTACCGGCTAGATCGATGTGACATCGAGTCGGGGTCCTGACAGCGTTGGCATCAGAGCCGGACTGCCTGTAGGTTCTCCAAGCCAAACTGGTCGATGTTGAGTCTAGAAATTCTTTAGTTATATGTAGGGGAATTGTTTGTGGGTTGGAACGTAAGGCTCTTTTTAATCCTTTATCTTATGAGATTCTGATCTGAGTCAGTCTATTCTTCCACCGGGGGTTAAGGAATTAGGATCTATTCTCTCTATCAGGATCACGCGTTACTAATCAGTAGTACCTTATAGGGTTGATGGATACAAGCCTAGTTCAGTTCTTCTACCACGTTATGTTGTTAGGATGGTTTCAGAACTTTGATATGATGATGTTGAGTGTGTATGAAATCCTTTGTCAAATGTCTCAAAATCCTTCTTGAGCATTTACAGCTGTTATGCTGCCGAAATTTTGCTAGAAATTCTAATGCCTTTGCATTATGATTGTGCTTTCAGATGGCCACTCGCGACCTCAATCAAGTGGTTCGCCTGACTTGATGCCTAGATGTACCCGGCCATACTGCCATGTTGGTCAGGGTAATGACTGAGGCTGGATACCGTTGGTATCCTGAGTACACGGTCGAAGAGCAATTCCGAGACTTTAATCAAAGCCAGTATCTCTGCACTGTCAGGATATTTCCATCTTATCCTGGGTCCACCGAGCCCCTTCATTGCTCCTATGGACTCGGGGTTACTATTGAGATGGCTGTGCAGGACGCCGCCTACTCTATGATGACCATCATGCGAGTCAGATCTGGACTATTTCGGGACTCTGATTTCCGGTATATGCCAGGATCACTTCCGGGAGCACAAGGGTATCTTCAGGCTATCTATGCTGACCCCACTCAGGAGGATTCACGGACTCGCACCACTGCTGAGATGCTCGAGGATAAGGACCGTGAAAATCGGGCCTTGAGGTTAGAGCTCTTCAATACCCGTGCTGACCACTGGGCCACATTGACTCGGTTCGCACCGGCGGTGCAAGCTGGTTATTCGGATATGCGCGATCTCTATCCTGTGAGATCTGCTCTGCCAGACGTGATGGGTTGGCATGATGTAGGAGGCATCACCCCACCTCGCGGTCCCCGCAGGCCACCGTCTGTTGGTCCAAGACCTCATCCTAGTCCCTATGGTCCACAAGCTCCGCGAGATCGTCTGTTTCCGGATGATCATGTTGAGCTTCCAGGCTATGGAGGTGACTTCTACGAGGACTACTACGGATCGGTCTGAGTTAGTGGTAGTATCACTAGTTCGCACTATCTGTGTCGTCTATCGTCCCGCGTGACTCGTGGGATATGACCTAGTTTGTACTCTTTCCGGAGGTGTAGAAAAATAATGTATAGGAGCTTGGGATGCCTCCGATGAGATGTAATCCTCTTTTCACCGTAATAGTACTTTGTTTGGTCTTGTACTAAACCCTGTATGGTGTGTATGACGATGGAATAAAGAAGCAGTTTCTGTATCTACCATGTCATACGGATGATCATCTTGCATTTCGAGTTATTCCTTACATTTTGTATCCTATGTCGGAATTTTATCATCCTGACTAAATCATTGTCTTGTTTACCTAGGATGGTCAACACGCGCACTAACCCTGCTCCTCAAGAGCAGGCCGAAGGCAGTGAAGTCAGGGATGCAAATCTGCCTCATCCTCCTTCCCTAGCCGAGGTTATGATGGAAGCTGAGAGAAACAAGCGGGAGACCAACCGTTTGTTGGAGCGTATTGAACAGAACACAGCACACCATCAGAGGACTAACGTGGTGTCACTCAGTGATTTTATCAAATTACATCCACCCACGTTCCACCACTCCGTCGAGCCTCTCGACGCTGATGGCTGGCTTCGCAGTATCTCTCACAAGCTGCGTTCCGCGCTAGTAGCTGAGGCTGACAAGGTCACCTTTGCTGCATATCATCTTGAAGGCCCCGCCAGTCTATGGTGGGAGAATTATGGAGCTATGCGCCCAGCGGGCCATGTCACTACTTGGGGTGAATTTAGTGAGGCTTTCCATGAACATCACATTCCGGAGGGTCTCATGGACCATAAACGTGAGGAATTTTGCAATTTCACCCAAGGCCGACTCTCTGTGGATGCTTACAGCAGGGAGTTTGGTAACCTCGCACGATATGCAACTGAGGAAGTTTCTACTGATGCCAAGAAGCAAGCAAGGTTCCGTAAGGGACTTAGTCCTGAGCTTCGCCGCGACCTCCGTCTGCATGAGTGCACATCTTTTCAGAAACTTGTTAACAAAGCCATCAGTGCTGAAACTGGTCAGACTGATTATGACGCAACACGCAAGCATGGCCGTGACATGGGTTCCTCATCCGGTGCTGGTCCTCAGAAGCGCCGCGTGTGGGTGCCCAACACCGCCCTGCCACCCAGGTTCACACCGAGGCCATCTTTCCAGGCGCCTCGCCCTGTTCAATAGTCTGCTCCAGCCAAGCCCTATGGGGGTCCAACCAACAATGCTCCTCCACGTACCAGTTCTGTGACTTGTTTCAAGTGTGGGGAATCTGGCCACTATATGCGTGAGTGTCCCCAGACCAACCCCAACCAATCTGCTAAAGCTGTTGGCCGTGGCAAGCCGACAGGAAAAGTGTTCCACGCCAAGCCGGCCACAGCTACACGTGGCCATGTCAACTGTATCTCAGCCGAGGAAGCTCAAGAGGATCCCAACGTCGTTCTTGGTACGCTTCTTGTTAATTGCCACCCGGCATCTGTTCTTTTCGATACAGGAGCCTCTCATTCTTTTATATCCGAAAATTATGCTCGTTTGCATAACAACGCATTCTGTGACATGCCAACCTCTATGGTAATTCAAACTCCGGGATCCAAATGGCAAACTTCTAGAGTAAGCCATGGAAATGAAATCCAAGTCGACAGACTAGTTTTCCTCGCATCTTTGATAGCCCTTAAATCTTCAGATATTAATATCATTTTGGGTATGGACTGGATGTCAGCTCATCAAGCCAAAATTGATTGCTTCTCTAGGACTGTTCAACTCACCCATCCTTCGGGGAAGATAGTCAATGTCTTGACCCGAATAGCCAAGCGACAGTTATATTCTCTTAACGCCAGCCCTTTGCCAGACCTTGAGGACGTTCCGGTAGTCCGTGACTTCCCGGATGTCTTCCCAGAGGAATTGCCAGGTGTTCCACCTGACAGGGATGTTGAGTTCGTAATAGACCTCATTCCAGGAACCGTTCCGATTGCTAGAAGACCCTATAAGATGGCACCACTAGAACTAGCCGAGCTTAAGAAACAACTCGATGAGTCCTTGAAAAAGGGTTTCATCCGACCTAGTTCATCTCTGTGGGCTTGCCCCGTCCTCTTCGTCAAGAAGAAGGATGGTACGGACCGGATGGTTGTAGATTATCGACCTGTCAATTTGGTCACAATCAAGAACAAATATCCGCTCCCTAGGATCAACGACCTGTATGATCAGCTCGCTGGATCCTCAGTCTTCTCCAAGATGGATTTGAGGTTGGGCTACCATCAAATCAAAATCAAAAACGGGGACATCCCTAAAACGGCCTTTGTTACTCGTTATGGGCAATACGAGTACACCATCATGTCCTTCGGATTAACCAACGCTCCAGCCACCTTTTCTCGGTTAATGAACTCAATCTTCATGGAGTATTTGGATAAATTCGTCGTAGTTTATCTCGATGATATACTCATCTACTCTAAGAACGAGGAAGAACATGTCGAACATCTAAGGCTAGTGTTGAAGAAACTTCGAGAGCATCGCCTTTATGCCAAGTTTTCCAAATGTGAATTTTGGTTGTCAGAAGTGACCTATCTGGGTCATGTAATATCTGGTAAAGGTATTGCTGTTAACCCTGAGCGAGTTCAAGCTGTCCTTAATTGGACTCCACCTGAATCGGTCAAGCAAGTTCGGAGTTTTCTGGGCTTAGCGAGCTATTGTCGTCGCTTTGTCGAGAACTTCTCCAAAGTTGCCAAACCTCTAACCGAACTCCTCAAGTAAGATAAGAAGTTCGAATGGACTCCACAATGTGAGCACAGCTTTTAGGAACTGAAAGGACGCCTGACTTCTGCTCCCGTACTGGTACCGCCAGACTTCTCCAAGGACTTTGTTATCTACTGCGACGCCTCGCGACAAGGACTAGGTTGCATTCTCATGCAAGATCGACACGTAATTGCCTACGCTTCACGGCAATTGCACCCACATGAGGAGAATTATCCTACTCATGATCTAGAGCTTGCAGCCGTAGTCTATGCACTCAAGACCTGGCGACATTACCTCCTCGGTAACCGTTGCGAAATATTCACCGATCACCAAAGTCTGAAGTACATTTTCACCCAACCGGATTTGAATCTCAGGCAAAGACGTTGGGTTGAGTTGATCACAGACTTCGACTTAGGAATAACCTACACCCCAGGGAAAGCCAACGTCATGGCTGATGCGCTAAATCGTAAATCTTATTGTAACAACCTGATGTTACAACAAAGTCAACCGCTTCTCCATGAGGAATTTCGGAAGCTTAACCTTCACATTGTTCCTCAAGGTTTTCTTTCCACCTTGGTGGCAAAACCTACCCTTACGGATCAGATCATCAAAGCACAGAAGGTAGATCCGGGAATCTCCCGCATCAAGAGAAACATCAAGAAAGGAATTGCGAATTGTTTCTCCATTAATGATCAAGGGGTCGTATACTTCGGGAATCGACTAGTGGTTCCCAAAGTGCGAAACCTGAGGCGATTGATCCTTAAGGAAGCTCATGAATCTCCTCTCACCATTCATCCCGGTAGTACTAAGATGTATCAGGACCTACGCCAGAGGTTCTGGTGGACTAGGATGAAGAGAGAAATTGCTCAGTATATTGCTAATTGCGACGTTTGTCGTCGTGTAAAAGCAGAGCATCAACGGCCTGCTGGCACCCTTCAACCCTTAGCTATTCCTGAATGGAAATGGGATAAAATTGGTATGGATTTCATTACCGGTTTTCCCAGGACCAAGAGAGGGAATAATGCTATTTTCGTCGTTGTCGATCGTCTTTCCAAAGTAGCCCATTTCCTACCTGTTCATGAGAGTATAACCGCTAGTCAGCTGGCAGACTTATACATCTCCCGGATAGTGTCTCTCCATGGTGTTCCTTTGGAAATTAACTCGGATCGAGGAAGTATTTTCACCTCTCGATTTTGGGAAAGTTTCCAAAATGCTATGGGAACCCGCCTTTCCTTTAGCACCGCTTTCCACCCTTAGTCGAGTGGTCAAGTGGAACGCGTCAACCAGATTCTAGAAGACATGCTTCGAGCCTCTGTTATCTCATTCGGAATGGATTGGGAGAAGTGCCTTCCATTTGCCGAATTCGCTTACAACAACAGCTATCAATCTAGCTTGGGTAAAGCCCCTTTTGAAGTTCTCTATGGACGATGATGTCGAACACCCCTTAACTGGTCAGAGACCGGGGAGAGACAATTCTTTGGCCCAGATATGATTCAAGAAGCAGAAGAGCAAGTTCGCATCGTTCGTGAAAAGTTGAAAACAGCCTAATCCCGTCAAAAGAGTCAATATGACCGAAAACATAAGGCTATGCCTTTCGAGGTTGACGAGAAGGCTTACCTTCGGGTTACCCCTCTGAAGGGAACCCATCGTTTCGGTATCAAAGGCAAATTGGCTCCTCGTTACATTGGACCTTTTCGCATTCTCGCCAAACGAGGAGAAGTTGCCTACCAATTGGAACTACCTCCGCACCTCTCCAGAGTCCACGATGTCTTCCACGTTTCTCAACTCAGGCGTTGCTTCTCGGATCCTATCCGTGGAGTGGACCACGAAACGCTTGATCTCCAAGATAATCTTACATATCGAGAGTACCCCATTCGTATCCTCGATCAGGCCGAGCGTACCACTCGACGTCATAATATCAAGTTTCTCAAAGTACAATGGTCGCACCATTCTGAGGATGAAGCAACTTGGGAAAGGGAGGATCGTCTTCGACTCGAGTATCCCGCCTTCTTCCCGGAGGAACCCAAATCTCGGGACGAGATTCTTTTGAGTGGGGGTGAGTTGTCACATCCTAGTTAGCCATGCATTAGAGTGTTGCATCATGTTTACTTTTTCATCAGAAACCTGAAATGGGGATGACAGAACCCCCAGCCCCCTCTGAAACCAACTAGGGTTACTAAAAAAATAATTTTCAATGAACCTGAAATGCCCTTCTAAAATGCCCATCATTTTTGTCTTGGTTCAGAACCTCTGCCAAAAGTGGTGCACATTTTTCTAGGCCAGCTTAGGGTTTTTGAATTAAATCATAAGTATTTGAATTTGGGCATTTAAAATTATATAAAATATTTAAATGCTCAAATAACTCCAAACTAAAATGTTTCATGTTGGAAATAATCCAACTATGGACCAGGAGTAGTTTGGTGATTTTTGGAGTTGCCTAAGTATTTTATTAAATTCAACAAAGTTGCAGAAGTATTAAAAAACAGAAAACAGAAAGAAAATAGAAAAAGGCTTACCTGGCGCCCAGCACCCGGCCCACCTGCCGGCCCAGCCCAGCACCGCGCCAGCGAGCTGCTTGCCGGCCAGGCAGGCAGGCAGGTGCTCGACGGCGAGCACCGCATGGGTGCCACGCACCTGCTCGCCGCCTCGCCGCCTCCCTCGCCCGGCTAACGCCGTGAATCGGCCTCCCTCTCTCCCCCGAACCCCCCAGACACCCCCTCTCCTCTCCAGCTCCTCTCCCTCGCTCTCCCACGCCATGGCCGACGCCATCGCCGCCACCCCCTCGCCGTAGCCACGCCCTCCGTCAACCCCACGCCGTGCCGCCGTGTCCAGGAGCTTCGCCGCCGTCCACTTCATCGAGCTAGCCGAGCCCCGTGTGCTCGAGCGGCCCGAGACCACCGCACCGACCTCGCCCGAGCTCGCCGTCGCCGGAGATCCCCTTCAACGCCGTCGCCGCCTCAGCTCGTCCCCGACCTCGCCGGTGGCCTCTACGGGAGCGCTGTGAGCCTAGCTACCCCTCCGACCCTCTCTCTCTCATTCCCGAGCCGTGTAGCCACCGCACGAAGATCACACGCACGCATCGCCGCGGATCTCGTCGCCGACGTGCTTCCGGCCATCCTCCGGCCAACCCGCGGTGTCCAACGCACTCACCACGCTGCGTTAGGCCCAACCGTGCACTCCCCGCACCTCACCGATCCCCCTAGCGACAAGTTCGACTTTGGCCGAACTCCGGTGGCCGCCAAAGTCGTCGCCGGCGCCAACTCCGGCCACCCCGACCCCAACGGACTCCACCAAGAGCTGCGGCTCGACCTCAGCTCCGCTCCGGTGCCCTCCGCGGCTCGTTTGGTTGCCGGAACGGCAAAAATCACTTCCGCCGCCGCGTCGGGCTCGCCGGCGGCTAAACGCCGGTGCAGCCGACCCGGGTTTGACCACGGGTGGGCCCTGGTTGACTCCCCTGAGTCAATGACAGGTGGGGCCCAGCCCTGTTAATTAAACAGGTTTAGTTTTAATTAAACTTTAATTAAAATAATCACCCTGACATGCGGGACCCACTGTCAGGTTTGACCCTGACGTGTTCCATTGACCTGCTGACGTCACACTGACGTCAGGCTGACGCAATAATGATTTTCTGGAATTATTCTAATATAGGAAATTCCAGAATATAATTTAAACTTCAAAAATTCATAACTTTTATTCTGTAACTCCAAATCAGACAAATTATATATGAAAAATGATCAGAAAAATCCAATCTATCCATCTGTACTATTTTCATGCATGACTAAACAAGTTAACTTGATGTTTAATGCAGAACAAGGAAAAACACTTTAAAGGGCCATGTTTGAGTTTGAAATTTGAATCTTTGATTCAAATTGGTTCAAACCCTTCTGGTCTTAGTTGCATTAGCCCAACACACTCATATTGCTATGTTTCATGCATGCATCATATTGTTGCACATTGTTTGGTGATGGTTGTATATCGGTGTTCTTGCGGCAGGATCTGCCTCCGAGGAGTACCGTGATTACCCTAATGAAGAACCGTATCAGTGCATCGAATCATCAGGCAAGCAACCAACCATTTGATCATATCGATACAATCCCATGTTCTCGCTCCTGCTCTCTTTTACTGCATTAAGACAACGTGTTTCAAACTGCTGTGTGTTACGGTAGTTGAACCCATTTCCTCTGCATGACCTGTCATTGCCACAGTAACTAGATGAAACCCATTAGCATGTGTAGGAGTTGATTGAGCCATATGTATGTGTTGTTCCTACCTTGCTATGCCTGCTATGCTTAGAGTCGTGTCAGGTCTGGTTCATCTGGGTGATGGGCTAGAGTGAAACGAATTATGTCGGTAATGAGAGTGGTGTGGTGAACACGATTTGGTAAAGGTATCGATGAGAGGCCATGTAGGAGTACATGGTGGGTTGTTTCATTGAAGCCGACCTTAAGCACTGAGATCTGTATGTGTGATTTAAGAATCAGCTACTACCATGCATTGGGCCCGAAACCAATGGACCCTCTCGGCTTCTTATTCACCCTAGTTCTCCGTCCAGGAGTTGCAAGTAGTTTCTGGTGTTTGTAGCCTACTGGAGGCCGTGGACAGCGCTGACCGTAGGGGTGGGCTGTGATGCGGTAGGTACGTGGCACGGTGTACCGAATACCCGTTAGGTATCTCGGGAACCCTGTTCACATCGTTCGGGGCCGTATGGGAAACCTCGGCTGGACTCCCTGCGGATGGAACCTGGATAGGCGATAAACCTGGACTGGAGGCTTAGGTGATTAGGTAGGTCGTGGTCGACACCCACGTTGGGCTTCCGCTTGAAGGTTGCCGAGTACATGTCGTGTAAACGACGGTAAGAGGTGAGAGCGTGTATGAAGAAGTACACCCCTGCAGGGTTATCATGATCTATTCGAATAGCCGCGTCTGCGGTAAAGTACTACTTGGTTGCCTATACAGTTCATAGACAAGTAAATAGAAACTGCTAAAAGCCTCAAGATAAGTGTGAGTGCCGAGGATGGCTCTTCCGTAGGGAGACGGAGGTGGATCCTCGGTAGTGTATTGAAGTGGTGAGTAATGGACTCGTGTGCGCAAAACCATTTCAAGTTGGAGTCTCGTAGGTTAGCCTAGCCAAGAGTCAAAGCTGGCTTGCTGCAATAACTCCACCAACCCTTCTTGATAATATGCATGTATGTAGGTTCTGATGTAAGTCTTGCTGAGTACCTTTGTACTCATGTTGCTATAATTTACATTTTACAGAAGACGCTGCAACCCCTTCTGATGGATTCTACGTAGACGTTGACATCAACGAGTAGGCTAAAGGCCCAGGTGGTGATCCTGAGCTTGTGAAGGACCACGTAGTATAGCTAGGCTTTCCAAGCCTCTTTTATTTTACTAGTTGTCTGTACTCAGACAAGTTACTTCCGCTGCTGGTTTGTATGACTGTATGACTTGAATGCTGGGTCGTGAGACCCGTACCTTGTGTATGTTATGTATGGTTCTCTGAGCCTTAAATAAAGTACTTGTGTCGTAGAGTCATGTTGTGATGCCGTGTTGTATTTGCACATATCGAGCATATTGTGTGTATGATTGAAATGCTTGGTATGTGTGGGATCTGACTATCTAGTTGTTTATCTTTAGTAGCCTCTCTTACCGGGAAATGTCTCCTAGTGTTACCGCTGAGCCATGGTAGCTTGCTACTGCTCTGGAACACTTAGGCTGGCCGGCATGTGTCCTTCTTCATTCCGGTGTCTGTCCCTTCGGGGAAATGTCACGCATTGAGTACCGGAGTCCTGTTAGCCCGCTACAGCCCGGTTTACCGGAGTCCTGCTAGCCCAGTGCTACAGCCCGGACCCACTTGCTGATGACCGACACGTTCGAAGCTGGGTCATGGATGCCTGTCCCTGTAAGTCTGTGCCACTTTGGGTTTACGACTAGTCATGTCAGCCCGGGCTCCTTATCATATGGATGCTAGCGACACTATCATATACGTGAGCCAAAAGGCGCAAACGGTCCCGGGCAAAGGTAAGACAACACCCGTGGGGATACCGTGCGTGAGGTCGCAAAGTGATATGAGGTGTTACCGGCTAGATCGATGTGACATCGAGTCGGGGTCCTGACAGCGTTGGCATCAGAGCCGGACTGCCTGTAGGTTCTCCAAGCCAAACTGGTCGATGTTGAGTCTAGAAATTCTTTAGTTATATGTAGGGGAATTGTTTATGGGTTGGAACGTAAGGCTCTTTTTACTCCTTTATCTTATGAGATTCTGATTTGAGTCAGTCTATTCTTCCACCGGGGGTTAAGGAATTAGGATCTATTCTCTCTATCAGGATCACGCGTTACTAATCAGTAGTACCTTATAGGGTTGATGGATACAAGCCTAGTTCAGTTCTTCTACCACGTTATGTTGTTAGGATGGTTTCAGAACTTTGATATGATGATGTTGAGTGTGTATGAAATCCTTTGTCAAATGTCTCAAAATCCTTCTTGAGCATTTACAGCTGTTATGCTGCCGAAATTTTGCTAGAAATTCTAATGCCTTTGCATTATGATTGTGCTTTCAGATGGCCACTCGCGACCTCAATCAAGTGGTTCGCCTGACTTGATGCCTAGATGTACCCGGCCATACTGCCATGTTGGTCAGGGTAATGACTGAGGCTGGATACCGTTGGTATCCTGAGTACACGGTCGAAGAGCAATTCCGAGACTTTAATCAAAGCCAGTATCTCTGCACTGTCAGGATATTTCCATCTTATCCTGGGTCCACCGAGCCCCTTCATTGCTGCTATGGACTCGGGGTTACTATTGAGATGGCTGTGCAGGACGCCGCCTACTCTATGATGACCATCATGCGAGTCAGATCTGGACTATTTCGGGACTCTGATTTCCGGTATATGCCAGGATCACTTCCGGGAGCACAAGGGTATCTTCAGGCTATCTATGCTGACCCCACTCAGGAGGATTCACGGACTCGCACCACTGCTGAGATGCTCGAGGATAAGGACCGTGAAAATCGGGCCTTGAGGTTAGAGCTCTTCAATACCCGTGCTGACCACTGGGCCACATTGACTCGGTTCGCACTGGCGGTGCAAGCTGGTTATTCGGATATGCGCGATCTCTATCCTGTGAGATCTGCTCTGCCAGACGTGATGGGTTGGCGTGATGTAGGAGGCATCACCCCACCTCGCGGTCCCCGCAGGCCACCGTCTGTTGGTCCAAGACCTCATCCTAGTCCCTATGGTCCACAAGCTCCGCGAGATCGTCTGTTTCCGGATGATCATGTTGAGCTTCCAGGCTATGGAGGTGACTTCTACGAGGACTACTACGGATCGGTCTGAGTTAGTGGTAGTATCACTAGTTCGCACTATCTGTGTCGTCTATCGTCCCGCGTGACTCGTGGGATATGACCTAGTTTGTACTCTTTCCGGAGGTGTAGAAAAATAATGTATAGGAGCTTGGGATGCCTCCGATGAGATGTAATCCTCTTTTCACCGTAATAGTACTTTGTTTGGTCTTGTACTAAACCCTGTATGGTGTGTATGACGATGGAATAAAGAAGCAGTTTCTGTATCTACCATGTCATACGGATGATCATCTTGCATTTCGAGTTATTCCTTACATTTTGTATCCTATGTCGGAATTTTATCATCCTGACTAAATCATTGTCTTGTTTACCTAGGATGGTCAACACGCGCACTAACCCTGCTCCTCAAGAGCAGGCCGAAGGCAGTGAAGTCAGGGATGCAAATCTGCCTCATCCTCCTTCCCTAGCCGAGGTTATGATGGAAGCTGAGAGAAACAAGCGGGAGACCAACCGTTTGTTGGAGCATATTGAACAGAACACAGCACACCATCAGAGGACTAACGTGGTGTCACTCAGTGATTTTATCAAATTACATCCACCCACGTTCCACCACTCCGTCGAGGCTCTCGACGCTGATGACTGGCTTCGCAGTATCTCTCACAAGCTGCGTTCCGCGCTAGTAGCTGAGGCTGACAAGGTCACCTTTGCTGCATATCATCTTGAAGGCCCCGCCAGTCTATGGTGGGAGAATTATGGAGCTATGCGCCCAGTGGGCCATGTCACTACTTGGGCTGAATTCAGTGAGGCTTTCCGTGAACATCACATTCCGGAGGGTCTCATGGACCGTAAACGTGAGGAATTTTGCAATTTCACCCAAGGCCGACTCTCTGTGGATGCTTACAGCAGGGAGTTTGGTAACCTCGCACGATATGCAACTGAGGAAGTTTCTACTGATGCCAAGAAGCAAGCAAGGTTCCGTAAGGGACTTAGTCCTGAGCTTCGCCGCGACCTCCGTCTGCATGAGTGCACATCTTTTCAGAAACTTGTTAACAAAGCCATCAGTGCTGAAACTGGTCAGACTGATTATGACGCAACACGCAAGCATGGCCGTGACATGGGTTCCTCATCCGGTGCTGGTCCTCAGAAGCGCCGCGTGTGGGTGCCCAACACCGCCCTGCCACCCAGGTTCACACCGAGGCCATCTTTCCAGGCGCCTCGCCCTATTCAACAGTCTGCTCCAGCCAAGCCCTATGGGGGTCCAACCAACAATGCTCCTCCACGTACCAGTTCCGTGACTTGTTTCAAGTGTGGGGAATCTGGCCACTATATGCGTGAGTGTCCCCAGACCAACCCCAACCAGTCTGCTAAAGCTGTTGGCCGTGGCAAGCCGACAGGAAAAGTGTTCCACGCCAAGCCGGCCACCGCTACACGTGGCCATGTCAACTGTATCTCAGCCGAGGAAGCTCAAGAGGATCCCAACGTCGTTCTTGGTACGCTTCTTGTTAATTGCCACCCGGCATCTGTTCTTTTCGATACAGGAGCCTCTCATTCTTTTATATCCGAAAATTATGCTCGTTTGCATAACATCGCATTCTGTGACATGCCAACCTCTATGGTAATTCAAACTCCGGGATCCAAATGGCAAACTTCTAGAGTAAGCCATGGAAATGAAATCCAAGTCGACAGACTAGTTTTCCTCGCATCTTTGATAGCCCTTAAATCTTCAGATATTAATATCATTTTGGGTATGGACTGGATGTCAGCTCATCAAGCCAAAATTGATTGCTTCTCTAGGACTGTTCAACTCACCCATCCTTCGGGGAAGATAGTCAATGTCTTGACCCGAATAGCCAAGCAACAGTTATATTCTCTTAACGCCAGCCCTTTGCCAGACCTTGAGGACGTTCCGGTAGTCCGTGACTTCCCGGATGTCTTCCTAGAGGAATTGCCAGGTGTTCCACCTGACAGGGATGTTGAGTTCGTAATAGACCTCATTCCAGGAACCGTTCCGATTGCTAGAAGACCCTATAAGATGGCACCACTAGAACTAGCCGAGCTTAAGAAACAACTCGATGAGTCCTTGAAAAAGGGTTTCATCCGACCTAGTTCATCTCCGTGGGCTTGCCCCGTCCTCTTCGTCAAGAAGAAGGATGGTACGGACCGGATGGTTGTAGATTATCATCCTGTCAATTTGGTCACAATCAAGAACAAATATCCGCTCCCTAGGATCAACGACCTGTATGATCAGCTCGTTGGATCCTCAGTCTTCTCCAAGATGGATTTGAGGTTGGGCTACCATCAAATCAAAATCAGAAACGGGGACATCCCTAAAACGGCCTTTGTTACTCGTTATGGGCAATACGAGTACACCGTCATGTACTTCGGATTAACCAACGCTCCAGCCACCTTTTCTCGGTTAATGAACTCAATCTTCATGGAGTATTTGGATAAATTCATCGTAGTTTATCTCGATGATATACTCATCTACTCTAAGAACGAGGAAGAACATGCCGAACATCTAAGGCTAGTGTTGAAGAAACTTCGAGAGCATCGCCTTTATGCCAAGTTTTCCAAATGTGAACTTTGGTTGTCAGAAGTGACCTATATGGGTCATGTAATATCTGGTAAAGGTATTGCTGTTAACCCTGAGCGAGTTCAAGCTGTCCTTAATTGGACTCCACCTGAATCGGTCAAGCAAGTTCGGAGTTTTCTGGGCTTAGCGAGCTATTGTCGTCGCTTTGTCGAGAACTTCTCCAAAGTTGCCAAACCTCTAACCGAACTCCTCAAGTAAGATAAGAAGTTCGAATGGACTCCACAATGTGAGCACAGCTTTCAGGAACTGAAAGGACGCCTGACTTCTGCTCCCGTACTGGTACCGCCAGACTTCTCCAAGGACTTTGTTATCTACTGCGACGCCTCGCGACAAGGACTAGGTTGCATTCTCATGCAAGATCGACACGTAATTGCCTACGCTTCACGGCAATTGCACCCACATGAGGAGAATTATCCTACTCATGATCTAGAGCTTGCAGCCGTAGTCTATGCACTCAAGACCTGGCGACATTACCTCCTCGGTAACCGTTGCGAAATATTCACTGATCACCAAAGTCTGAAGTACATTTTCACCCAACCGGATTTGAATCTCAGGCAAAGACGTTGGGTTGAGTTGATCACAGACTTCGACTTAGGAATAACCTACACCCCAGGGAAAGCCAACGTCATGGCTGATGCGCTAAGTCGTAAATCTTATTGTAACAACCTGATGTTACAACAAAGTCAACCGCTTCTCCATGAGGAATTTCGGAAGCTTAACCTTCACATTGTTCCTCAAGGTTTTCTTTCCACCTTGGTGGCAAAACCTACCCTTACGGATCAGATCATCAAAGCACAGAAGGTAGATCCGGGAATCTCCCGCGTCAAGAGAAACATCAAGAAAGGAATTGCGAATTGTTTCTCCATTAATGATCAAGGGGTCGTATACTTCGGGAATCGACTAGTGGTTCCCAAAGTGCGAAACCTGAGGCGATTGATCCTTAAGGAAGCTCATGAATCTCCTCTCACCATTCATCCCGGTAGTACTAAGATGTATCAGGACCTACGCCAGAGGTTCTGGTGGACTAGGATGAAGAGAGAAATTGCTCAGTATATTGCTAATTGCGACGTTTGTCGTCGTGTAAAAGTAGAGCATCAACGGCCTGCTGGCACCCTTCAACCCTTAGCTATTCCTGAATGGAAATGGGATAAAATTGGTATGGATTTCATTACCGGTTTTCCCAGGACCAAGAGAGGGAATAATGCTATTTTCATCGTTGTCGATCGTCTTTCCAAAGTAGCCCATTTCCTACCTGTTCGTGAGAGTATAACCGCTAGTCAGCTGGCAGACTTATACATCTCCCGGATAGTGTCTCTCCATGGTGTTCCTTTGGAAATTAACTCGGATCGAGGAAGTATTTTCACCTCTCGATTTTGGGAAAGTTTCCAAAATGCTATGGGAACCCGCCTTTCCTTTAGCACCGCTTTCCACCCTCAGTCGAGTGGTCAAGTGGAACGCGTCAACCAGATTCTAGAAGACATGCTTCGAGCCTCTGTTATCTCATTCGGAATGGATTGGGAGAAGTGCCTTCCATTTGCCGAATTCGCTTACAACAACAGCTATCAATCTAGCTTGGGTAAAGCCCCTTTTGAAGTTCTCTATGGACGACGATGTTGAACACCCCTTAACTGGCCAGAGACCGGGGAGAGACAATTCTTTGGCCCGGATATGATTCAAGAAGCAGAAGAGCAAGTTCGCATCGTTCGTGAAAAGTTGAAAACAGCCCAATCCCGTCAAAAGAGTCAATATGACCGAAAACATAAGGCTATGACTTTCGAGGTTGACCAGAAGGCTTACCTTCGGGTTACCCCTCTGAAGGGAACCCATCGTTTCGGTATCAAAGGCAAATTGGCTCCTCGTTACATTGGACCTTTTCGCATTCTCGCCAAACGAGGAGAAGTTGCCTACCAATTGGAACTACCTCCGCACCTCTCCAGAGTCCACGATGTCTTCCACATTTCTCAACTCAGGCGTTGCTTCTCGGATCCTATCCGTGGAGTGGACCACGAAACGCTTGATCTCCAAGATAATCTTACATATCGAGAGTACCCCATTCGTATCCTCGATCAGGCCGAGCGTACCACTCGACGTCATAATATCAAGTTTCTCAAAGTACAATGGTCGCACCATTCTGAGGATGAAGCAACTTGGGAAAGGGAGGATCGTCTTCGACTCGAGTATCCCGCCTTCTTCCCGGAGGAACCCAAATCTCGGGACGAGATTCTTTTGAGTGGGGGTGAGTTGTCACATCCTAGTTAGCCATGCATTAGAGTGTTGCATCATGTTTACTCTTTCATCAGAAACCTGAAATGGGGATGACAGAACCCCCAGTCCCCTCTGAAACCAATTAGGGTTTACTAAAAAACTTTTTCAATGAACCTGAAATGCCCTTCTAAAATGCCCATCATTTTTGTCTTGGTTCAGAACCTCTGCCAAAAGTGGTGCACATTTTCCTAGGCCATCCTAGGGTTTTTGATTTAAATCATAAGTATTTGAATTTGGGCATTTAAAATTATATAAAATATTTAAATGCTCAAATAACTCCAAACTAAAATGTTTCATGTTGGAAATAATCCAACTATGGACCAGGAGTAGTTTGGTGATTTTTGGAGTTGCCTAAGTATTTTATTAAATTCAACAAAGTTGCAGAAGTATTAAAAAACAGAAAACAGAAAGAAAATGGAAAAGGCTTACCTGGCGCCCAGCACCCGGCCCACCTGCCGGCCCAGCCCAGCACCGCGCCAGCGAGCTGCCTGCCGGCCAGGCAGGCAGGCAGGTGCTCGACGGCGAGCACCGCATGGGTGCCACGCACCTGCTCGCCGCCTCGCCGCCTCCCTCGCCCGGCTAACGCCGTGAATCGGCCTCCCTCTCTCCCCCGAACCCCCCAGACACCCCCTCTCCTCTCCAGCTCCTCTCCCTCGCTCTCCCACGCCATGGCCGACGCCATCGCCGCCACCCCCTCGCCGTAGCCACGCCCTCCGTCAACCCCACGCCGTGCCGCCGTGTCCAGGAGCTTCGCCGCCGTCCACTTCATCGAGCTAGCCGAGCCCCGTGTGCTCGAGCGGCCCGAGACCACCGCACCGACCTCGCCCGAGCTCGCCGTCGCCGGAGATCCCCTTCAACGCCGTCGCCGCCTCAGCTCGTCCCCGACCTCGCCGGTGGCCTCTACGGGAGCGCTGTGAGCCTAGCTACCCCTCCGACCCTCTCTCTTTCATTCCCGAGCCGTGTAGCCACCGCACGAAGATCACACGCACGCACCGCCGCGGATCTCGTCGCCGACGTGCTTCCGGCCATCCTCCGGCCAACCCGCGGTGTCCAACGCACTCACCACGCTGCGTTAGGCCCAACCGTGCACTCCCCGCACCTCACCGATCCCCCTAGCGACAAGTTCGACTTTGGCCGAACTCCGGTGGCCGCCAAAGTCGTCGCCGGCGCCAACTCCGGCCACCCCGACCCCAACAGACTCCACCAAGAGCTGCGGCTCGACCTCAGCTCCGCTCCGGTGCCCTCCGCGGCTCGTTTGGTTGCCGGAACGGCAAAAATCACTTCCGCCGCCGCGTCGGGCTCGCCGGCGGCTAAACGCCGGTGCAGCCGACCCGGGTTTGACCACGGGTGGGCCCTGGTTGACTCCCCTGAGTCAATGACAGGTGGGGCCCAGCCCTGTTAATTAAACAGGTTTAGTTTTAATTAAACTTTAATTAAAATAATCACCCTGACATGCGGGACCCACTGTCAGGTTTGACCCTGACGTGTTCCGTTGACCTGCTGACGTCACACTGACGTCAGGCTGACGCAATAATGATTTTCTGGAATTATTCTAATATAGGAAATTCCAGAATATAATTTAAACTTCAAAAATTCATAACTTTTATTCTGTAACTCCAAATCAGACAAATTATATATGAAAAATGATCAGAAAAATCCAATCTATCCATCTGTACTATTTTCATGCATGACTAAACAAGTTAACTTGATGTTTAATGCAGAACAAGGAAAAACACTTTAAAGGGCCATGTTTGAGTTTGAAATTTGAATATTTGATTCAAATTGGTTCAAACCCTTCTGGTCTTAGTTGCATTAGCCCAACACACTCATATTGCTATGTTTCATGCATGCATCATATTGTTGCACATTGTTTGGTGATGGTTGTATATCGGTGTTCTTGCGGCAGGATCTGCCTCCGAGGAGTACCGTGATTACCCTAGCGAAGAACCGTATCGGTGCATCGAATCATCAGGCAAGCAACCAACCATTTGATCATATCGATACAATCCCATGTTCTCGCTCCTTCTCTCTTTTACTGCATTAAGACAACGCGTTTCAAACTGCTGTGTGTTACGGTAGTTGAACCCATTTCCTCTGCATGACCTGTCATTGCCACAGTAACTAGATGAAACCCACTAGCATGTGTAGGAGTTGATTGAGCCATATGTATGTGTTGTTCCTACCTTGCTATGCCTGCTATGCTTAGAGTCGTGTCGGGTCTGGTTCATCTGGGTGATGGGCTAGAGTGAAATGAATTATGTCGGTAATGAGAGTGGTGTGGTGAACACGATTTGGTAAAGTTATCGATGAGAGGCCATGTAGGAGTACATGGTGGGTTGTTTCATTGAAGCCGACCTTAAGCACTGAGATCTGTATGTGTGATTTAAGAATCAGCTACTACCATGCATTGGGCCCGAAACCAATGGACCCTCTCGGCTTCTTATTCACCCTAGTTCTCCGTCCAGGAGTTGCAAGTAGTTTCTGGTGTTTGTAGCCTACTGGAGGCCGTGGACAGCGCTGACCATAGGGGTGGGCTGTGATGCGGTAGGTACGTGGCACGGTGTACCGAATACCCGTTAGGTATCTCGGGAACCCTGTTCACATCGTTCGGGGCCGCATGGGAAACCTCGGCCGGACTCCCTGCGGATGGAACCTGGATAGGCGATAAACCTGGACTGGAGGCTTAGGTGATTAGGTAGGTCGTGGCCGACACCCACGTTGGGCTTCCGCTTGAAGGTTGCCGAGTACATGTCGTGTAAACGACGGTAAGAGGTGAGAGCGTGTATGAAGAAGTACACCCCTGCAGGGTTATCATGATCTATTCGAATAGACGCGTCCGCGGTAAAGGACTACTTGGTTGCCTATACAATTCATAGACAAGTAAATGGAAACTGCTAAAAGCCTCAAGATAAGTGTGAGTGCCGAGGATGGCTCTTCCGTAGGGAGACGGAGGTGGATCCTCGGTAGTGTATTGAAGTGGTGAGTAATGGACTCGTGTGCGCAAAACCATTTCAAGTTGGAGTCTCGTAGGTTAGCCTAGCCAAGAGTCAAAGCTGGCTTGCTGCAATAACTCCACCAACCCTTCTTGATAATATGCATGTATGTAGGTTCTGATGTAAGTCTTGCTGAGTACCTTTGTACTCATGTTGCTATAATTTACATTTTACAGAAGACGCTGCAACCCCTTCTGATGGATTCTACGTAGACGTTGACATCAACGAGTAGGCTAAAGGCCCAGGTGGTGATCCTGAGCTTGTGAAGGACCACGTAGTATAGCTAGGCTTTCCAAGCCTCTTTTATTTTACTAGTTGTCTGTACTCAGACAAGTTACTTCCGCTGCTGGTTTGTATGACTGTATGACTTGAATGCTGGGTCGTGAGACCAGTACCTTGTGTATGTTATGTATGGTTCTCTGAGCCTTAAATAAAGTACTTGTGTCATAGAGTCATGTTGTGATGCCGTGTTGTATTTGCACATATCGAGCATATTGTGTGTATGATTGAAATGCTTGGTATGTGTGGGATCTGACTATCTAGTTGTTTATCTTTAGTAGCCTCTCTTACCGGGAAATGTCTCCTAGTGTTACCGCTGAGCCATGGTAGCTTGCTACTGCTCTGGAACACTTAGGCTGGCCGGCATGTGTCCTTCTTCGTTCCGGTGTCTGTCCCTTCGGGGAAATGTCACGCATTGAGTACCGGAGTCCTGTTAGCCCGCTACAGCCCGGTTTACCGGAGTCCTGCTAGCCCAGTGCTACAGCCCGGACCCACTTGCTGATGACCGACACGTTCGAAGCTGGGTCATGGATGCCTGTCCCTGTAAGTCTGTGCCACTTTGGGTTTACGACTAGTCATGTCAGCCCGGGCTCCTTATCATATGGATGCTAGCGACACTATCATATACGTGAGCCAAAAGGCGCAAACGGTCCCGGGCAAAGGTAAGACAACACCCGTGGGGATACCGTGTGTGAGGTCGCAAAGTGATATGAGGTGTTACCGGCTAGATCGATGTGACATCGAGTCGGGGTCCTGACAGATGTTTTGAGTAGACATCCTTTGTCTTTGGGTTGATTGATGATCTAGATTGGTATGAGTTGTATGTTTTACTTTGGTGCTGTCCTATGGTGCCCTCTGTGTCGTGCAAGCATGAGGGATCCTCGCTGTAGGGTGTTGCAGTCCGTTTATGATTCACTTATAGTGGGTTGCGTGAGTGACAGAAACACAAACCTGAGTAAGGGGATTGTTGTGTATGGGATAAAGAGGACTTGATGCTTTAATGCTATGGTTGGGTTTTACCTTAATGATCTTTAGTAGTTGAGGATGCTTGCTAGAGTTACAATCATAAGTGAATATGATCCAAGTAGAGAAAGTATGTTAGCTTATGCCTCTCCCTCATATGAAACTGCAATAGTGATTACCGGTCTTGTTAACGATTGCCTAGGACAATTCCGCACACCGATCCACCATTATTCCACACTCTCTATTTATAATATTTAATAATATATTCTAACATTATGATAACAGCACCTACTTTTATATTTTAGCTCTCCGATATCATACAAAGTTATCCACTTCATACCCACAACGTAGTTTTATTTCTCGTTTCTAGTTGGAATCAAACGATCGGTGTACATAGAGTCGTATCAGTGGCAGATAGGGCTTGAGAATATATTGATCTTACCTTTAGCTCCTTGTGGGTTCGACACTCCATACTCATCATTTCCACCTTTGGAAATTGCTACGATGATTCCCTGCACTTGGGGATTATCAAGCTCTTTTCTAGTGCCGTTGTCGGGGAGCAATAGCGTGGGGTTGATATTCTCGTGTGTGCTTGTTTGCTTTCTTCACTAAGTAGATTTTGTTTTTCCTTTTTTGTTTCTGTTTAGTTGTGGGTGAAGCATACAAAAAAATTAAAAGAATGAAAATCCAATAAAAAAATTACTTGCCTCTCATGCCTAAAAAGTTTTTCAAAAAGAGAAGTGATTGGAAAGTTATGCATTGAAGAAGTGAGGGTCGACCTTGAGCACTTGTGTTCATGCTCACGGAAACAATGTAGAATTTTTCATGGAAGTTTATCTGTAAATAATTATCCCCTTATATATCCATTGTATTATAAAAATAATGTGCCAAGCTTCGGTTTAAGGATGATTAGACTGCTTGTTTACTATGTGCAGAAAAAAAACAGAAACTTTGGCTGTAGTGCGTGATTTTACATTTTTTATTGGAAATTAAAATGGGTCTGAAATATTCTGCACATTACTTCTGTATAAATTATTCAAGTTATCAAATTTATTTCATAATTTTTGGAGTTACATAAGTTTACTAAAACCTCCAGATTACTACAGAGTGTCATGTTTTAGACAGATTCTGTTTTCTATGTGTTGTTTGCTTATTTTGATGAATCTATGAGTAGTATCAGAGGGTATGAACCATGGATGAGTTGGAGTACAGTAGATATTACACCAATATGAATTTAGAATGAGTTCACAACAGTACCTAAAGGTAGTGATTTGCTTTATTATACTAACGTATCTCACAAAGTTTTTGTTAAAAGTTTTGTGTGGATGAAGTGTTCGAAGAACAAGGAGTTACCGACGTGAGAAGAATAAAGAGAGGCAAGAGCTCAAGCTTGGGGATGTCCAAGGCACCCCAAGTAAATATTCTAAGGATACTCAAGCACCTAAGCTTGGGGATGCCCCGGTTGGCATCCCATCTTTCTTCTTCAACAAACTATTGGTACACCTCAATTTTTGTCTTGTTCACATGATTTGTGTCCTTTGTGTTTTTCTTTAAGAACCATGCTAGTATGAGATGTCCATTCATAAATTTATAGAATACTTCATGTGATTCACTTATATATTTTAAGTATGATCTTATAGAATTATTCTTTGAGCTTCACTTAAATCTTTTGAGTATGGTTTTATAGAATGCTTCGTGTGCTTCACTTATACATTTTGAGCTTGGACATTGGTTAGTTTATATTAATTGTAGAATGCACCATGAAATTCACTTATATATTTTTGGATTATGAATAATACTATCATCTAAAGCGGGTTTGGAAGAGTGTCAACTCTAGGAACTAGTGATCCTGCTATTCCGAATGAGAAGAATTTTGCTTATGTGGAGAGTAGAAAAATTTATATGCTTGTAGATCATGAAAAGAATGCTTTATGTGATGGTTATGTTGTTGAATTAATTCATGATGCTACTGAAAATTATTATGAAGGAGGAATATATGCTTGTAGGAGTTGCAATAATATCAAGTTTCCTCTCTATGTGCTTAAAGTTTTGAAGTTATCCTTGTTTTTCCTTCCTATGCTAGTTGATTCTTGTTCCCATAAGTTGTGTACTCACAAAATCCCTAGACATAGGAAGTGGGTTAGGTTTAAATTTTCTATTCATATTCTTCATGATGCTCTCTTTATGTCTCAATTCTTATCTTTTATGTGAGCATCATTGAAATCATCATGCCTAGCTAAAAGGCATTAAAGAAAAGCGCTTGTTGGGAGACAACCCAATATTTACCCTTAATGTTTTTGTGTGTTCTCATGATTAAGGTACTATATTAATCATGTATTATAGCTTTTGTTTCAATAAAGTTCCAAGTAAGACCTTTGGGAAGACTTGGGTGAAAGTTAATGTGATCTTGCTGTAAAAAACAGAAACTTTGCGCTCACGAGATTTGCTGCCATTTTTTATTGGAGAGTGCGATTAGGTTGATTCTTTTTTCAGAAGATTAATAGACAAATTCCTCACGTCCACCAATTTATTTTATAATTTCTTGAGTAGGATAAATATGGTTAGTGTTCAGATCATTACAGACTGTTCTGTTTCTGACAGATTCTGTTTTCATTGCACAGTTTGCTTGTTTTCTAGTTTATATGACTTATATTTCTCAATATAAATTGTAGAAATGATATGGTACAGTAGGCATTGTGTGAGAACAATTATGAACCTTGTCTTTGACAGCACCAAAGTGAATGGTTTACTCTTTATCATACTAACCTATCTCACGAAGTTTCGTTAAGTTTTGTGTGATTGAAGTTTTCAAGCTTTAGGTGAGATATCGATATGAGGAGAATAAGGAGTGGAAAGACCCTAAGCTTGGGGATGCCTGAGGCACCCCAAGGTAATATTCAAGGAAGACTCAAGCGCCTAAGCTTGGGTATGCCCTGGAAGGCATCCCCTCTTTCGCCGTCAAAACTATCGGTATACCTTACTCGGAGCTATATTTTTATTCATCACATGATATGTGTTTTGCTTGGAGCGTATTTTCAATTTTACTTGTTGTTTGAATAAAATCATTGGATCTTAATTTTCAAATGAAAAAGAATCCTCCCATGGCTAGTTAATTATTTAACTACTCAGTGTCCTTCACTATTATCTTTTGGAGTAGTTTGTCATTTACTCACGTGCTTCACGTATATCCTATGAGTAAATGGTTGAATAATTGAATATCATAAATATGAATTTATATATGTTTCACATGCTTATACCATGGGGAGTAATGACTTCACATAGAATAAGTATAGGTAGTAAACTTATTGAAAGTTAGCAAATGTAGAATTGGTCACTTGAACAATTCATGAAAGAATATTGAAGGAGGAGAGATTTCACATATAAATATACTATATTGGACATATTTTGTAATTGTGAGCACTCATTAAAATATGACATGCTAAAAGGTTGATGTCGGACAAGGAAGACAACGTAATGGGTTATGTTTTCTTATATCGGAAATAAAGTATATTGTCTTGGATCATACAACATGTTGAGCTTGCTTTCCCCCCTCATGCTAGCCAAATTCTTTGCACCAAGCAGAGATACTACTTGTGCTTCCAAACATTTCTTAAACCAGTTTTGCCATGAGAGTCCACCATACCTACCTATGGATTGAGTAAGATCCTTCAAGTAAGTTGTCATCGGTGCATGCAATAAAAATTGCCCTCTAAATATGTATGATCTATTAACGTGGAGAAAATAAGCTTTATACGATCTTGTGATGTGGAAGAAATAAAAGCGACAGACTGCATAATAAAGGTCCATATCACAAGTGGCAATATAAAGTGACGTTCTTTTGCATTAAGATTTTGTGCATCCAACCATAAAAGCGCATGACAACCTCTGCTTCCCTCTGCGAAGGGCCTATCTTTTACTTTTATCTTCTACCTTATGCAAGAGTCATGGTGATCTTCACCTTTCATTTTTACATTTTATCCTTTACCAAGCACATTGTGTTGGAAAGATCCTGATATATATATACAATTGGATGTAAGTTATCATGAACTATTATTGTTGACATTACCCTTGAGGTAAAAGTTGGGAGGAGAATATATAAGCCCCTATCTTTCTTTATGTCCGATTAAAACTTTGAACCCATAAATATCACGTGAGTGTTAGCAATTGTGAAAGATTAAATGATAGTTGAGTATGTGGAGTTTGCTAAATCAAAGCTCTGACATAGACCCTTCCTGGAAATAAAATGAATTGCAATTGTTTGATGACTGAGAATATAGTTTGTTAGTTTCAAGAAAGTTTATGATCTATACTTTAACATGTGAATGGCTTGTTACTTGATTATGGAAAGTTTTGTGAAGATGAGCTACTGTTATGATATATAATGATGCTAGAAAAAGTGATTGGATCTATCATTGATGAAACTTATGCACTTGCTAGCATTCATACTTCATAAATTATTTCTTTTATCATTTACCTACTCAAGGACGAGAAGGAATTAAGCTTGGGGATGCTGATACGTCTCCAGCGTATCTATAATTTATGAAGTATTCATGCTATTATATTATCAACCTTGGATGTTTTATATGCATTTATATGCTATTTTATATGATTTTTGGGACTAACCTATTAACCTAGTGCCCAGTGCCAGTTTATGTTTTTCCCTTGTTTTTGATTTTTACAGAAAAGGAATATCAAAAGGAGTCCAATTGATGTGCCAATTTTTGATGATTTTTTATAGACCAAAAGAAGACCCCGGAGTAAAAGAGTCGGGCCAGGAGAGTCCCAGGGCACCCATGAGGGTGGGGGCGCGCCCACCCCCCAGGCGCGTGGGCCTGCCTCATGGACGCCTCGGGCACCTCCTTGACGTGAGACCGACGCCAAAAATTCCTATAAATACAAAAACCTCAGAAAATTAATCTAGATCGGTAGTTCCGCCGCCAGAAGCCTCCGTTGCCACCGAAAACCAATCTAGGCTCTCTCTGGCACCCTGCCGGAGGGGGCCATCATCACCGGAGGGCATGGAGGAGGATCCCGGAGGGGCCATCATCACCATGAAGGCCAAGGACTAGAGGGGGAACCTCTCCCCATCCAGGGGGAGGCCATGGAGGAGGAAGCACAAGCGGGAGAACCTCTCCTCCTCTCTCTTGGTGGCACCGGAGTGCCATCGAGAGGGGAATCATTGCCGTGGTGATCGTCTTCATCAACATCACCATCCTCATCTCTTTTACGCGGTCCACTCTCCCGCAACCCACTGTAATCCCTACTTGAACATGGTGCTTTATGCCACATATATGATCCAATTATGTGTTGCCATCCTATGATGTTTTGAGTAGATATCCTTTGTCTTTGGGTTGATTGATGATCTAGATTGGTATGAGTTGTATGTTTTACTTTGTTGCTGTCCTATGGTGCCCTCTGTGTCGCGCAAGCATGAGGGATCCCCGCTGTAGGTGTTGCAATACGTTTATGATTTGCTTATAGTGGGTTGCATGAGTGACTGAAATACAAACCCGAGTAAGGGGGTTGTTGCGTATGGGATAAAGAGGACTTGATGCTTTAATGCTATGGTTGGGTTTTACCTTAACGATCTTTAGTAGTTGCGGATGCTTGCTAGAGTTCCAATCATAAGTGCATATGATCCTAGTAGAGAAAGTATGTTAGCTTATGCATCTCCCTCATATGAAACTGCAATAGTGATTATCGGTCTTGTTAACGATTGCCTAGGACAATTCCGCACACCGATCCACCATTATTCCACACTCTCTATTTATAATATTTAGTAATATATTCTAACTTTATGATAACAGAACCTACTTTTATATTTTATCTCTCTGATATCATACAAAGTTATCCACTTCATACCCACAATGTAGTTTTACTTCTCGTTTCTAGTTCGAAGCAAACGTTCGGTGTACATAGAGTCGTATCAGTGGCAGATAGGGCTTGAGAGAATATTAATCTTACCTTTAGCTCCTTGTCGGTTCGACACTCCATACTTATCACTTCCACCTTTGGAAATTGCTACGATGATTCCCTACACTTGGGGATTATCAGTTTCCTATCCAGAGTAGCCATTTGAGTATGGTCGGCAACGTTACTTGTGCACATTAGTGATCTTCACCATACATTGCATACATACCATACCATATCGGTACCATCTTGGTATCATATCATCCTTTGTGTGCAAAGGTGGCCATACAAAAAAGGAAAAAGAATAAGCTTTTAAGGAAAGAAAAAGAGTGAGCACACTAGCAAGTGCCATAGCATCATACCACATTGTCATATCCAATCATCTTGGATCATACCTCCGGAACATCATATACATAGCATACTTGGGATAGAAGTCGTTGCATTTTTGTATCCTATAGGTTGTGCAAAAGTGTCGTATCCGCCTATTGAGCAATCATGCTAGCGTCTCTCTAGAGTTGTGCAACAAGAGCATTTTCCATGGATTCCACATTTTGAGCTCATTCCTTGGTTGCACGACCCCATTTATCTATTCGTGTGTGTGTGTGTGTGTGTTTCCGTGCGCCACATATTGCTATTGGCCTACTTGTTTCACTTGCGAATTTGTGAATCTCTTTCAACATTATTGACTCTTGCTAACATTTTGCATCAATTTTTTGTGCAACTATCCTCACCGAGCTCCACCATAAGCCTTATTTGTGTAGGTGTGAGAAACCGACAAGAATTGGTACCAATTGTGCTATTTCCTTGTCCACATTGGAGTGATCATTGATCCACTTTCAACTTCGTTCAAGGTACATTTGGTATTCGTTCTTCTCTTTCTAGCACTCACATTTTTTTCTTGGAGTGATGGATAGGCAAGGCATTTCATCTCCGGTCTTCGACAACAACAACGGCGTGAACAACTACATCACCAAAGCGTCAATCTTCGATCTACAACAACAAAGCAAGGCGCACAATCAAGATTGTGAGAGCGCATCGAGAACCTCTCCATCGACATTCGTCACTCCGAAGCAAGGAAAAGGAATACATCAAGAACAAGCTTTCTGCACAAAAGGAGGAGCAAGATGCAAGGATGGAGGAGATTCGGACCTTGTTGATCAACCGTTCTTCCCCTTCATCATCCTCAAGGAGGCGACGTTCAAGTCACAAGTCTTCGGAGCGCAAAAATGATGCAAGTGCAAGTCGTCCACGTCCACATCTCCATGGCGACCACCATCACGTTCGTGATCCACCTCGTCATGAAGGGCAACTCACCTCCAAGCAACATGTGCACGACGACAACGAACGACATCTACTATGAGCTCAAGTGCAACAACGCCAACATCATCATGACGATGCTCCCCAAGCGCAAATGCACAAGTCCCAACAAGCCCTACTTCCCGCCAAGTCCAAAATTCATGAGCACAAGAGGAGACCGCGAGACAAGCACCACCAAGACGAAGCTATGGCTACAACAACCACTTTGGCATCTTCTCCAAGTGCTATCAAGGCATCTTCACCTTTGGACGTACCGCATCTTCGCCTACTTCCTGTGAGTTCGCCCACATCGACATCTTCAACAACGAGGCGACCACCTACGAGCGAGGGCGACACTTCCATCTTTGTAAGCCTCCCAAGGAAGATGGCCGAGCATGGGACATTCCATTCGGTCATGGAGACGAGCTACGAGGTGCCACATCATACGGGCCTCCTATAACAAGACGGCGACAAGAAGGTCGAGCAAGGGCCATCCCCTTCGACCACGGCGACGAGCATGAACCTCTTCAACTACATGAAGACGGCGCCCCAAAAGGACTCATTCTCCTAGTCAAGCTACGAGACCGCACATGAGACCTTATCTTTGGTCTTGGAGGAGAGTGATGATGTGCCATCTTCGGCCTTCATCCACGGCTACGACTACGACGTGATTGAGCATGGAGACATTTGCACCAACATCTCTCCGACACCGACATGTGACGAGATGCCCCAATTGCCATGTGAGGAAAGCCACCACCACATGAGTGACATGAGTGACTCCACCATACGTGACATTGAGAGCATTTCCTATGAGAGGATGAGTGTGACCACCACTAGCCCCACACTTGAGAGCATGCCACACATCCTATGTGAGGTTGAGAGCCATTTGAGTGACTCCACCAACCATATGAGTGAGAGCATCAAAGAGGGAGTGAGTGAGCCACAACACTTAGTGAGTGAGGCAGTTGAGACAGCATGTGAGGCCCCTTTGATTTCTAACAACTTAACATCTACACCGAGTGTGTTTTCTTCTTTGGTTCTAGGTCTCCTACATGATGGCACGCCTATCCTCGACGAGTCCATACCTCCAATGGAGACAATGATGGCCATGGTGGAAGAATATGCACCCCCACATGGTTCCATCAAGATGAATATGACCATGACTTGGTCTTTGACACCTCACCTACAACACATGAGCGATGCTCCAAAGGTAACATAGGTTATGGTGCTTCTCTTGTCCCACTAGTGGACAATCTCACTAATGATTGCTTGCATGATGTTGATCCACCTATTCCCATGCTTCATGCTAGTGCGACTTCTTCATGTCATGATTTACCTATTTATGATGAATATGATGATGAGCATGTTGAGCTGCCTAGTTGTGATGCTATGCTACACATGATATCATGTGAAAATTCTATTGGTCACGTCATGTTTGACAATCCATTGAACTTGTCATATGCTATGAGTGAGATATCCCATATCGCATCATTTCAATCTCAACATAGTAACTATGCATGCCCCATTAAAATAAATCCCATTTGCACTTATGACATAGATGATGAGATGATGGTCATTGGCTTTTGTTTTTCATGTGATGATATTGCCATGCTTCCTTTACATGATTTGCGCAATTCATCTACTATGCCATGCCATGATGACATAGAACCAAATGTGCTTTGTTTTGGATGTTGTCAATATTCTCCATGTGATGTTCCCATTAATTCTCATGAGGAGACCCCCATAGTTTCCTCATACATATTAGGAGATTTTGATGCATTCCATACTTTGCATGCTTCTCATAATTGCTTACACCATATGCATTCCATGAATAACAATGCTCTACATATTTCTTGGGATGCATTACACAACTTGAGTCTCCATTATGCCATACATAACAACAAACCTATCATGATGGATGACATGTTTCTATATCACGCATCTCATTTATTTGAGCATTGGATATTTTGTGCTAACCAACACAAGCACATGCGCATCATGATGGATAATGTGTACATATACCACACACACACAATTTTCCCTTTGTCTTTGTTTTGTGTAGGTACTCACGTATACTCATCAACCTCTCAATCCCAAGAGTTGACGAAGCGAGCTCTTGAGAGCAAAGATGACTTGGGATCCCGTGGATTGCCCTTACCACCATTCCCTTTGCGCAACGACTTCGCGCATTCCTTTTACTTGGCTCTCACACGGCTTTGGGCTATATACCACTTGCTACATTATGACCATTATATCGTGTTCACTTTTCATGTTATGCATCTTTCTATGATTTTGCCATGCAATTGTGATCCTTGCGTGCATTTACCCATGATTCATCATTATACTACTTCTATGTGTATTTGCATGCTTGGTGGAGATCCTTGTTGCTATTGCCATGTTTATCATGTGCCTGATGCTATTGCTGATTGTTGTGTTGGGAGAGTCATAATGTCCCATTGCTATTTACATATGGCCTCTCGCCAATACATTGATGATACTTTGCTCATATCCTACTTTCATGCTTGTGCTATGTCATGTGAATTATTCATGCACACTATTTGCACCCATGACATGCTTGACATGATTGCCTCTAGTACATTGCATCTTTGCACTACTAGCTTGCACCACTTGATCGCTTTGATTAATTGCTTTGTCGCATCACCCATGTTCCATTCTTACTCGCTTTCTTGGGTTGATGACATATATGATCATGCCTCTCACATGATATATCTTGTTCATTGTAGCTTGCCTCCAATTGTTGCATCTATGCTTATTGATCTCGGAGACTTGGACATATTACTTGTGAAGCATGCTTGTTTACTTGAGCCTATTGTTTTTGGTTGCTCCTTCATCATATGCCTCCATACTATGAAATGCTCCCTTGTACTTTCTTATGATGAGCATGATGCATACACTTGTTGGGTATATTACCACACGAATGATAGGTTTTTCACTTCCACTAACCTCATTTGTTTTTCCAAGTGGTTGTCATGTTTTTTCATTTGGGAAGATTCACAAGGCGGTGCCGTTATGAGACAACTTGGTCATGCGAAGGCATACAAGATGTGCAACACCAACTTTTGCGAGAATACCCTAAAGGTGAACTCCTTCCCTTTGAGACATCCTCAAATATGCATATTGGATGGGTCACTCTTTCATTGTTGTCTCCTTGTTGTCCACATGATACATCTCGCGAACGGAGGAGCGACATTGGAGATTGGCTCCATGGACCTTCAGGTTGAGGAGTGCTCGGACTTAGTGGATTCACCACCGGACCACTACTTCTACCACAACATTGAGCTATGTTACAACACCACCCATAAAAAATTTCTATCTTATGCATGGATTGACTCACATTATGATTGCCTTGTTGCATCTATTTCCATGTCATCCATGATATATGAGCTTGTGCATTTCCTTAGCAAATTTGTTGTGATCTACCTTGATGGCATATGCATACATCATGATCATATTGCCCACCATCAATTGCATGATAACTTATTCCTATTGAGAATCCATTGCCATATTCATGCTTCTGATAAATCGTCTCATTATGACATCATTTTGCACCGTGGTTGCATTGATCACATTCACAATACATTTGTGTGCACAATGTATGCTTTTGCTACCATGAATGATTTACATCTCATTCCATATCATTTTGCTAAGCTTCATGTGCTTTGCAATGAACAGTCTTCCCGCACGGACTCATTCTTATATGATGGACACTTTGCGTGCGCTAACCATTGTATTTCCGAGTGTTGTTTGTGTTTGCTCTTTTTGCATGTATACCACTCCGACGACACCTTGGAGTACTTGGATTGCGCAATGTGTTCAACTCCGTCCAACTACAAGTCCATCCACAACAATTGTTTCCATGGTGATGAGGATCACGATCAGAGGTCGGATCTTTCCCAAGGGAGGGGAGATGATGTGGAGCATCCTACGATCATCCCCATGTACACTTTGACTACTCCCCAAGCCCCAATAGGACATATGATGAGACCTCGACCATACGCCATTGGACACAAGGTGAACTCACTCCTCTTCGAACCGTCACTTTCCACATATGAGACATGGCTACTACCTCATGCATGGACCTTGCATATATCAGGTACAACTGAGAAGACCATGCAGGATCCAATGACCAAGGCCAAGCATGGAAGAGGAGAAGGAAGAAGAAGCAGGGACAAGCTTCTGGAAAGCCCGGAACTTTCGGCCTCTGCCCGGAACTTCCAGCCCTCGGACCTTCTGGCCTGCCCGGAACCTCCGGCCCCCGGAGTCTAGACCATCCCCGAGCGCGCCAACTCTCTAGATAGCCCGGAACCCGGCCAGAACCTGCCCGGAACTTCGGGCCTGCGTGCGTGCAAAGACTCGGGCCAAGGGCCCATGTATCCCCCCTCTCACTTACCCCTTCGTGGGCTAGCACTATATATACTCCCCCACCTCCTCCTAGTTAGGGTCCACATTGGTTTAGCTTATTTTAGAGATAGAGCATTGCTCATCCACATCGGATCTACTCCACGAGAGAGACTGCAGCCTCTACAGAGAAGATCCCTTTGGATTCAAGACCTCCTTGCGGAGAAGAACATCTAGACCTCCTCACGGAGAAGACCGGTTACCTCTTGTATCGTCCGTTGTTGACTTTGGATCTTGTATCTTCCTTTGTGTTCATGGATCTAGCGCATGTGTGATCATTCTTATTGGTTTGAGTGTTCTCTTGTGTTCCCCTTGTTTCCCTCCTCGTGTTCTTCATGTTCATCGCGGGATTCGCTCCTTTCGTGAAAGATCGGGCCACTAGGGTTCTACCCTACATCACTTCTCCTGATATAACATGCCCAAGAAATCCAACTTCCTTTGACCAAAACTCACATTTGTTGAACTTAGCATATAGCTGATGTTCTTTTAGCTTCTCGAGAACTAAGCAAAAATGTTCCTTGTGTTCCTCTTCATTCTTCCAATACACCAATATATCATCAATGAACACCACAACAAACTTATCGAAGAACTCCATAAAGACCGTATTCATCATACTCATGAAATAGGCAGGGGCATTAGTCAATCCAAAAGACATGACTATGTACTCATATAGCCCGTACCTTGTGGTAAAATCTATCTTGGGTATATCCTGTTCTCGGATCTTCAACTGGTGGTATCCTGATCGTAACTCGATCTTGGAGAATACTTTAGCTCCCTACAGCTGGTCGAACAAATCATTGATCATCGGTAGTGGGTACTTGTTCTTGATCATCACTTCATTCAATGCATGATAATCAACAACCATTCTCAAAGATCCATCCTTCTTCTCAACCAAGAGCACCGGGGCTCCCCACGGTGATGAACTAGGTTAAATATAACCTTTCTCCAATAACTCCTTAATTTGCTTCTTAATTTCCTCCACATCATTTGCGGGCATCTGGTACAGTCTCTTCGATATCGGTCTGGTGCCTGGCAACAGCTCTATTAAGAATTATATGTCTCGATCTGGCAGCATGCCTGGTAGTTCCTCTGGAAATACATCCGGGTAATCCTTCACCACAAGCACTTCTTCCTGAACAACTCCCGAGAGGGAATTCACTTGGGTACTCCTTGGCGCATGCCTTGATACATACTTGATCCTCTTTCCTTCAGGGGTGGTGAGTAAAATTGACTTACTAGCACAGCCGATGTTTCCTCCATACTTCGATAGCCAATCCATGCCTAGTATTATATCCAATCCTTGTGACTCCAAAATTATTAGGTCTGAGGGGAAAACATGGCTACCAATGGTTAATGGTAACCGATCACACCATCGACTGGCCATATACTCTGCTCCTAGCGAGCTTACTAACATGGGTGACCTAAGGTGTAAGGTTGGCAACATAAACTTGTCCACAGATCCCCTTGATATCTATGAATGTGATGCACCAGTGTCAAAAAGAATGAGAGCGGTAAATTACTTAATCAAAAACTTACCAATCACTGCGTCAGGCTGATCTTCAACTTCCTCCATGTTGATGTGGTTCACCTGACCTCTGGTGAAGGGATTGGGCTTCTTTCCAGAGTTTCCATTTCCATTGTCATTCTTCAACTCTGAACAATCATTGGCGTAGTGTCTAGTCTTCCCGCACTTGTAACAGGTGACATGGCTCAGGTCCTTCTTAGCGGGTGTTGCTGGGTTGGAACGGTTTTGCTTGCTGCTTCCTCCATTCCCATTTACATTCTTAGGGCCACTATTGTTATGTGAGCTTCCTCCATTATGAGTATGGCCTCCATGGTTATGGGTGTATCCTCACGAGTTTGGGGTAAATCGTGGCTTTTGCTGAGCTCCAGAATTGTACTTCCCCTGTCCATACTTCCTTTTGTGGCTCTCTATCTGCTGTTGCTTGCCTTCTATCATAAGAGCCCTGTCTACGAACTCCTGGTAATTAGTGAATGTTGCAACCATCAACTGCATACTTAGCTCATCATTCAGCCCTTCCATAAACTTCTCCTGCTTTGCGGAATCTATGGCCACATCATCTGGGGCATAACGAGCTAACTTATTAAACTCATCCACGTACTGCCCCACAGTACAATTTCCCTGGCTTAAGTTACGAAACTCACGCTTCTTCATACTCATAGCTCCGGTTGAGACGTGTGGTGTGTGAAATGCCTACTGAAACTGATCCCAAGTGACATTTGCTATGGGGAAAGTGGTTGTGTAATTCTTCCACCATGAAGCTACGGGTCCATCTAGTTGATGTGCGGCAAAGCGCACCTTCTCAGCATATGTGCAACCTGTGGTGGTCAGCTCCCTTCCAATCCTGCGGAGCCAGTCATCAGCAATAATCGGCTCGGTGCTACTGGAAAACACCGGCAGATTCAACCTCAAAAAACAGGCTAAGTTGTCCACTTGAGATGGTGGCGGTGGGTTGTTGTTGTTGTTGCCTTGGATCTGGACTAGCAACTGCATCAAGGCATTCTGTTGTTGGATCAACTGAGTGAGCTTCGGTGGAAAGACAAATCCGGGGTCACGTCTCGGAGGCATCTGATGGGTTTAGAGTGGTGAGACTAGAATAGAATGAGGTCTAAAGAGAAATCACTACCCATATGCACATGAGACAAACACATTCATTTCACACCACTCAATTCAAACAAGGGCATACAATCGATCTAAGCTACCGTTACAAAATACTTGGACTACTACAATATACATGGGGGAATACTACTGATAATATGGTGGTCGACTAGAAATTTTGATCGAAGGAAGACTCCATGATATCTGCTCTAGCTTCGTCTTCATAATCATCATCACTATCGGGGCCGGAGTCGGTATCGTTGATGATGATGTAGTTTTTGGGGTTGTTGTCCTCCTCAGGTGCGGGATCTCCCATGAATATTCCTAGCTTCTTCTTCAGGTCTTCATTCTTCTCCAGTAGTACTGCAATTTCCTCTTCATATCCATCATGTGTAGACTTGAGTTCCTCTTCTATATCCATGTTCCTGGTCATCACCTTCTTCATGTCTATCATGCTGGCTCACATATGATTCTCCTGGCGACGAATGTGCTAGTTCAACTCCTGGATGTAGGCTGCAATGGACTTGTCCCTCCTGGTGCAAATCATCTCCCATTGCTCATCTCGGCGTCCACATATCTGGTAGATGGTGTCCTTAAGATCCTTGTGGTATACCTCACCGATGCGTCCCATGGCGATGTGGGCTGCCATGCTCTTTCCTAGACTCCAGGTTGGTGCATCAAACGAAAACTCTATGGGCTCAGTAATTGGTGTGAATATCCTTCCTGGAACATGTACTCGAATCGCCCAGCTCTCTTCTTCAGGTAGAGTGGCGGTGTAGGTCCTGGTGAAGCTTCGTATTCCGATGCTCAGGTACCTGGTGGCTTCCTTCAGGTGTCGTTTGAAAGGTGTTGGGGATATAACTACTAAGTATAAACCGCCCAAGTGGGGCCGGGTTATACATGTAATGAGTTATTCATATTGAAGCCCATGAAGAAAAGGAGTATGGCGATTTAATATAAGAGATCTAAAAGCCCAGGGCCCAAAGGCGGATTAGGGCCCGTAGACATAAACCTCCATAAGGTGTGTAACTTATGTTGTAAGATAGGAAAGAGTAGAAACCGAGCCGGACATGTTTATGAGCTGGTCGGGATTCTGTAAACCACTGGGCATCAACATGTGTATATAAAGGGACGACCCGGTGGCGGTTCAAGGACAAGAAACAACAACTCGAGAGCCAAGCAAACCGTATTCGCTCCCTGGTCATCGAAACCATGGTAATCCCATCATAACTGGAGTAGGGGCCGAACCAGTATAATTCTTTGCGTCCTTTGTCCGCTTTAACCCCTTTAAGTTAACTACGTTGCGATGGCACCATGACTAAGTCCTCACACTAGGACATTTGCTGTGACAATCCCACGACAGTTGGCGCCCACCGTGGGGCTATCGCGCGATGGTTTCAAGTTCTTAGAGGGCGGCTTAGAAGGGCTCAAGGGATACATTGTGGGCCGGATGACCAAGAGTCGTCGCAGCAAGCTCTGCATCGATGACGCGAGCTGGGGCCCCAAGGCTGGCTCAATTGAGTATGGATATCGGGTCCCTTCGGCGGTATTCACGTCTTCATTGGCAAGATCAGCAAACTGGGCCCTGAGCCGGACATCTGCACTGACATCGTTGAAATGGCTCGGCGTGCGAGATCCGGTCGGGTTCAGCCTGCCATGAAGTGTGCCTTCGTGGGAGTCATCCACAGAGTGGAATCTGAGGATAGATCGGTATCTGGTGGTGAAACCATCATTTATTCTAACGACAAGTCATCTACCGGAGAGACCGAGTCATTGTACTGCAGGATGGCCGGTTTGGGGGCTGTTCCGATGGCGACAGTATTCCGGACCCCCTTGTTCCGCCAAGCCGAGTTGCGGCCTTCATGGCCGGTACATAGTCAGCGTAGCATTCTTCAACCGCAGCAGCAATGATCTCCGGTTTAGCAGCAGCGACAGCAGCTGGGGCAGGGGGCCCTTCGCCACCGCCGGCTCAGGTTTTGTCCGATTTGTTCAACGCTTTAGCAACACTGCTGGCGACTGAATTTAACCCGGCGAATCAGGATCAGCACAATGCAGAAGTCGTGAAGGTGAAGGATCAGATAGCTCAAGCCAAGGCAGACCTGGCAGCCGAGAACACCAGGATGGCTATGGAGCGGTCCGAGTTGGATGCACAGGCTTATTGGCTTATGCTGGATCAGAATGCATAAAATGATGTAATCATGAGAAGGTACCGGTCCCACCTACCTCCGGTTTATGAGCTAAGGAATCTCTTTAACACGCCAGGAGCAGGAATCAACAACCAACCAGTGGTAAACCAGGTAGAAGCACCTAGAATGGGGGCACCGGTTCAGCAGCGCATAGTGGATCCAACTCGTCAGAATATCCCGTCACAGCGCGTGTCAACGTCTCTAGGTCATTTCTCCAACCCCCTGGATAACATAGTCGCCGCCGCTTCACGATTGGCAGCCCTCCCAGTTAAAGGTGAGTCCCCCATAGCGGTTGAGACGCGACGGGCTAGGGAGCTCCTTCAGATAGCTTTGAATCAGCAACATGCGTATTCATACAGCCGCGAGAGGATTCATTCCACCCCCCGCCCAAGCCGGAGTTACAGCAGGCACTTTGATGAACCGACCATGTCAAGCAGTGCGTGGGACCGTAACCCGCCTCGAGGGCATAATCCGGCAGGTGGTGGTACTAATGCTTAGGATTTGGTGAATCAGGGCAGAGCGCGTCGAGAAGCTAAGTGGGCGGTGCAGTACGCAGCCCATCAGCTTACTCCGGTTCGTCCAACAACTTTGGTGGAGCCAGGAGTTACCTCCATCTCTTTGGGGGTGTTGTGTCTCGTCCCGGATCTACGTAATTTTTGGCTACCCATGGATTTCAAAGGACCCCGCAAAGTGCCCAATTATACTGTCGATTTACCCCCCGAGTCATGGATCGAAAGCTATGAGATGGCGATGGAGATGCTGGATGTGGATGATGCGGCCTATGCTAAATACTTCACCATGATGTTGGAAGGAACAGCTCGCACTTGGCTGGAAAGTTTGCTAGCTAAATCCATCGGGTCGTGGGCTGCGTTAAAAGCCCGGTTTATCCAGAATTTCAAGGACACGTGCAAGCAGCCCATGTCAATTGTAGATTTAGCCGCCTATGTCCAAGAAGAAGGTGAATTGACAACCCATTGGGTGCGCCGGGTTTCGGAAATCTTGCATTCATCGGAGCGAATCAATGTCGATGCAGCAGTTCTAACGCTTGAGGGCAATTGCCGGTTCATCCCTTTGAAGCTAAAATTGGGACGACTCAAGCGCCATTGCAATGACATGGGAACGCTTATGGCAGCTCTGTTTAAGTATGGTGACTCTGATAGTACTAAGGATCCTGAGTCTGAAGATGAAAAGCCGGGGAAGGGAATGAAGAGTGGCAGTAACAAGGGGCAGCAGCATAACCCGGCGGGTCATGGAAAACAACGGTAGGCGCAAAGCAGATAATAGTTTGGATTTTGTGGCTAACACCAACACGCAGAATAATAATCAGCGTCCTAAGGGTAAACCGCCCCCGCGGAGTGGAGGATCAAGTGTCAATCTTGAGCGCCTGTTAAAACAGCCTTGTCCAAGGCACGGGACGCGAGAGAGACCAGCCACACATCTTTGGAAGGATTGTTTTATTATGTGGGAGTTCAAAAACTCGGATCTTTTCCAATACGATCATGGGCCGCCCGGCGGTTCAGGCGGCGGTTCTCATGGGCCGGGTTATGGTGGAGGCAGTTCTGGTTTGGGATTTCAAGGCAACAAAAGCGGACATGGCAATCAAGGCAGTCAGGGCAACCAGGGTGGTTATAATCATTAGGGGAGTCAGCAGCAACAGCAATTGGCTTACCAGAGCAATCTGAAGAAGTTGAATAGTGGGAAGTATCATGTCTTCACCACTAGCTTATGCAAGCGCGAACATAAGCTTCATAAAAGGGCAGTAAACTCTGTTGAACCGGCAGTGCCCCGTTATCTGCGCTGGTCTGAACAACCCATTTTGTGGAGTCGAGAGGATCATCCACCCCGGGTTTATAACCTGGGTCATCTGGCATTGGTGGTGGCACCTCAGGTTGGGGGGTACAAGTTCACCAAGGTGCTCATGGATGGAGGGAGCAGTATCAATATCCTTAATTATGAAACCTTCCGTCGCATGGGGTTGACAGATTAAAATCTTAAACCGTCGAACACTGTTTTCCACAGTGTGGTACCTAGTAAATCGGCATATCCAGTTGGTAAGATAGCTCTGGAGGTTGCTTTTGGAGATGATCATGATTCTAGATCAAAGACATTGACCTTTGAAGTGGTGAAAATCAAGAGCCCATATCATGCCCTGTTTGGACGACTGGCTTATGCTAAGTTCACGGCAAGGCCCTATTATGTTTATCTGTAGCTCAAGATGTCGGGTCATAAGGGGACCATCACGGTACACGGGAGTCGTAAGATTGCTTTGGAATGTGAAGAAGGTGATGCGGCTTATGCTGAGTCGGTTTGTGCAACAGAGGAGTTGAAGTTCTACAAGGACAATGTTGATTCGGCAGATATGACTTCTTTGAAAAAAGTCAACTACAGAGCATGATCCGGCCTTCAAGTTTAAATCAGCTGCGGAGACAAAGCTGGTTGACTTTGTCCCTGGCGATTCATCCAACAGTTTAGCATTAGTGCTAATCTGGATCCGAAATAGGAAAGCGCGCTCATCGAGTTCATCCGTGAGAACCGGGACATCTTTGCATGGAAACCTGTTGACATGCCAGGTGTACCAAGGGAACTCGCTGAGCACACTCTTAATATTGATCCTAAGTTTAAACCGGTCAGGCAGTTTGTCCGCCGCTTCAATGAAGAAAGGTGTAAGTCTATTGGTGAGGAGGTAGCCCGGCTCTTGCCAGCAGGGTTTATTGTGGAGGTTTTTCACCCTGAGTGGTTAGCTAACCCGGTGCTAGTACTTAAGAAGAATGGCACTTGGAGGATGTGTGTGGACTACACAGATTTGAAGAAGGCTTGTCCAGCTGATCCCTTTGTTCTCCCTCGTATTGATCAAATCATTGATGCTACGGCGGGTTGTGAGCGTTTGAGCTTTCTGGATGATTATTCTGGTTATCATAAGATCAAAATGGCAGTTAAGGACCAGGAGAAGACAGCTTTTATAACTCCCTTTGGAGCCTTCTGCTATGTATCTATGACCTTTGGACTCAAGAGCGCCTAGGCGACTTACCAGCGCTGCGTGCAGAATTGTCTTCATGATCAAATTGGGCGCAATGTTCATGCTTATGTGGATGATATTGTGGTGAAGTCCAGAAAGGAGCAGACGTTGATAGCTGACTTGAAGGAAACTTTTGATAATCTCAGGGTCTATAAGATGATGCTTAATCCGGCCAAATGTGTTTTTGGTGTTCCGGCAGGCAAGCTCTTAGGTTTTCTAGTGTCTAACAGGGGCATTGAAGCTAATCCGGAAAATATCAAAGCGATTACGTCTCTGGCTAAACCGGCATGTATTAACGATGTTCAGCGTCTGGCGGGTCGTATTGCAGCATTGAGCCGGTTTATCAGCCGATTAGGAGAGAAGGTTATCCCTCTATATCAGATGATGAAAAAGACAAATATTTTTGTCTAGAGTGATGCTGCTAATGCAGAGTTTGAGGACTTGAAAAAGCAGTTAGCTAAGCCACCTGTCCTTGCTGCTCCGGTCGATAAAGATCCATTGTTGTTATATGTGGCTGCTAATGCCCATGCTGTTAGTGTGGCCATTGTGGTGGAGCATAAGGAAGATGGAAAGGAGTATCCGGTTCAACGGCCAATTTATTATATCAGTGAGGTACTTATTGAGTCTAAACAGAGGTACCCACATTGGCAGAAGCTGGTGTATGGAGTTTTTATGGCAAGCTGGAAGTTGAAGCAGTATTTTCAAGGTCATCCCATCACGGTCGTCAGTTCTGGCCCTTTGGGAGATATAATCCAGAACAGGGAGGCAACTGACCGAGTTGCCAAGTGGGCTATTGAGCTTGGACCTCACGGGTTAAAATATGTGCCTCGTACGGCAATCAAATCCCAAGCGTTTGTGGATTTTATCAATGACTGGACAGATTTATAGGCACCAGAAGAAAAGTTGGATCATACTTATTGGACTATTCATTTTGATGGGTCCAGGCAATTGGAGGGCTCTGGGAATGGAGTCGTGTTAACTTCCCCACGAGGTGATAAGTTTTGTTATGTTCTCCGTTTAATGTTCCCTTGCACTAACAATGCAGCTGAATATGAGGCTTTACTCCATGGTCTTTGAATGGCTAAGGAGATGAATCTAAGCCAGGTTAAGTGCTTTGGAGACTCAGACCTGGTGGCTCAGCAAGTATCTGGTACTTGGGATTCCAAGGACCCACTCATGGCAGCGTATCGTCGAGAAGTAGATATTGTTGTGGGTTACTTCAAGGGTTATCAGGTTGACCATGTGGACGGTCGAAAGAATGAAGCGGCGGATGCTTTAAGCCGTTTGGGTTACCAATGTAAACCGGTTCCACCCAAGGTGTTTCTAGATATTTTGCATAACCCATCGGTCAAGCTACCTACAGAGGAGGATTTGGTTGTTCCTGACCCGGAGGCTCAGTTAGTGGCAGCTCTTCATGTTATCCCGGATTGGACGGTCCCATATTTGGTGTATATGAACTGGGGCGAGTTACCGGAGGATGAAACTTTGGCCAGGCAGATAATCCGGCGATCCAAGTCAATGACCATTATCAAAGGGGAATTGCATCATTGTAGTGTAACAGGGGCATTTCAGCGCTGTGTGTCGCCTGAAGAAGGTTGTGAGATTTTACGTGAGATCCATGAAGGAGATTGTGGTCACCACGCCAGTTCAAAATCCTTGGTAGCTAAGGCTTTTCGTCACGGCTTCTATTGGTTGACGGCTCATGCTGATGCTGAGGACTTGGTGAAAAGGTGTGATGGTTGTCAGAAGTTTTCATGCCGCGCTCATGTTCTGGCTCAAGAATTGAGGATGATTCCAATCACTTGGCCATTTGCAACTTGGGGGCTAGATATGGTTGGGCCCTTTAAGAGGTCCAAGGATAAGAAGACCCACCTTCTGGTGGCGTTTAATAAGTTCACTAAGTGGGTGGAGGCAGAACCAGTCAGTAAGTGTGATGCAGCCACGGCGGTTCAATTCATCAAGAAGGTGATTTTCCGGTTTGGTTTTCCACACAACATCATAACAGATAATGGTATTAATCTGTCCAAGGGTGCTATGGAAGAATTTTGTCAACGTGAGCACATCCGGCTTGACGTGTCATCAGTGGCTCACCCCCAATCTAATGGTCAGGCGGAGAGAGCCAATCGAGAGATCCTAAGAGGCATCAAGCCACGGCTTATGGTTCCTTTAAAGCAGACGCCGGGTTGTTGGGTGGAGGAGCTACCTTCTGTGTTATGGAGCATCAATACCATGCCCAACAGATCTACAGGTTATACACCTTTCTTCATGGTTTACGGAGCAGAGGCGGTCCTCCCTAGTGACATCCGTCATGACTCACCCTGTGTGGCAGCTTATGTTGAAGCCGACAATGAGAAGGCACGCCAGGAAGCACTTGACCTATTAGATGAGGAGCGTGATATTGCAGCGGCGCGTTCGGCGATTTATCAGGAAGATCTGCGTCATTATCACAGTCATCGGGTTAAAACCAGAATGTTTCAAGAAGGGGATCTGGTGCTCCGGCTCATCCAGGATCAGACTGATATGCACAAGTTATCCCCGCCTTGGGAAGGACCCTTCGTGGTCAGCAAGAATCTGCACAACGGGTCATACTACCTTATCGATGTTCGAGAGCACAAAGACTCACGTAAATCAGAGGAGGAGACCCACCGGCCGTGGAATATAGCTCATCTTCGGCCTTACTACACCTGAGCCATAGGCTCCTCTTATGTACATATTATTGACAATGTATATATTATGATGATCAATATAATAAACCGACATCCCTGCTAAAGCGGGGCCTCTCATGTTATTCCTTGAAAGGTTTTTGGTTACATGGCGGCTTCTATTTATAAAGCGGAGTTCTAATTGCCCATTGATCCGGCTCATAAGCCACACATAAAAAACACTTGGGGGCTTGCCACCCAAGGTCAAAAGGAGCCAAAGAGAGTCTGTTGCAAAGCACAACTCAAACATAGGCACCCATTGAGCACAGCTCAAAATATTACTAGGGGGCTCTTTGCTTCTACAAGAACAAAGAGTCTATAACCTTGTAGTAGGCTATAAAAGCCAGGCTTGGAAGCCAGGTGTATTCACCTAAAACCCCAGGTTATCCTTCCATTTTAAGTAAGCCACTCCGTCCAGGTAATCCTGGTAGACCCATCGAACGTTTGACAAGCCAATCTTATAAAGACCATAAACTTGTCATAGTTAAAATGACAATTGGTTGATGTGAGGTCCATCTTATAAGGCTTTGTGAAATGGTTTAACTCAGTGGCCTGGCAGCCCATGAAAAGCCTCGTTGTTTTTGCATATTTTCTTATGAAATCTTTTTAATATTTCTTTTGAGGTGTTTTATACTAATTCGGTGTTTATTGACCCGTTTTTGCTGTCGATTATAAATCGTTAGTATGCATTCAACTATAATCCGGTGTTGATTGACCCGGTCTGGCTTCGACTACAAGTCGCCAGTATGATATACGAATAAACCGGTGTTTATTACAACCCGGTCCGGTTTTACTATAAACTGGCAAAACAAGGAGGAGTTATCAGTAGTCAAGATTTGGGTTATCACCTTTACTACAGAAAGTTGGTGAGCCAACGATGTGATTCAATGTCACAGGTATGATATATTTTATATTTGGTTGTCATTCCATACAGCTTGGTTATAAACCTGGATTATATGTTGGGCATTATGACCCGTCCAGTGATAAACCGCCAGGACACTTTCAACTTATTATATGCAGAAACAGGTCAAATAAAGCTGCTAAAGATCATAAGCAGACGTAACATAAATCATGACGGATTAAGAGTACCATGAAAAGTGAATATGCACGATGGCATAGCAGACCAAGTGTTTAAACTAGCCTATTACAAGGCGTTTTGATGCCCCAAAGTATAATTGTTCTCAGAAAGTATTTCAGTATGCAGAATATTAAACCGGCCTCCGGATTATGACTCTTCGCCAGGCTGGCTTGATGGTTGTGGATCATCTTGCACGGATTCACCCTCCTCCTCTTCACCAAGTGGCTGGAAATCAATGGTGGTTCAGTCGATTCCAGTTAGGGCCTTGAATACAGCTTCATCGCTTATAAGGGTGGAGGGTTCAACATCAGGAGCGTAGGTATGCTTACGGATTGGTGGGATAAGATTCTCCACATCATGAGTTGGCGCAACAAGTCGTTTGTTGTCAGCATCATAAACCGGCTGATAGTGAGAAAGATCTGTTTCTTCGGCCAATTTGCTCTCTAATGGGCGCATTTCCTTCGTCAAAGCACGAAGATCATCATTGTCAAACTCTGACCCGTCTTCCTTTATGCTTGGATAACCGCATCCTATGTCCGCCGAATCAAGATCTGGTATCCAGGCTTTAGCCTGGATTAGCGCAGTCAGAGCACCTGCCCTTGCAGCTGATCTTTTTAACTCGTCCAATTGGGTAGGCAGCATTGACAACTTTTCTAATGTTTCCTTGATCAGGCTTGGGGCGGTTTGTTATGAGCGGCAGTACAAATGATCCGCTGTGCGCTGGTATATAACTGCTCTATAAGAGTATAGGCAGCCTTCAACTTCTTCTGCATATCAGAGCCCAAGTGGGTAATGCGAGATCCTGCATCATTGAATATATTGATAAACCAGAAGTTTATGGGATAATACATGTTTAAGCTTATCATAAGGGTACTTACCAAACACAGCAGTGGTCATGGCATTTATTTGCCGCTTCAAGCTAGTCAATTCCTCTGTTACCGGTTTAAGAGTTGTTTCAGCATCCTCCACCCGCTTTAGCGGAGTTGCTTTTTCAGCGTCCCATCCTTCCCGTTTGCCTTTAAAGCCTTCTTTTAGTTGCTCCATGGCTGTTAAAGCGCTAGTCAGCTCTTCTTTAGCCTTGGAAGTTTCTTCCTGCTGGGACTTCATATTTTCCTGAAGGTCAACAATTTGAGATTCTTTTTGGCTCAGATCGGCCTGCAAGCGACATGTAATGAGTTAGTAGTGCATATGTGAAGTCCCAAGCACATAACAGGTTATACACTTGGCACTTGGGGGTTAATGCATATGGCTTTTATCAACTGACATTTTCAAGTCCCAAGCGCATAACAAGTTATACACTTGGCACTTGGGCGCTAATGTATATTTGCTCAAGTCAAAATTATGGATTTTTCTTCATCAATCGGTTATCAAGAGTTTGGGAAGCTTCATGATAGACAGGTACCGATTCATCCTAAAGGTATAAACCGATCCCTGGGGGCTACACAAGCAAAAAATGCAAGATTCCTACTTTAAAGTCCCGGTTCATCCTGAAACGATAAACCGGCCCTTGGGGGCTACACGGGCAAAGTTGAAGTATTACGAAGACCCGGTTCATGTTGATATCATAAACCGGCCCTTGGGGACTGCTAGAGTTGATATTAGAAATTGGACACAAGAGAAACAATTATGAGGAGTTAACAGTGTTTACCTCATATCGCTCCTTCATCAGGCCCACTAAACCGGCTGCATAGTCGCGGCTTGTATACAGGCGGTTTAAAAAGTCGGAATGAATCTCTTGGGCGTTGAGGTGGGCATAGCTGGATAAATCCATTTTCCACTTGCCCTTATCCATAGCAGAAAACTCTTCCTTGGCACTATGCTTTGATAAAGCGATAGGATTGCCAGGGGTGGTGTGGCTGATGCCAGTGACAATGACATCGTCCGATTGGTCTGCAGCTGCTTTGGCTGGGCTTGGCGGTTTGTTTGCAGCTCTGGCCAGACTTGGCAGATCAGTAGCATGGCCGGTGGGATCCTCTTCCATCGGTTCAGCAAAGGTCTCAGGATGTTCTAGTGGTGGATCATCATGTATAGCATCAGCACTCAGCTCAAATTGTTCTAGGGCCTGTACCGGGTTATCATCAGTCGGGTTATCATCAGCTAGCTTATTCAATTTGGCCTTTTTGCTGGGCCTGGTTTGGCTCTGAAAGGAAAAGACATAAATGTTAGATATAACAAATAAGTATAAAGCATCAAGAGTTAAGTTTAAAGTGCTCACCCAAGAATAGTCTTCGGAGGAGGGAGTTGTGTGGCTGTTGACTCATCGGATGATGAATGAGGTGTTCCCTGATAGTTTGAATCAGACGGATTAAGAGGTTGCCTCAAATGACCCGCCTTGGGATAAGGAGTATCAGAAATGTATGAGACCTCTGATCGACATTTCCGGGTTGGAGTGTTCGGTAAACCGGATGAAGTAACTACATGGCCGATGTGCCGGGTTGTGCGGCGAGCTTCATGCAGTTGTTTATTCAAAAGAAAGTTGGGATCCAGATAAGCTATAAGGTGTGAAAATTTTACTTTCCGGATTGCTTGACGGGTTTTCTGTGTTGGCTGAGGATCTGAACCAGAGGAAAGAATAATTACCTCTACATCTTCAGCCCGGCTAGCTTCAGCGTCCTCCTGTTAAGGGTCATTGTCAATGAGGTGTATGAAAAATGAACCAAGAGAATCAAGTTCTACCTCTGAGTCCGGATTATCAAGATCCTCGTCAAGGATCATCCGGGTGGATTCAGATGTTTTCTTCTTAGCAGGTTTTTTGACAATCTTTGTCTTGGGACGAGGGGTCTTTGCCGGTTTATCCTGTGGTTTCTTCTTCCAAAATGGGCCTTCACCCTGTTAACAGATTGACAAAGGTTATAAGAAACAGTTAAGAATATCAGGTATAAATAGGAGTTAGGCAATTCTTATAGCTGGCGGTTTATTCAAAATGCAGAAGGGACTTAGCCCTGTTTTGCTGCAGACAGCCACTAATTCATCTAGTATCTTTTTAACAGCTTTAGTGACTTCAGCATCAGTCAACTGAATGTCAGTCTGCCGTTGAGGATCTTTTGAGTCCCCTGTGTACTTGCACATTAAACCGGGGCGACGGCTTAAAGGCAAAATACTCCAAGATATCCAGCAACGAACAAAGTCAACTCCTGTTAAACCATTAGCCATAAAGGCTCTGAGCTTGGCGAGTTCTGGCGCATATTTGGCCTGTTCCTTTGCAGTCAACCTTTGCGGAAATGGATGTGTGTTGGTAAGCCGGTGAGCACGATAACTCGTCAGAGGATTCTCATCATCAGGGGAAGTATCCTTACAGTAGAACCAAGTCTGTTTCCAATCCTTAGGGTGACTATGATGCTTGGCGTGAGGGAAGCTGACGTCTTTCCTTTTCTGAATTGAAATGCCGCCAAGTTCATTATTGGGCCCGTCTACAAATTCAGTATCGCGGTTTAAATAGAAAAGGTCCCTGAACAGTTCAACGGTCGGTTCTTCTTGCAGATAAGCCTCGCAAAACACTTGGAAATTACAAATATTGGACACAAAGTTAGGTCCCATATCTTGAGGGTGGATCTGGAAGCTAGCAAGCACATCACGAAAAAACTTTGATCCGGGAGGTTTAAAACCATGGTTCAGATGATCAACAAACAAAACTATCTCGCCATCCTTGGGCTCAGGAGGATTTTCTCAACCAGGGGCTCGCTAGTGGACTTCATTCTATTTTGGTAAAGCACCGGTTATAACACATCCTTTCATATATTCTTCCGTAATGCGGGATGGAACCCAATTACAAGCATAAAAAGTCTTGGCCATTTCTTAGACAACCTGAAGGAAGGTTTGTGCCGGTTTAAGATTCATGGTTGACAAGAATAAAGCGTTGCAGGTTAAGAGACAAAAGGTTTTTAGGCATGCAAAAATGGTTAAACCGGAGGTTAATGCTACTATAAAGGATAAAGCAGTTGGCGGTTTACAAGGGGACTAATGGTATATGGAAGGTTATTTTCTAAAAGATAAACCGCCTACGTGGAGAATCAGAGTATAGATCTGAAGCCGAAAAATAACTAAGTGAGGAAGAACAAGTTTTACAGTTTCACATTAGAATTTCAGATCTACCACATGACAGGAAAAGGAAAATATTTAGACCTAAAGGTTGGTGCTTGAGCAGTTCATGAAGTTCCAGATCGGGTTTTTATACACAAAATAGATGATCTGATGGCAAAAGAAGGATTATCATTACTACTGCATAAGAGTATATCAAGTTTGGAGTCTATCCTATAGGCCTTAATGAAGAACAGGGGAAGAACACCATGAAGCTTCGAGGAGCCCATGCAAACCCTAAATAGATCTATGGAGGAAAGGAAGAAGAACTCACCGAAACTGTTCAACAGCGGAGAGGCGCCGCGATTTTTTGGTACAGGCAGGGTGATGCAGCGGCCAAGGTCGGGGCAGAGGTGAAGGTCAACGGCAGCGTCAGCGCTTGAGTGCTGAGGCGACGTGAGGTGGAAGAAAGACGAAGAGGCCAGGGGAGAAAAGGAAAGGGACCCTCGGCCCTATTTATAAGACAAAGAGATAAGTGACAGGCGCGGGAATCGAGGAGCCAAAAAAATGGATATGTCCCAGAGCTTTCGCCTCGATTTTCAGAGGCTCATTAATAAAAGTAAGGTATATACGGTTTTTTAATGAATAGGTGATGTCATGGCGGTTTATTATAATCCTGGAAGGTGACGTCATGGCGGTTTATTGTAATCCTAGAAGACGACGTCATGGAGGATTACAAGGTTTACTCGAAGGTACTGAAGAAGAAGTTTTTCTAAAGTGTTGAAGATTGACATGAGCAGGTTCAAATCAATCTGGGGCCTAATGTTGGGGATATAACTACTGAGTATAAACCGCCCAGGAGAGGCCGGGTTATACCTGTAATGAGTTATTCATATTGAAGCCCATGAAGACAAGGAGTATGGTGCTTTAATATAAGAGATCTAAAAGCCCAGGGCCCAAAGGCGGATTAGGGCCCATAGACATAAACCACCATAAGGTGTGTAACTTATGTTGTAAGATAGGAAAGAGTAGAAACCGAGCCGGACACGTTGATGAGCCGGTCGGGATTCTGTAAACCACCGGGCATCAACCTGTTTATATAAAGGGACGACCCGGCGGCGGTTCAAGGACAAGAAACAACAACCCAAGAGCCAGGCAAAGCGTATTCACTCCCTGGTCATCGAAACCATAGCAACCCCATCATAACTGGAGTAGGCTTTACCTTCAACTTAAGGGGCCGAACTAGTATAATTCCTTGCGTCCTTTGTCTGCTTTAACCCCTTTAAGTTAACTACGTTGTGATGGCTCCACGACTAAGTCCTCACACTAGGACATCAGCCGTGACAATCCCATGACAGAAGGGGTGTCATCATATGGTTGAGTGAACTTGTTCCTCTGGCCCGCCATCTATAGAGTAGAAAATGGAGAGGAGTCGGAAATGAGTAAAGAAGAATGTCCTATGGCTTATCCTAGTGGTCGCGTCCTACAGTCAGCGTGTGCTCTGATACCATGTTGTAGTGACCCGACCTCAAACGGTCAATATCTATGTTTAAGTGTCATCCCTGGATCGGTATTGCTGACACACACAATACTCGAGGATTTATAACAGAGTTCAATCACACACTTATTACATCGAATGTCTCAAAAGAGAACTATTACAATAATATGGCTGAAGGCCATGTAAATACGATAACAGCGGAAGCTTCAATGGTAGTAGAGTCCATCCATCTCCACGGCAAAACTGAGTGCATGACAACGACCTAGCGCACCTTACTCTTCGTCTGAAAACTCTGCAACATAATACGTTGCTGCCTGTGTAGGTCAGCACATGGAATATGCTGGCAAGATAATACTATAGAGCAAAGAACAAATAACAGCTATAACTACATGCATATATGGCTGATGGAGGCTCTATGGTTATCATTTGCAGAAATCTAGTTTTTCCCTACAACAAAGGAATATATTTTATTGAACTACAAGTTTGTTGAAAACATTAAGAATAATAACCCCATCTCAATCCCAATTAAAAGTTAACAACCCCATAGATTAATTAAGTAGAGTGTTGACATCAACATAATAATTCAAGCACCAGATACTCAAGATGTCCATAACCGGGGACACGGGTAATCATGATTAGTTTGTAAACTCTGTAGAGGTTTGCACACTTTTCCCCACAAGACTCGATCTCCTCCATTGGATTTCTCGCACTACATGATGTTTGAGAAACGGATGACCGAGACACAGTCTTTCAGAAGCGTTAGCTCATTACGACGGGTAGACAGTACCACCTACATCCCCTGCATATGCTAATCTACCACTATAAGAGGTCACACAACATACTCAACTATGCCAGAGCCCATAATGGCTTGTGGCTGCACGTGGAAGTTTCCAGCATGAATAACATAAGGGATAAGTATATTTTTCATCCTCGAACTCTGGTGATAGTACAGAAATCGTCCCTCAGCTTCGAAACCACTAAAACTCAGTCCCTCAATTATTTAAACTGGATACTTTTCATCCCTCGCAATGCTTAAAGTGGTTTTGGTATGACGTGGACCCGGTTTTGACTAAAACCGCCCAAGTGGCCTCGTTTTTCCAGTTTGGTAACAACAAATTTTATGTCCAGAATTGTATGTGCTATGTAATCTAACCTAACTGAATGAGATTCATAGCAGATTGTTCACATGATTTTAGAGCATTGTGTAAACTGAATGCATGACAGATTGTTCACTTGTTCATAGATGATTGGACAGAGTACTGAAATGAACAAATTGCATGAAAAACATAGTCTAACATAACTACAGAGTACTGATTAGTCTTACAAGAAAACCACAAACAGGAATTCTCAAAGTCTGACAAAGTAAATGAGAAATAGTCTGACATAACCACAAACAGGAATTCTCACTGCCAGCCATAAAATTTATTGTTATTGAACTGGACAAACCAGGCCACATGGACGATTTTAGTCAAAACTGGGTCCATGTCATACCAAAACCACTTTAAGCGTCACAAGGGACGAAAAGTATCCGGTTTAAAAAGTTGAGGGACTGAGTTTTAGTGGTTTTAGAGTTGAGGGATGATTTATATACTATCGTCAGAGTTCGAGGACGAAAAATATACTTATCCCATACCACAATGATCCTTTGAGCCTGGGTGGCAAACCATAGGATGATCACATGGATTCCCCGGGATCTCCTTGGACAACACTGGATTCCCCAGGTACCCACAAACCAATCCACCCAGATGTGTATTAAAGTAGCCACCTTAAGTTAACCTTAGTTAATAATAACTCTCACATCTCTCATGAATTCTCTCAAAACCAAACCACGTCTATGAGCATAGCATAGCAGTGTAAGGATAACGTAATAACACACATGATTTGAAATAAACGGGCAATAGGTTCCTACCTCGTCAACTACTTCCCAAATTCCCACATGTTAACAATCCTACTCATGCAATGTTTGAGGGTTTAAACTAATGCATAAAAACTAGGTAATAAAGGGATATGATCAAAGTGTTACTTGCCTTGCTGACGATCTGAAAACCCTATAGATTCTTAGTAGCAAGCCTCGCACTCCAGAAACTCTATCGTGAACAAACAATAGCATATATAAGCACTCAAGCATAAGATAGATGTTCGATTTGCGAAAAGAATCAAAAGAATAGGAGCTACGAAACTCAAAGTACGACCAAAATAAGTTCGAATTCAAATCTGCTTGAAACCAAATTTTAAATTTTCAAAACCAGGTTCAAGTTGATTATCTGGAAAGAGGGGAACAAGATGAAGATTTAGGCGTTGGTTTCAGTGGATTTGGACACACGAGTAAAAAGTAGCGAGGGTTTGAAGTTCAGGGACTAATCTATGATAAAAGTATTTGCAGATAGGTCCCTGGACAAAAATTAAAATAGAAAAAGGAAAAGCTAACGAACAAACGTTTGCTAACAGATCTAAACGAACGAAGTCGTTAATCAACAGAAACTAACCGATGAACGTTCACCAATTAACCTAATAAATAAAAAACCGATATAACCTAATAAACCGAAAAAAAACGGCGGCGGGGTCAACGGCATGATCCGGCAGCGACGGGGCGACGGCGACGCGGGGAGGCGGCGACGGCAATGGCGGCGGCGCCGGCAGCAGGCAACGGCGCAGCTCGGCTTGGGGAGGGGCTGCGGCAGTGGTGATGAGGAGGAGGGGCGGCGGCGGGGCGGCTTTAAAAGAGGGGACGACTCGGCTTGGGGAGGGGGTCACCAGAGGAGGAGCCCTCCCCGGACTCGGCGGCGGGGCGCCTGCACCGGCTGGACTCCGCCCGGAGTGTGTCGGGGCCTGCCTCGGCTGGGCCTTCAGCCCGGTAAGGCGGAGAAGATATTTTTTAAAAAATAAAAATTTTGCCCGAAAGGAAAAAATCCTAATAAAATATAAAAAAATTCTAAAAATTCCATTAACAATTTTCACCGTCCAAACCTAATATTTAGGACAAGATGGACATTTTTCTGGCCTAAAAATGCAATTTTCAAAAATGAATATTTTTTTCTAATTCAAATAAAATAGGAAATAAAATGCAAATAAAATAATAATTTGATTTAAAATTTCTTCTCCAATATTTCCCTTTGTTGAAGAAGTCATATTATGTTCTCTCATTTATTTTTGTTATTGAAAATAATTGGAGAGAAAAATATTAAAATCAAATTGATCCTCTTTTGAAATTTGAAAAAAATCAAATATGAAAATTTATGAAATCTCCAACTCTCTCCTTGGGTACTTTAGTTGCTTAAGATTTTGAGGACCACAACAAAAATGCAAATAAAATATGATATGCATAAGATGACCTATGTATAACATCCAAACTGAAAATTGGGATGTTACAACTTATATCCCAAGTATGCTATATGTATGTTATTCCGATGATATGATATGATACAAGATGATCGAGTATGACAATCTTAATGTAGTATGATGCTATGGTTCTTGCTTAAAAGCTCTTTGCTTATCTTTCCTTTTTGCTTAAAAGCTTGTTTGGCTCTTTCTCTTTCGAGCTCTTTCTCATGCAAAATTGATGAACCAACATAGCAATTGTGTATATGCTATGACAACCTTGTGGCACAAGAGATGATATCAAGATATGGATACAAAGATGATATGATATATGCAACAAGATGATGATCACTGATGTGCACAAGTGACATTGCCGGCAATACTCAAAGGCTAGTCTCGATGGGTAAGCGACGCAAAAGGAAGGCTATGGGGTTATCAATGCAATGGCAAGGTGTAGACAAATATGTCGTCGAAGTTACTGTCAAGGGTTACTCTTTTGTAAGTGTCAAAATGATGTGATTGTTGTCCATGTCATAGTGCACAGTCTTCAGTACGTTGGTCAAGATGCCGCTGCACCGTAGTCGAAGTTATCTAAGTAGCGGAAGTCATCGAAGATGCGTAGTCTTTTTGTCTAGGCCGGAAGTTCCAGGAAAGACGGAAGGTCTGGGGTCCGAAAGTTCTGGGTGGAGCCGGAAGGTCCGGTTGCTGGAAGGTCCGGGCGGGGCTGGAAGTTCCTAGGGCCACGATTCTGCAAGAAAAGGAAATTTGGGGGTCGTGAATTTGGGCGGAAAAACTTCAGGAAAAACCCAAATCCAAGTGGAAAAGAAAAAATTTGGGTGGAAGGAAGGGTGGGTGTCGGTGTCAAAACCGGCGGATCTCGGGTAGGGGGTCCCGAACTGTGCGTCTAGGCCGGATGGTAACAGGAGACAGGGGACACTTTGTTTTACCCAGGTTCGGGCCCTCTAGATGGAGGTAAAACCCTACTCCTGCTTGATTAATACTGATGATATGGGTAGTACAAGAGTAGATCTACCACGAGATCAAGGAGGCTAAACCCTAAACCTCTACGGACTACAACCCTCCGGTTTATATAGACACCGGATAGGGTTAGGGTTACACAGAGTCGGTTACAATGGTAGGAGATCTTGAATATCGCATCGCCAAGCTTGCCTTCCACGCCAAGGAAAGTCCCATCCGGACACGGGATGAAGTCTTCAATCTTATATCTTCATAGTCCAGGAGTCCGGCTGAAGGTATAGTCCGGCTATCCGAACACCCCCTAATCCAGGACTCCCTCAGTAGCCCCTGAACCAGGCTTCAATGACGACGAGTCTGGCGCGCAAATTGTCTTCGGCATTGCAAGGCGGGTTCCTCCTCCAAGTCCTTCATAGAAGATTGTAATCACCAAGAGTAGTGTCCGGCTCTGTAAAATAAGTTTCCACATATTGCCATAGAGAGAATAATATTAACACAAATCAAATCTGCTGACATATTCTGCAGTGCGCCATCACACTACAGCCAAGTCCTTTACTCGAATCATTTTTACTTTTCCACCTCAGCATGTTTTGCGAGGCGGTTTCCTTGGCACGTCTTGTCAAAGCAGAGATCGTGTACCCTTTTTACGGGATTCTCATTAATACGGATGTGGGTAACCCAACCGCGCCATTTATCACGGCGCTCGGGAGGCAAGCGAGTTTTATTAGGCAAGTGGGGACGCATAACCGCATCCGCCTATATAAGGGGATAAGGATCGACCCTATTTACCTACGTCTTCTTCCTCCCTTGTCTACCCATCTCTCGTGCACCCGAGCTCCAGCGCCCAAGCCCGCACTTCCCACCTCAACCTTCTCCAGCAATGTCCGGAGAGGGAGGCAAATGGATGGTCTCCACCATTACGGAGGACAAAATCAAGAAGCTAAGGAAGGTCGGGTATCTATCCAAGGACATCGCACACCGGCTTCCCGAGAAGGGACAGCTTATCCCCACCCCAAGGCCCCATGAGAGGGTGGTATTTCTCCTCCACTTCCTCCGCGGACTGGGTTTTCCACTCCACCCATTTGTCCGGGGGCTCATGTTCTACTACGGCCTGGACTTCCACGATCTGGCTCCGAACTTCATTCTCAACATCTCGGCATTTATCGTCGTGTGCGAGGCCTTTCTCCGTGTCCGCCCCCATTTTGGCCACTGGCTCAAGACTTTCAACGTCAAGCCCAAGGTGGTGAGCGCCAGCCAGGCGGAGTGCGGAGGCGCCATGGCGGGCAAGATGGCCAATGCCCTATGGTTCGAGGGCTCTTTCGTTGATACCCGAAAGGGATGGCAATCCGGGTGGTTTTATATCACCGAGCCACGCGATCCAGAATGGACCGCGGTCCCTGAGTTCCGATCCGGACCCCCCACGCGGCTTGTGTCCTGGAAAGAGACGGGCCTATCGTGGGGCGACGAGAAAGAGGTGACCGGATTGCAAACATGCATCCGGTCCCTGGTGAACAAGCCAATTCGGCTTGTCAATATAATCCAGGTTATGCTCGTCCGCCGGATCCTCCCGTGCCAACACCGGGATTTCAATCTGTGGGAGTTTGACTCAGTGCAGCATCAAACCCTCAGTAGGCTCTTTGACACAACGTACGAAGATGGCTGGAAGATGCTATTCAAGGGCGCCGAGGCTCCCGCATCTGCTTCCGAGGACCCCAGATACAGCTCGCAGCGTCACGCTAGCAAGATATGCTATCTACACCTGTTACAGGATGTTCAAGCTTTTTTCATAGTTTGACTCTATGCGGGATCTAAACTCCCTTGCCTTTGACAGGCTTGGTGGGTGATGGCCGAACCGATTAACTGTCCGGCTCCGCTGCCCGAAGACCCAGCCCCAGCTCTACTGGTGAAGCTGTTGACTCCGGCGCCTTATGTGGTGCCGGAGAAGAAGGCCAAGAAGAAGAAGACTACAGGGACTCGAAAGAGTACCCGTAATGTGGTGTTGTCGGACTCGTCATCTGGCGCGTCCGAGACGCCCTCCTCCCATGAAAACGAGGAGGAGGAAGAAGAAACCTCTCCCCCTCCAGCGGGGGGAGGAAAGAAGAGGGAGGCCCCTCCGCCGGACTATTCCCCCGACGCCGAAGAAGACGAAGAGGAGTGGCCGGACAGGGCCAAGTGTCCGGCGAAATCGTAAGTTTGGATATCAGAGTAACTCGTGATGTTCCTTTGTTGCACAACTTTACCTAACGTCGATGATACTTATGCAGTCCGCCCCGGGCCGAACTCAACAAGTCGTCGAGCGGCTCCCTGGATTCATCGGACGTGAACTCTGTTCCGCCCGCTGTCTCCCCACGCACTGTGGACGACGCCGAAGTGGCGTCGCGACAAGCTCCGGGGTAGGAGGAGGTGGTCCTGGAGGAGCCGCAAGGCAACCTCCCGGACTCCAGGAGTAAAGGGGACAAGACCCCCTAGGGCTTCAACGATTCTGGACTGTGGTAGGCGAGCTTCTTCCAAGAGGAGCAAGCCTTCTGAGCTGGCAACCTCCGTCCAACCAGAGGTGCCGGACAATCTGCTGGAGGTGCTTGAAGGCGCCTCCATCGACGAGGAGCACCGTACTATTATGAGTACGATGATCCAGAAGGTCCAGTCCGCCAAAAGCGGGCTGGGTGAAGCTTGCGCTAGCCTCCTAACAGGCTTCGAGGTAAGTAAAAATATGTAAAAATATTACCGCATAGACAGTAGCCCCTAATGCTTTATTTGGCGTTCGGAAAGAAAAGCCGAATAGAGGATCTATTAAATTTCGCAGGAGTCTAACAATAAAGAGTCAATATGCGTATGCAGGCTTCGCTGCTGTCCACCGCCGCACTGACTACGGAGGTGGATGTCCTGAAACAGGGACTCGAGCGGTCCGAGCAAGAGCTCGGCCTTGCCAAGCGGCAACTCGAGGAGAAAGAAGGTAAGAAATACCTTACAGAAAAAGTGCCTATAGAGAGGCTTGATTGCAAAAAATAATAGGATTGTACTACTTATTGTAGGGGCCACGACTGAGGTGGCGACCCTGAAGCAGGCGCTGTCTGAGGCCGAAAAGAAAACGGCCGCGGAGCGCACCGAGCGAGAAAAACTTGGGGCTCAGGTCGGCGAGGTGCAGCAAGAGCTTCAGGCTCTCATGAAAAAGCATGAGAGTTTGGAGCTTGAGTCAGAGACCCGAGCGTCCGAGCTCGTGGCGGCCCTTGAGACTGCCAAGTCTGCCAAGGCCGAAGCCCAAAAGGCCCTCCGAGAGTTGGAGGATATGAAGAAGATAGCAGCGGGTAAGGCATTCTTTATGCAAAGCAGAAATATAAAAGTAAACTACTTGTTACTTACCCGAATCCGGAGTTCTCCAAGGGCATTCGCAGATCTTCCCCGCAGAATATCCGATGCCGCCGCATTCTACCGAGCTGAAGAGGGTAGCTCGACGGAGAAGGTGTTCTGGTCTCAGTATGCTGAGGCCGGAAACCCTGTGCCCTTGAGCGACCAGCTGAAACAGCTGGTCGAACTCCACAAGGCGGCCGAACAGGCCATGAAGGGCTTCATAGTTCGGCTGTGGCCTGGAGAGGCCCTGCCTGGGAGCTACTTCGGGCTGGTGCGGCGGCTGGTGAAGGCCTGTCCAAGGCTCAAGGTCCTCAAGTGCTCCATCTGCATCGAAGGTGCCCGTAGGGCCCTTGCCCGTGTAAAGGTGCACTGGGGTAAGCTAGACGGTGAGAAGCTTGTGAAGGACGGGCCGCCGCCGGGGAAGGAGCATCGCAAGCCCGAGAACTATTACAAGGATGTTCTTGCGGGTGCTTGCCTTGTGGCAGATGAATGTACCAAGGATGTAATTTTTGAATAAACTCGCTTGTTTTTATCCTGTGCGCTGAAAACTTGTTCATAGGCGCTTAAGCAATGCTTGTTGAATTTAAAATATTATTTTCTATGCGGCCATTTATCAAAAAATTGAGAGATGGCCAGTCGTCGTCTTCTGCCCCCATGCCACTAGTGCTGGGGTGTTCAGGGATAAACCTGAGCACTCTTTTTCCCATAGTTGGGTCCTTCGAGGGAGGCGCTCAGCATGGCGAACCAGGCAATCAGACTATAATGCTTGAACACTCTCACTTAGCCATAGAACTTTATAATTTTAAATTTCAGCGAAGCCCCTAGTTCGGAAGACCTAGTTCGGGGCGCTATCCACGCCTTGGCTGGGGTTATCCAGCTCCTCGCTCGAAGCGGCATAGGCCTTTAGGGACACGAAAAACCTCTCGAACAGCGACCGGTCTCTCGCCTCATCATGACAGTCAGTTTTAGCTTTCTCCACTGAGGTGCTTAGCCCAGCTCAACCGGGGCACAATCGCAGTGGTTCTCCTAGTGCTACCTTAGCCTATATAGCGGAACGTAAGGCACCAAAACATAGGAGCCGGGCAAACCCAACTATTGACCCAAATCATGATTCGGAGCCGATGCATATAGTGCTATAAGTTCGGGGTGCCACACTTGTGAAAGTGTACGGACTTCTCACACCATATTTAAAGGGTACTGAAGCCCCTGGCGTACTTGTCGTACCATAGTGTACGGGTGCAACATGTCATTAATGAACATACATAAAATAGAGTAGTGCAAAAAATAGACAAAAAGCTAAGCATTGTTTATAGAGCGGCTGTTTATCAAAGCCGAACGATACAAATAGTGCGGTAAGCAGAAGATATTGGACTATTCAGTATGTCCTGACCAGGGAAAGGCCGCGGAATTTTATTTAAAACAGGTATACCGCTCGTAACAGAGACCACCTGGCTGTTCCATAATGCGGCATGGCTTGTCTGCCTCCCTGGATCTTGCATCGTTTGTGCGGCAGTCGAGTTGCCGAACAGGTCGTCCGAAGTATGGAGTCCTGAAAGTAAGAAAAAATTAAAAAAAGAATCCGGCAGCCCCTAGTACGTTTTAAGCCATATGTTGAGCGTGCCGTTTATTGTGCCCCTTCCCCTGTGCCCATGGTATTTCGAGGGCGTAGTTGTGTACGCGAGGTACTGGTTTCGCTAGGTCACGAAAGATGGGGTGGGGGCCGCATTGCTACGCTTGCTCAGAGTGTGCCAGGCGGTCCTTCTGTAGGTTACTCCGGGCGCGCTTGGCAGTGTTTGGCTTTTTAATGGCCGGACTGGGGAATTGCCTAAGAAGGCTACTTTGTACCTCCGCTGCGAGAGCCGCCGTATGTTCCTCCGTACGGAGGGAGCGTTCGGTGTTTCCGTTGACCGTGATCACTCCTCAAGGGCCTGGCATCTTGAGTTTGAGATATGCGTAATGCGGCACCGCATTGAATTTTGCGAATGCGGTTCGTCCGAGCAGGGCGTGGTAGCCACTGCGAAACGATACTATATCGAAGATTAACTCTTCGCTTCGGAAATTATCCGGGGATCCGAAGACCACGTCAAGTGTTACTGAGCCTGTACAGTTGGCTTCTACACCTGGTATAACGCCTTTAAAGGTCGTTTTTGTGGGTTTGATCCTTGAGGGATCTATGCCCATTTTCAGCATTGTGTCCTAATAAAGCAGGTTCAGGCTACTGCCGCCGTCCATGAGGACTCTTGTGAGGTGAAATCCGTCTATGATTGGGTCAAGGACCAATGCGGCGAAGCCGCCATGACGGATGCTAGTGGGATGGTCCCTTGGATCAAAGGTGATCGGGCAGGAGGACCATGGGTTGAACTTTGGGGCGACTGGCTCCATCGCGTCTACGTCCCACAGCGCACGCTTCCGCTCCCGCTTGGGAATGTGGGTTGCGTATATCATGTTCACCGTCCGCACTTGTGGGGGAAAGCCCTTCTGTCCATTGTTGTTTGGTGGCTTGGGCTCTTCGTCGTCGCTGTGCAGCCCCTTGTCTCTGTTTTCGGCTCTTAACTTGCCTGCCTGCTTGAACACCCAACAATCCCTGTTAGTGTGATTGGCTGGCTTTTCGGGGGTGCCATGTATCTGGCACAAGCGATCGAGTATTCGGTCCAAACTGGACGGGCCCTGAGTATTCTTTTTGAATGGCTTTTTCCGCTGACCGGATTTATAGCCTCTGAATCTGGCATTGACTGTCGTGTCCTCATTGCTGTCGCTGTTAACACGGTGTTTTTGTTTGTTCCAACGTGTCCTGCCACTTTTGTCCTTGGTATCCGAATTACCAGGGTTCTTTGATAAGTTGTTACTACAAGCTAGCCAGCTATCTTCTCCCGCGCAAAAGCGGGTCATGAGTGTCATGAGGGCTGCCATGGATTTCGGCTTTTCCTGTCCCAGGTGTCGGGCAAGCCACTCGTCGCGGATGTTATGCTTGAAGGCTGCTAGGGCCTCTGCGTCCGGATAGTCGACTATCTGGTTTTTCTTTGTTAGGAACCGTGTCCAGAATTGTCTGGCTGATTCTTCTGGCTGCTGGATTATGTGTCTTAAGTCGTCGACATCCGGTGGCCGCACGTAAGTGCCCTGGAAGTTATCGAGGAATGCGGCTTCCAGGTCCTCCGAAGAACCAATTGAGTCTGCTGGCAAGTTGTTAAGCCAATGACGGGCCGGTCCTTTAAGTTTGAGCGGGAGGTACTTGATGGCGTGTAGATCATCGCCGCATGCCATGTGGATGTGAAGGAGATAGTCCTCAATCCATACCGCCGGGTCTGTGGTGCCATCGTATGATTCGATGTTTACGGGTTTGAAGCCCTCTGGGATTTTATGATCCATTACTTCATTCGTGAAGCATAGCGGGTGTGCGGCGCCTCTGTACTGGGCTATATCACGACGTAGCTCGGAAGAGCTATGTCTGTTGTGTTCGGCCCGGCTAGATTTGTTGTATCCGGAGTGAAGATCATTGTCACATGCCGTAGGGCGCCTGCGCGATCCGTAGATCGATCTTGTTTGTCTTGCTTTATCCTCCAGTATGTCTCGCAGGTCGGGCGCATTTTCCCGTGCCTTAGTTGTGCGGCATCGGGGCATGGCTTGGGTGGAGGGCTGAGCGGCCTCTCTGTCATAGCCATAGGGTGGCCGGTCTGCCATGTCATGCGTAGGTGCTTCCTCCTCTGATCGGGGTAGCGGCCTATGCTTCGGGTAACTCTTGGAGGGGCGTTTGAGTTCATACTCTTCGGCCGCAAGGACTTCAGTCCATCTGTCAGCTAGCAAATCTTGGGCAGCTCTAAGTTGTTGCTGCTTTTTCTTGAGGCTGCTTGTGGTGGCTAAAAGCCTGCGTTTAAAACGCTCTTGTTCGGCAGGGTCTGATGGTATGACGAATTCGTCGTCATCGAGGCTTGCCTCGTCTTCGGAGGGAGGCGTATAGTTATCATCCTCGACCTCTCGGTCTGCCGCTTTCTCGTGAGGGATGGCTTCTCCATCTTCCTGTGCCGAATCTTGCTGAGGTGGGTGTTCTTCGGCGCTGTCCGGGGTAGTATTATCTCCCGTGCCGGAATCACCGTTTTTGCTTTGGCGGGATTTAGAGCGGCGCCGCTAACGCCGGCGCTTTGGCTGTTTCTTGGGGGCGTCATCCCCCACTGTTCCATCGCCATCTCCATCTTTTGGAGTATCCACCATGTATATGTCGTGTGACGAGGTGGCTTTCCAGCGCCCTACAGGTGCTGGTTCCTGTTCGTCTCCTATATCCTCGTCCATGCCGTCGATGTCTTCGGAGCCGAAGTCAAGTATGTCGGTTAAATCATCGACAGTGGCTACAAAGTGGGTGGTGGGTGGGTTTTGAATTTCCTCACCGTCTGTATCCCACCCTTGCTGACCGTAGTCCGGCCAGGGCTCTCCTAATAAAGAGAGAGACTTAAGAGAATTCAGGATGTCGCCAAAAGGCGAATGCTGAAAGATGTCCGCTGCGGTGAATTCCATTACCGGTGCCCACTCGGATTCGATTGGCAGGGGCGCGGGGGCTCGGAGTTCAAAGAGGAATACGGCTCCTCGGAGTGACGGGCCATGCGGAGTGCGGGTCTGGAGTTCGGCTCGATCGCCTCTGAGATCGCAGCCCCTGAGGCAGCGTCCAACCGCTGATCCTCGATCGGCGCAATAGGTTCCGAATCAATGGTCGAAACCGATGCGTGTGCGGCCTCCAAGGCGCTGTTCGGCGGCAGAGCTATATCATGCCCATCGAGACAGTGCGGCACGCTTGGCTGTGGCTCGAATCCCTCGAAGATCAAGTCTCCGCGGATGTCAGCCGTGTAGTTTAGGCTTCCAAACCTGACCTGATGGCCAGGGGCGTAGCTTCCGATGTGCTCAAGGTGGCCAAGTGAATTGGCCCGCAATGCAAAGCCGCCGAAGACAAAGATCTGTCCGGGGAGGAAAGTCTCACCCTGGAGCGCATCGTTGTTGAAGATCGAAGGAGCCATCAGGCCTGAAGGCGATGACACAGAGGAACTCTCAATGAAATCACCAATGTCGGTGTCAAAACCGGCGGATCTCGGGTAGGGGGTCCCGAACTGTGCGTCTAGGCCGGATGGTAACAGGAGACAGGGGACACTTTGTTTTACCCAGGTTCGGGCCCTCTAGATGGAGGTAAAACCCTACTCCTGCTTGATTAATACTGATGATATGGGTAGTACAAGAGTAGATCTATCACGAGATCAAGGAGGCTAAACCCTAGAAGCTAGCCTATGGTATGATTGTTGTGTATGAAGTTGATCCTCTACGGACTACAACCCTCCGGTTTATATAGACACCGGATAGGGTTAGGGTTACACAGAGTCGGTTCCAATGGTAGGAGATCTTGAATATCGCATCGCCAAGCTTGCCTTCCACGGCAAGGAAAGTCCCATCCGGACACAGGACGAAGTCTTCAATCTTATATCTTCATAGTCCAGGAGTCCGGCTGAAGTTATAGTCCGGCTATCCGAACACCCCCTAATCCAGGACTCCCTTAGTGGGGAAGCTAGATCTACATGCCACACATGAAATCCACGGATCAAATCCAAAAAAACTTCATCACACCAACAAATCACAAAAAATTTGGGAGGGCTATTTTTGTGGGGATTTTCAAAATTGGGACGAATCATAACAAAATTAGGCTAGAAAACAAAGAGGGAGGCTCCAAAATTGTGATCAGCATGGCTCATGGTACCAATATGATGTAGGGTATAACCCTAGATGCCCGATCTTTCACGATAGGAGCGGATCCCGCGAAGAACATGAAGAACACAAGGGGAAAACACAGGAGAAATCACTCAAACCAGCAAGATTCGGGTACACATGTGCTAGATCCTCGAAACACAAAGAGAAACAAGATCCACGATCAACAAGGGACGATACAAGTAGCAAGGTCTTCTCTGTGAGGAGGTCTTGTGGGGTCTTCCCGTGAGGGGTCTTTAATCCGCTTGGGGGATCTTCTTCGTAGAGGCCGTGAACTCCTATGGAGAAGGGATCCAGTGGAGAGCAAAGATTCTCAAATGAGCTACTACTGCGCTAACCCTACGTAGGTACGAGAAGAGTATATATAGTCTTCGGGGCGAAAGGGTACATGGGTCATGGCCCAAGTCAATACGCGCAAGCAGGGCTGGAAGTTCTGGGCACCGAGGGTTCCGGCCCAGGTTCCGTGGAAGGTCCGGCCTAACCAGAGAGTTGGCACGGTGGGAGCTTAGCTGGTGATGTCTACTACACAACCTTCTTCTTGTAGACGTTGTTGGGCCTCCAAGTGCAGAGGTTTGTAGGACAGTAGCAAATTTCCCTCAAGTGGATGACCTAAGGTTTATCAATCCGTAGGAGGCATAGGATGAAGATGGTCTCTCTCAAGCAACCCTGCAACCAAATAACAAAGAGTCTCTTGTGTCCCCAACACACCCAATACAATGGTGAGTTGTATAGGTGCACTATTTCGACGAAGAGATGGTGATACAAGTAGTATATGGATGGTAGATAATAGTTTTTGTAATCTGAAAATATAAAAACAGCAAGGTAACTAATGGTAAAAGTGAGGATAAACGGTATTGCAATGAATGGAAATGAGGCCTAGGGTTCATACTTTCACTAGTGCAAGTCCTCTCAACAATAATATCATAATTGGATCACATAACTATCCCTCAACATGCAACAAAGAGTCACTCCAAAGTGACTAATAGCGGAGAACAAATGAAGAGATTATGGTAGGATACGAAACCACCTCAAAGTTATACTTTCCAATCAATTTGTTGGGCTATTCCTATAAGGGTCACAAACAGCCCTAGAGTTCTTTTCTAGAATAACACCTTAAGACACAAATCAACCAAAACCCTAATGTTACCTAGATACTTCAATGTCACCTCAAGTATCCGTGGGTATGATTATACGATATGCATCACACAATCTCAGATTCATCTATTCAACCAACACATAGAACCTCAAAGAGTGCCCCAAAGTTTCTACCGGAGAATCACGACGAAAACGTGTGCCAACCCCTATGCATAGGTTCATGGGCGGAACCCTCAAGTTGATCACCAAAACATACATCAAGTTAATCATGTGATATCCCATTGTCACGACATATACGCACAACAAGACATACATCAAGTGTTCTCAAATCTTTAAAGACCCAATCCGATAAGATAACTTCAAAGGGGAAACTCAATCCATTACAAGAGAGTAGAGGGGGGAAGAAACATCATAGGATCCAAATATAATAGCAAAGCTCACGATACATCAAGATCGTATCACCTCAAGAACACGAGAGAGAGAGAGATCAAACACATAGCTACTGGTACATACCCTCATCCCCGAGGGAGAACTACTCCCTCCTCATCATGGAGAGCACCGGGATGATGAAGATGGCCACCGGAGAGGGATTCCCCCTCCGGTAGGGTGCCAGAACGGGTCTAGATTGGCTTTCGGTGGCTACGGAGGCTTCTGGCGGCAGAACTCCCGATCTATTGTGCTCCCGGTTGTTTTTAGGGTATATGGAGATATATAGGCGGAAGAAGTACATCAGGGGGGCCACGAGGGGCCCACGAGGGTGGAGGGCGCGCCCAGGGGGGTGGGCGCGCCCCCTACCTTGTGGCCTCCTCGAAGCTTCCCTTACGTAGACTCCAAGTCCTCTAGGCTTCTTCTGATCTAAAAATAAGTTCCGTGAAGTTTCAGGTCATTTGGACACCATTTGATTTTCCTTTTCTTCGAATCCCTAAAATAGGCAAAAAAACAGAAACTGGCACTGGACTCTGGGTTAATAGGTTAGTCCCAAAAATAATATAAAAGTGCATAATAAAGCCCATAAACATCCAAAGTTGATAATATAATAGCATGGAACAATCAAAAATTATAGATACGTTGGAGACGTATCAGCATCCCCAAGCTTAATTCCTGCTCGTCCTCGAGTAGTAAAATGATAAAAACATAATTTTTGATGTGGAATGCTACCTAACATATTTATCCATGTAGTCTTCTTTATTGTGGCAAGAATATTCAGAAGATTCAAGACAAAATTTTAATATTGACATAAAAATAATAAAACTTCAAGCATACTAACTAAGCAATCATGTCTTCTCAAAATAACATGGCCAAAGAGAGCTATCCCTACATAATCATATAGTCTGGCTATGCTCCATCTTCACCACACAACATATTTAAATCATGCACAACCTCAATGACAAGCCAAGCAATTGTTTCATACTTTTGATGTTCTCAAACTTTTTCAATCTTCACGCAATACATGAGCGTGAGCCATGGACATAGCACTATAGGTGGAATAGAATGGTGGTTGTGGGGAAGACAAAAAGGAGAAGATAGTCTCACATCAACTAGGCGTATCAACGGGCTATGGAGATGCCCATCAATAGATATCAATGTGAGTGACTAGGGATTGCCATGCAACGGATGCACTAGAGCTATAAGCGTATGAAAGCTCAAAAAGAAACTAAGTGGGTGTGCATCCAACTCGCTTGCTCACGAAGACCTAGGGCATTTTGAGGAAGCCCGTCATTGGAATATACAAGCCAAGTTCTATAATGAAAGATTCCCACTAGTATATGAAAGTGACAACATAGGAGACTCTCTATCATGAAGATCATGGTGCTACTTTGAAGCACAAGTGTGGTAAAAGGATAGTAGCATTGTCCCTTCTCTCTTTTTCTCTCATTTTTTTATTTGGGCCTTTTCTCTCTCTTTTTTATGGCCTCTTTTTTTTATTTGGGCTTCTTTGGCCTCTTTTTATTAATTTATTTTCGTCCGGAGTCTTATCCCGACTTATGGGGGAATCTTAGTCTCCATTATCCTTTCCTCACTGGGACAATGCTCTAATAATGATGATCATCACACTTTTATTTACTTACAACTCAAGAATTACAACTCGATACTTAGAACAAAATATGACTCTATATGAATGCCTCCGGCGGTGTACCGGGATGTGCAATGAATCATGAGTGACATGTATGAAAGAATTATGAACGGTGGCTTTGCCACAAATAGAATGTCAACTACATGATCATGCAAAGCAATATGACAATTATGGATTGTGTCATACTAAATGGAACGGTGGAAACTTGCATGGCAATATATCTCAGAATGGCTATGGAAATGCAATAATAGGTAGGTATGGTGGCTGTTTTGAGGAAGGTATATGGTGGGTTTAAGGTACCGGCGAAAGTTGCGCGGTACTAGAGAGGCTAGCAATGGTGGAAGGGTGAGAGTGTGTATAATCCATGGACTCAACATTAGTCATAAAGAACTCACATACTTATTGCAAAAATTTATTAATTATTGAAACAAAGTACTATGCTCATGCTCCTAGGGGGATAGATTGGTAGGAAAAGACCATCTCTCGTCCCCGACCGCCACTCATAAGGAAGACAATCAATAAATAAATCATGCTCCGACTTCATCACATAACTGTTCACCATACGTGCATGCTACGGGAATCACAAACTTCAACACAAGTATTTCTCAAATTCACAACTACTCAACTAGCATGACTCTAATATCACCATCTCCATATCTCAAAACAATTATCAAGAATCAGACTTCTCATAGTATTCAATGCACTTTATATGAAAGTTTTTATTATATCCCTCTTGGATGCCCATCATATTAGGACTAAATTCATAACCAAAGAAAATTACCATGCTGTTCTAAAGGACTCTCAAAATAATATAAGTGAAGCATGAGAGATCAATTATTTCTATAAAATAAAACCACCGCCGTGCTCTAAAAAGATATAAGTGAAGCACTAGAGCAACGACAAACTACTCCGAAAGATATAAGTGAAGTTCAGTGAGTAGTTGAATAATTATGCAACTAAGTGAAGACTCTCTAACATTTAATGATTTCAGATCTTGGTATTTTATTCAAACAGCAAGCAAAGCAAAAGAAAAATGACATTCTAAGAATAGCAAACATCATGTGAAGAAGCAAAAACTTAGGATCAACCGAAACTAACCGATAGTTGTTGAAGAAGAAAGGTGGGATGCCAACCGGGGCATCCCCAAGCTTAGATGCTTGATACTTCTTGAAATATTATCTTGGTATGCCTTGGGAATCCCCAATCTTGAGCTTTTGTGTCTCCTTAATTCCTCTCATATCACAGTCTCCCTAAATCTCAAAAGCTTCATCCACACAAAACTCAACAAGGACTCGTGAGATAAGTTAGTATAAACCATTGCCAAAACCTTATCATACTCTAATGTAGAAAATCAATAAAATTATTATTCAACATTGCATACTAAATGCCTCTGCATATTTAATAGTCCTATCCTCAAATAGAATCATTAAAGAAGCAAACATATGCAAACAATGCAAACATAACGACAATCTGCCTAAACAGGACAGTCTGTAAAGAATGCAGCAACATCCATACTTCCCTAGCTCCAAAAATTATGAAAGAAAATTACCACTGTAGTAAATTTATCATATCTTAATATGCAAAAGGTTTCAATATTTTATCACATTCTGACTTTTCTAGGGAATTATTGCAACAGCAGTAAACTTTCGGTTTTCAAATAGCAGCATGTGGACTTCTAAAATAGACATAGTAAAGGCTATCAATGACACTTTTATTGAAATAAAATATTCAAAACATTGTTATAAATAACAGCAAGAAAATATTAACAAAATAAATTGACGCTCCAAGCAAAACACATATCATGTGGTGAATAAAAATATAGCTCCAAGTAAAGTTACCGATGAACGAAGACGAAAGAGGGGATGCCTTCCGGGGCATCCCCAAGCTTAGGCTCTTGGCTATCCTTGAATATTACCTTGGCGTGCCTTGGGAATCCCCAAGATTAGGCTCTTGCCACTCTTTACTCCATTTTCCATCGAATCCTTACCCAAAACTTGAAAACTTCACAACACAAAACTTAACAGAAAACTCGTAAGCTCCGTTAGCGAAAGAAAACAAAACACCACTTCAAGGTACTGTAATGAACTCATTATTTATTTATATTTGTGTTAAACCTACTGTATTACAACTTCTATATGGTTTATAAACTCTTTTACTAGCCATAGATTCATCAAAATAAGTAAACAACACATCGAAAACAGAATCTGTCAAAAACAGAACAGTCTGTAGTAATCTGGATCAAACGTATACTTCTGGAACTCATAAAATTCTCAAATAAATTGATGGACCTGAGGAACTTATCTATTAATCGTCTGAAAAATGAATTAACTAAATAGCACTTTCCAAATAAAAATGGCAGCAATTCTCGTGAGCGCTAAAGTTTCTGTTTTTTACAGCAATGTCAACAAGACTTTCGCCAAGTCTTCCCAACGGTTCTACTTGGCACAAAAACTAATTAAAAGCATAAAACCACATCTAAACAGAGGATAGATGAATTATTCATTACTAAACAGGAACAAAAAGCAAGGAATAAAAATAAAATTGGGTTGCCTCCCAACAAGCGCTATCGTTTAACACCCCTAGCTAGGCACGATGATTTCAATGATGCTCACATAAAAGATAAGAATTGTAACATAAAGAGAGCATCATGAAGAACATGACTAGCACATTTAAGTCTAACCCGCTTCCTATGCATAGGGATTTTTTGAGCAAACAACTTGTGGGAACAAGAATCAACTTGCATAGGAAGGTAAAAAGAGCATAACTATAAAATTTTAAGCACATAGAGAGGAAACTTGATATTATTGAAATTCCTACAAGCATATATTCCTCCCTCATAATAATTTTCAGTAGCATCATGAATGAATTCAACAATATAACCAGCACCTAAAGCATTCTTTTCATGATCTACAAGCATAGAAATTTTATTACTCTCCACATAAGCAAATTCTTCTCATGAATAATAGTGGGAGCAAACTCAACAAAATAATTATCATGTGAGGCATAATCCAATTGAAAACTAAAATCATGATGACAAGTTTCATGGATATCATTATTCTTTTATAGCATACAAGTCATCACAACAATCATCATAGATAGCAACTTTGTTCTCATAATCAATTGAAACCTCTTCCGGAATAGTGGATTCATCACAAAATAAAGTCATGACCTCTCCAATTCCACTTTCATCAATATAATCATCATAAATAGGAGGCATGCTTTCATCATAATAAATTTGCTCATCAAAACTTGGGGGAAAAAAATATCATCTTCATCAAACATAGCTTCCCCAAGCTTGTGGCTTTGCATATCATTAGCATCATGGATATTCAAGGCATTCATACTAACAACATTGCAATCATGCTCATCATTCAAAGATTTAGTGCCAAACATTTTAATGCATTCTTCTTCTAACACTTTGTCACAATTTTCCTTTCCATCATACTCACGAAAGATATTAAAAAGATGAAGCGTATGAGGCAAACTTGATTTCATTTTTTGTAAAAAAAATTAAAAACTAAACTAGTGATAAAACAAGAAACTAGAAGACTCGATTGCAAGATCTAAAGATATACCTTCAAGCGCTAACCTCCCCGGCAACGGCGCCAGAAAAGAGCTTGATGTCTACTACACGACCTTCTTCTTGTAGACGTTGTTGGGCCTCCAAGTGCAGAGGTTTGTAGGACAGTAGCAAATTTCCCTCAAGTGGATGACCTAAGGTTTATCAATCCATAGGAGGTGTAGGATGAAGATGGTCTCTCTCAAGCAACCCTGCAACCAAATAACAAAGAGTCTCTTGTGTCCCCAACACACCCAATACAATGGTGAATTGTATAGGTGCACTAGTTCGGCGAAGAGATGGTGATACAAGTAGTATATGGATGGTAGATAATAGTTTTTGTAAACTGAAAATATAAAAACAGCAAGGTAACTAATGGTAAAAGTGAGCATAAACGGTATTGCAATGATAGGAAACGAGGCCTAGGGTTCATACTTTCACTAGTGCAAGTCCTCTCAACAATAATATCATAATTGGATCACATAACTATCCTCAACATGCAACAGAGAGTCACTCCAAAGTCACTAATAGCGGAGAACAAACGAAGAGATTATGGTAGGGTACGAAACCACCTCAAAGTAATTCTTTCCAATCAATCCGTTGGGCTATTCCTATAAGTGTCATACACAGCCCTAGAGTTCGTACTAGAATAACACTTAAGACACAAATCAACCAAAACCCTAATGTCACCTAGATACTCCAATGTCACCTCAAGTATCCATGGGTATGATTATACGATATCCATCACACAATCTCAGATTCATCTATTCAACCAACACATAGAACCTCAAAGAGTGCCCCAAAGTTTCTACCGGAGAATCACGACAAAAACGTGTGCCAACCCCTATGCATAGGTTCATGGGCAGAACCCGCAAGTTGATCACCAAAACATACATCAAGTGAATCACGTGATATCCCATTGTCACCACAGATACGCACGGCAAGACATACATCAAGTGTTCTCAAATCTTTAAAGACTCAATCCGATAAGATAACTTCAAAGGGGAAACTAAATCCATTACAAGAGAGTAGAGGGGGGAAGAAACATCATAGGATCCAAATATAATAGCAAAGCTCGCGATACATCAAGATCGTATCACCTCAAGAACACGAGAGAGAGAGAGAGACCAAACTCATAGCTACTCGTACATACCCTCAGCCCTAAGGGAGAACTACTCCCTCCTCGTCGTGGAGAGCAGGGTGCCGGAACGGGTCTAGATTGGCTTTCGGTGGCTACGGAGGCTTCTGGCGGCGGAACTCCTGATCTATTGTGCTCCCGGATGTTTTTAGGGTATATGGAGATATATAGGCGGAAGAAGTACGTCAGGGGGGCCACGAGGGGCCCATGAGGGTGGAGGGCTTGCCCAGGGGGGGTGGGCGTGCCCCCTACCTCGTGGCCTCCTCGAAGCTTCCCTTACGTAGACTCCGAGTCTTCTGGGCTGCTTCTGATCCAAAAATAAGTTCCGTGAATTTTCAGGTCATTTGGACTCCGTTTGATTTTCCTTTTGTTCGAAACCCTAAAATAGGCAAAAAAACAGAAACTGGCACTGGGCTCTGGGTTAATAGGTTAGTCCCAAAAATAATATAAAAGTGCATAATAAAGCTCATAAACATCCAAAGTTGATAATATAATAGCATGGAACAATCAAAAATTATAGATACGTTGGAGACATATCAGCTGGTGTCCAAAGTCCGGAAGGTCTGGGCGGGCCGGAAGGTCTGGGCCAGGTTCGAGGCAGGTTCTGGGCTAACCAGAGAGTTAGCACGCCCAGGATGGTCTGGTTTGTCGAAGGCCAGAAGGTCCGGGTCGGCCGGAGATTCCAGGGGCCGGAAGTTCCAGGCTCTGGCCGGAAGTTTTGGGCTGGACAGAGAGTTGACGCCTATTCCTTCTTCTTTAGCTCTCGGCTCCATGGCCTGTGCATTTTACCTGATCACACATAGCATTTCATACTTAGGCAGTAGCCATGTCTCATTCGAAGGAAAAGGAAACTCAAGTAGGAGTGATGACACCTCGGTTTGAATAGCACGAGCTCTTGCTCTTGTCATGGGTCCACTTGGAGCTTGGATAGTTGCGGTAGTGTCCCTGGGGATGACCGTGGGATGCTTTGCATCAGAAAGGAATATAGGCAGCAATACATGTGAGGTGTTGTGTTGAAATAATGGATGGATACAAGTGTGTATTGGTGAGGAGGGATGAGTTGTGATATGTTTTCTTCTTCCATTGCAAAGCACGCGCATTTTTGCTAATTTAAGACTAAAATTTGGCAAGCACCTACATCCTTTGAAATATAAAAATGACAGATGCCTTGTGCTGCCTTTATTGCCCTCCCTCTCCTAGGATTCATCTTGAGTGCGAGAAGGGCAAAAGAAGCACCTAGGCGGGGTGCACCCGGCAGATGGCACCAAGAGAGCTTCCCCCTGCAACCGTCAGGAAGAGGTTGGTGATGATGGTGTCGGGAGGAGAGCCGAAAGACGGAGCAACAAGCAAGCAGTACGAGACGAAGGCGTCGGTGCCATCGTACTCCGACCTGAAGGCTGGCACCCGCCTTCCTCGTCTTCATCGGTTTTCTCCGCATCACTATCACTCTGGGAGGTTGCCGGGCCCCTGGCCCGTCACCTCCCCCGGAGAGACGGCTGATGGTGGTGGCGGTGCCCAAGGGGCACTGGGGGCGCCGCCTCCCACCTTGGTGGGCAGGAGGGCGCTACCATCTTCACCATCATCCCCGACCTTGCCGGAGAGGGTAGCGCTGGCATTACTAAAGATCCCAAGCGCGGTTCCGCAGGCAGACACCAGAAGCCATGAAGACTCCGTCGAGGGTTTATCGAACTCCCACAGCTTGCGGCAGGGCGGCACCCCTGCCCTAGATGGCTAGCTCGCATGGAGGGTGCGAACACTCTGCAGTTAAGGATAAGCGCGGCTCCTTCCATACCAGAGTCGATGCAGCAGTCATGGGTGCGTTGCCGCAAACTGCAACCGCCCCAACCACGACCACCGTGTCTCCCACAGCCCCGGACCAGACTCACTCCCCGAGTGTCAACACAAGCCTTCAGAATCGTCACTCCCGAGCCGAGGCCCAGGGCTAGGCCCCGGCCTCTCTCCCTCGGCATGGTGAAGAAGAAGGCAAGGAAGAAGAAGGAGAAGGTGCGCGAATGAATGTCTTCGTTCCCCCTCGCGCTCCCTTTTATAGATGAGCTGGGGTCGGGGGCTAATTCTCCACCCCTGGGGCTCCTTCGAATCCGACCCGTCTATGCCGCTGACGGCGGCTATAATCGTCGACCGCCCACTTGCACCAACCCAGACTTTTGTTTTCTGCCATAGCACTCCTTCCTGCACCATATGCATCCGATACCTACCCCACGCGATGCATGCGGCGTACGTGGCTGAAAGGACGGCCGTAGTGGGATGAGTAAAGTGGCAGTTACCTCCCCATGAATAAAAGCCATTCACCGGCAATTACAAAGATGGACCCACCGTATTTGGCATCACACGACGCATAGGAAAATTGGAAAGTGACCCAAGCACGGGTTAATGAAGAAGCAAGGAAAATATGGAGAAAATTATCTCAAGTACCCTGCCTATGTACCTGATAGGGCCTACCCCAACGGTGCTCGGCAACACGTTTGGACCAGGCCTGGGGGCTCCTGTCGGTGCAACAAACCTTCATGTTTCTTTCCCAGACTATACACAGGCACTATGGCAAGGATACTACTTCACCAAGCATCCAAGTCAAGACCAAGACAGATAAGCAACTCTTTGACGGATCAAAGGGCAGATCAAGGAGACCAAGACAAGCCAAGGCAGCAAGATATCACTAAGGGAAAGCCTTCCTTGAAGGGCAGGCGAGCCTGGTCAGGTCGAGGCTGCCCCAAGGATGAATCCAAGATTTCCCCGGCAGGCTTGCCGAGGCTGCTAAAGGAAAATCTCCCCACCAAGACTCCGCCGCATCATGACGCAACTCATCTATCAGCGCGGTGTCGAGCCCCCAAGTGATGAAGTGGTTGTCATTTGGGACATGGCAACCATTTGGAAGGAAGGTTACCTCTATATGACACCCGTGTAGAGGTGTGTCAAGCAGATAGGTAGAAGATGATTAAGCGGCGTGACAGGCTTGCCAGGCTGCATCCTCAGCGTGACACCTAGCAGTGCATTTAATGCATTTTGTGCTAACTACCAAAGTTAGGTATGATATCACTATTAGCAATCAAATCACTAGATAAAGACTGTTTTGCCAGTGTGGTTACCCCTTAGCCAATAAAAGGAGGGCCATGGCATACTGGAAAAGGATTCGGACCCTTGTATACTCGTACGCGCGTAGCTGCTCTCCCCGAGGCAACCTTGATGGGCTTGAGCAATGCGTGTTCACCGTGGTCCTGCCCTCAATCCACCAAAGCAGGAGTAGGATTTTATGCTTCCCAGCGGCCCAATCCTGGGTAAAAACCACCAGCGTCACCACTCTCATGCGGTTCCATGGCTTCTGCTCTTTACGCAACATGACCTTCCCCCTTGCCGAACCATAAGGGGTTGATGGCCCCATAGGTGATCGTGTTCCACCCTCAGTGCTTGCTTTACTAGGGTTGCTCTCATTCACTCTCTCATGCTCTCCAGATCTAAACAAGACATAGGTGGACACACTCTCTCTGCTCACTTCTGGTCACAAATCCGGTCGAACCGCCTCATCTGTGGTAGGGGGGTAGGTGCATCGTTCACGCGGTCGTCGGCGACGAGGGAGGACACCAATAGCTGTCCGCATGTCCCGATTGGTGGCTCATGCCATTCTTTCCAGCATAGCGCCGACTCGGGAGGGCCTTCAAATCATTCTTCCTCTTTGCCGTAGTGTGGCTAGATGAGGCCTCCCAATGCCCTCCTTGCCACATCCCGATGACCCTCAGGTATATCTTCCTTCAAAACCGGCCTTGCTCTACTGCCCCATCTCTTCATGTGGCTGCATGTGGATCCTTTTCTACTTCCATCGGCTGTTCCAAAGCCACCTAGATTTTTAATATTATTTGAGGTAAAGCTAGTTCACACAGTCGAATCTAAGACTTGGTTCAAACATGGAGGAAAGCTGGAAAGTTGTAGCATGAATCTAGGATTTGGTTCTAAGAGGAAACGGGGGAAAGTAGTAGAGACTGGCTACCCAACTGGTCTCTTGGTTGAAAAGGGGAAGAAAACGGGGTGGATGGCGAAGGGTGGGGAGAAGTGGACCTGTCTCTTGGTCGAAAAAGGAAAGAAGTGAGGGGTGTTGGGGGACAACGCAAATGAGAACAAGCAGGTCTAGATTACCTGTGCTCACATAGGAAAATACCACGGAGGAGGTAAAAAATGGTACAAATACAGACACGTTGCGTTAATGTTTGCCGCTCTTGGCAACCACATCTACCTCACCACTTTATGCCCCTTCTGTCCCTATGCCCTTATCGCTACCGCTAATGTAAAATCACATGAAAAATGAAGCAATTTCATTGTTAGCATAATGTAACTATTAATTAATGTTGTTGTCAGTCTAGTGCCACCGATAAATTGAAGCAATGACACCGGCATTTTATGAAGTGGCTCTGTTTTGCTTTATGAATTGTGTTTTGGTAGTTACACTCAAATCACATGCCGGTAACATTGCTTCATCCCAGTGGAACTGCACAAATTTGATTGCACATTTTGGTTGCACCGAGCACGGAGCTACTGCAATGTGCTACTCGCATGATAGTAATACTAATGCTATTGTTCCACATGTTAATCAAGTGGCTTGTGTCGATGTGATGTGATGCTACTTCTTACTTAATGTCACTTTTCATACTGTCAATGTAGTGCCAGTTATAACAGAAGAGATGTTACTGCTAATCATATGCCACTTCAAATACTTGTTACTGCTTAAATAACCATATTACATATTTGCGCAGACATGGATGCCTCTTGATACGTCTCCATCATATCTATAACTTTTCATTGTTTCATGCCAATATTCTACAACTTTTATATACTTTTGGCAATATTTTATATTATTTTTGGTACTAACATATTGATCCAGTGCCCAGTTCCAGTTCATGTTTGTTGCTTGTTTTTTGTTTCACAAAATCTCCATAGCAAACAAAGTCCAAACAAGATAAAAATTTACGAAGATTTATTTTGGAATATATGTGATTTTTGGGATGTGGAATCAACGCAAACTGAGGCCGACGAGCTCCACTAGGCACAAGGCTGCGGCCTCCCCCTGGCATGCTATGGTACCAAGTGAGCACCTCGTAAGTCGGTTGACCACCTGATTTCGCCGCAAGAAAGATAATGTCCTAAAAAATTATGTTAGAATTTCAGCCAACCGGAGTTACCGATCTCCAGGAATTTTAGAAAGAGTTTTCAGCCAGAAAACAGTAGCGCAAAACAGAAGAGAGCAGATAGAGAGAGAGAGAGAGAGAACCAATGTAGGAGAGGCTCTTGCCCCTCTGCTGCCATGGCGGCCATGGACTAGAGGGGGAACTCTCCTCCCATCTAGGGGAGGCCAAGGAAGAAGAAGAAGGAGGGAGGATCTCTCCCCCTCTCTCCCGGTAGTGCCAGAACACCGCCAGGGTAATCATCGTGACGATGATCTACATCAAAAACTTTGCTGCCATCAACAACAACTCTCTCGCCCTCTATGTAGCTGTGTAACACCTCTTCTCCCAGATGTAGTCTCTACTTAAACATGGTGCCTAATGCTATATATTATTATCCTATGATGTATGGCCATCCTATGATGTTTGAGTAGATTCGTTTTGTCCTATGGGTTGATTGACAATCGTGATTGGTTTGAGTTGTATGTTTTATTTTAGTGATGTCCTATGGTGCGCTCCATGTTGCACAACCGTGAGGGATTCCCGTTGAAGGGTGTTCCAATACGTTCATGATTCGCTTATGATGGGTGGCGAAAGTGATAGAAGCTTATACCCGAGTAAGTGGGTTGTTGCGTATGGGAGTAAAGTGGACTTGATACTTAATGCTATGGTTTGGTTTTACCTTAATGATATTTAGTAGTTACGGATGCTTGCTAGAGTTCCAATCATAAGTGCATATGATCCAAGTACAAAAAGTATGTTAGCTCATGCCTCTCCCTCATATAAAATTATAATAATGATTATCGGTCCATTATCGATTGCCTATGGACAAGACATTTGCTACGCTCTCAAAGAACTACTTTTGGCCCAAGAAGTTCCACCACGTCGCATGCTTCATCAACCGATGCTCTACATGTCGCAAAGCTAAGTCTAAAGCTCAGTCCCATGGTCTCTATATGCCACTCCCTATTCCATATCACCCATGGGAAGATATTAGTATGGACTTTGTGCTTGGTTTACCTAGAACTAGAAACAACAAAGATTTCGTGTTTGTTGTTGTGGACCGATTCTCTAAAATGGCTCATTTCATCCCATGCAACAAGATAGATGATGCTTCACAAGTTGCAAATCTGTTTTGTAGGGAAATATTGCGTCTCCATGGAGTACCAAAGACAATTGTCTCGGATCGTGACGCCAAGTTCTTAAGCTACTTTTGGAAGACCTTATGCGCCAAGCTTGGAATCAAGATCTTGTTCTCTTTGGCATACCATACCCAAACCGACGGCCAAATGGAGGTCATGAACTGGATGCTCTCCACTCTACTACGCGTGTTGATCAAGAAGAACACCAAGGAGTGGGAGGAACGTCTACCCATCGGCAAGTACGCCTACAACTGTGCAAGACATACGACGACCGGCAAGTCCCCCTTCAAGGTCATCTACGATTTCAACCTGTGTCCCCATTGGACATCCTTCCTCTACCACTACAAGAGCGCATCAACAAGGACGGAGTGCACAAGTGAACTACGTCAAGAAGATGCATGAAGATACAAGGCACACCATCGAGCGCCAAGTAGAACGACTCGTGACCAAGATCAACTTCAACAAGCAACCCATGATATTCAACATTGGAGATCTTGTGTGGCTACACCTTCGCAAGGACCGCTTCCCCAACAAATGCAAGTCCAAGCTTCTACCGCGAGTCAATGGACCTTTAAAGGTGCTTGAACGCACAACAACAAAGCCTACAAGATCGACATCCCACGTGACAAGTACTCCGTTAGTGACATATTCAACGTCAAAGATCTCTCTCCCTACCATGGTGATGAGGCTTTTGATTTGAGGTCGGATCTTTCCCAAGGGGGGAGATGATGCGGAGCATCCCACGGTCATCCCCATGGATGCTACCTCAACTACCAAAGCTCCAAGTGGACCCATAACAACAGCTCGAGCACGTGCTATTCAATCCGAGGTGACAACTCTCCTACTTGAGCTTCCCTTACATTCAAGTGAGACATGGCTACTGCCTAAGTTAGAAACACTATGTGTAATCATGTACAATGCACAAGCCATGGAGCCGAGAGCTGAGGAAGAAGCAATACACGACAACTCTATGTTCAGCACGGAACTTCCTGCCAAAGCCCGGAACCTCCTGCCCCCGGAACCTCCGGCCGACCCGGAACTTTTGATAATCCTGACAAAACCCTGTTCAACTTGATAATGGGATACATGTTGTATTAACGTGAATACTTTAGGGATTATTGCTTGACTCAAAAAGGAAAACTCTTATGGGGTCGAATTAATTATTTGCAATAGTATGCTTGAGATATGGTTATACTTGTCGCTCTAGGATGAAGGCTCCATAGCTTCCTTTTTCATGTGAATTTAATTATAGTGAAACCTTGGCATATTATGCTAATAATGGTATATATGATTACTATGATGTGGAAAGAATAGAATAATTTGTTGCTTTTAAGGGTCCTTATGAAATTGAATCTTTGTTTGAAAAGTACGAAGATATTGATGATGTTGTTTTTAGACCTGAAATTTTTGCTATACTTAAATATTTCTATCAGAATTATAAATGCAATGCCGATATTGATGCATTTATTGAGGAAGTCTCCGTTGTCCAAGAAGAGACTAATATTTTTGCAGAAGTCTATGGAAAAAGGAATTGATGAAATTGTGAGCCCATTAGATGAAAAAGATGGTGAGGAGAGCGAAGAACAAAAGAAGGAAGAGTGGATTAGCTACTCGTGCCCACCTTCTAATGAGAGTAACTCTTCAACTCATACAATTTTTAATTTCCCTTCATGCTTACCGAAGGATGAATGCTATGGTGATTGCTATGATCCCTTGGATTTATTTGAATATCCCTTTTTGATGAAATTCATGCTTGCTATGGTTGTGGCCAAGATGCCAATTTGAATTATGGTTAGAGATGAACTTGCTATAGTTCCTTATGTTAAGAATGAAATTGTTGCTACTGTACCCACACATTATAGTCCTATTGTCTTTTTGAATTCTCCAAACTACACTATATTGGAGAAGTTTGCGCTTATTAAGGATTACATTGATGGGTTGTGTTTTTGTCGTGGGAAACCACGGCCACCTATGGGACTAAGAGCCCATTTCTGGTTCGGCGGGGGGATGACACCTTGCACAAAGAGAGGAGGAGCATGGAACAACACAACAGAGATCACGGGGGCAGTTTTTACCTAGGTTCGGGCCGCCGTGATGCGTAAAACTGTACTCCTGCTTTGGTGGATTGATGGTGGAAAAGATGATGGCCAGCGCAACACGTTTGCCCAGCAGGGTTGCCTTGGGGCGAGAACGGCCAGGCATGTGTGGATGCGTGAGGGTTCCAAATAGACAACTCCTTCTACGGTTACCTTGGGCCTCCTTTTGTAGATCAAGGGGTCACCATAGTGGCAAATCAGTCATTACGCACTGATTAGATAGCAAACAATGCTATCATACCTAACTCTGTAGGCTGACAAAACGCATTAAATGCACCACTCAACATTGCATCATATCTCGCCCGGCAGGCCCTGTCGGGTTGTTTTGCCAGCTTCGCACCTACTTGCTTGACACGTCTCAGGATGGGTGTCGCTTGGAGGCATTTTCTGTAGGAAGTGGCTGCCATGTGGCGAATAGGAGCCACTTAGTCACCTTGGAGCTTGACACGGCACTGATCGACGTCGTGTGTCGTGATTAGGTGGTGCGGTGGAGTGGTTTTGCGTTCGTAATCCCTGGCAGGCCTACTGGGATGACCCAAAGGCTTGCTTCCAGGGGTAAACCCTCCTTGCCAGGCTCGCCTGCCAACCTAGATCAGAAGTTCCGCCACCGCAGGGCTCCGTAGCCACCGAAAACCAATCTAGATCCGTTCTGGCACCCTGCAGGAGGGGGGAATCATCTCAGGTGGCCATCTTCATCATCCCGGCGGCCACCACGATGAGGAGGGAGTAGTCCACCCTTGGGGCTGAGGGTTTGTACCAGTAGCTATGTGATTAATCTCTTTCTATCATGATCTATATCATTGGCTTTGTTAATATAGTCGGATCATATGATGTTTGTCCCCTCTATACTCTTGTTGTGATGAATTGAGTCTTTACCCTTTGAAGTTTTGTTTTGTCGGATTGAATATTGAGAGATGAGAACACATGATATATGTCTTGCGGTATGAATACTTGAGGTGACAATTGGGTTATCTTATTGATTCACTTGATATATGTTCTAGCATTCAACTCACGAATTTCTACGGTGATATTGGGGTAATTTATGCAGAGGGGTTGATGCATGTTTTTATTATCTTTTCTCTGATGAAAACTATGGGGTCTCTTTATAGTTCTTTGTGTGGATTGAGTATTATGAATATGAACTTGCTTTGGTGTTATCTTAGTACGGACTCTAGGATATATCGAATGGAAAAAATAGCTTTGTGTTATTTTAGTACGGACTCTTGAATAGATCGAACGGAAAGAATATCTCTGAGGTGGTTTAGTACCCTACAAACAATTCCTATCTTTTGTTCTCCTTTAATAGGAACTCAGGAGTGATTCTTTATTGCACTTTGAGGGATAATCATTCGATCTAACTATGTTAGCACTGTTGAGATATTGCACTAGCGAAAGTACGGACCCTAGGCCTTGTTTTTAAGCATTGCAATACCATTTTTGTGCCCGTTTACTATTTGCTACCTTTCTGTTTTTATTTATTCAGATTATAAAAATATATTACTATCATCCATATTACACTTTTATCACCATCTCTTCGACGAACTAGTGCACCTATACAATTTGCCATTGTATTGGGTGTGTTGGGGACACAAGAAATTTCCTGTATTTGGTTGTAGGGTCGTTTGAGAGAGACCATCTTCATCACACCTCTCACGGATTGATGAACCTTAGTTCATCCACTTCAGGTAAAATTGCTATTTTCCTACAAAACTCTGCGGTTGGAGGCCCAATACGTGTCTACAAGAATAAAGTTGCGTAGTAGACATCAAGCTCTTTTCTGGCGCCATTGCCGGGGAGGTGGGTTCTTGAAGGTATATCTTTATATCTTTCAATCGAATCATTTAGTTTCTTGTTTTATCACTAGTTTGGTTTATAAAAAGAAACTACAAAAGATGGAATTGAGGTTGCATCATATTATTGATCATCTTTATAATATCTTTCTTGAAAATGATGGATCGGAAAATTGTGCTCAAATGTTAGAAGAAGAAGTGAATAAAATGTTTGGCACAAAATCTTTGAATGGTGAGCATGATTGCAATTTTGTTGGTGTGAACTCTTTGAATATCCATGATGCTAATGATATGCAAAGCCATAAGCTTGGGGATGCTATGTTCGATAAAGATGATATTTTTTAGTCCCGCAAGTTTTGATGAGAAAACTTATTATGATGAAAGCATGCCTCCTATCTATGATGATTATGGTGATAACATTTATGCTATAAAGAATAATTATAACCATGAAACTTGTCATCATGATTTTAATTTTCAATCCCATGATATTTATTTTGTTGAGTTTGCTCTCACTACTATTCATGAGAAGAAACTTGCTTATGTGGAGAGTAATAATTTTTCTATGCTTTTGTGTAATGAAAAGAATGCTTTATGTGATAGCTATATTGTTGAATTCCTTCATGATGCTACTGAAAATTATTATGAGAGAGAAACACATGCTTTTACATATTGCAATAATATCAAGTTTCTTCTCTATGTGTTGAAAATCTTGAAGTTGCACTTGTTTTGCCTTCCTATGCTACTGAAAATCTTGTTCCCATAATTTGTTTGCTCACAAAATCCCTATAAATAGGAAGTGGGTTAGACCTAAATGTGCTAGTCATATGCTTCATGATGCTCACTTCATGTTTCAATTCATATCTTTTATGCGAGCATCATTGAAATCATCATGCCTAGCTAAAAGGCATTAAACAAAACCAATTATTAGGAGATAACCCAACACTTTTACCTACTGTTTTGTGTGTTCACATGATTAGGCTACTGTAGTAATCATGTTTTATTGCTTTCGTTTCAATAAAATGCCAAGTAAGACCTTTGGGATGGCTTACGGTGATAGTTCATTTGATCCTGCTGAAAATAAGAAACTTTTGCGCTCAGGGAAACAATTCTCATTTTTAACAGAACCGTGATAAAATGCTCATTATTTTTCAGAAGATTAATAGACAAATTACACAGGTTTTCCTAATGTTTCAGAATTTTTGGAGTAGCATAAGTATGGTTGGAGTACAGATTACTACAGGTTGTTCTGTTTTTGACAGATTCTGTTTTCAATGCATAGTTTCCTAGTTTTCTAGTTTCTATGGATTATATTGCTCAATATAAATTGTGTAACTGATATGATGTAGTAGGAATTGTGTGAGAACAATTATTAATCTTGTCTTTGACAGTACCAAAAGTGAACTGGTTTGATCTTTGTCATACTAACCTATCTCACAACGTTTCGTTAAGTTTTGTGTGATTGAAGTTTCAAGTTTTGGGTGAGATGTCGATATGAGGAGAATAGTGAGTGACAAGACCCTAAGCTTGGGGATGCCCAAGGCACCCCAAGGTAATACTCAAGGAAGATCCAAGCAACTAAGCTTGGGGATGCCCTGGAAGGCATCCCCTCTTTCGTCTCCAACATTATCGGTAACCTCACTTGGAGCTATGTTTTCATTCATCACATGATATGTGTTTTGCTTGGAGCATCAATTTCTTTTGTTAGGATTTGCTTGATGTTATTTATAATAATTTTTTGCATCGTTTATTTTAATAAAGTGGCAATGATAGCCTTTGCTGGCACCGTTCCCCTGACCGACAGGGTTTTTTGATATACTCGCCCAGTCCCATCGTCGCCGCCCACATTGCACCAATCCCCCCTCCTCTTCCCAAAGAAAACCCCATCCTCTCCCAGAAGCGGCCGGCTATGGCGAACTATGAGCTTGACCCACAGCGTTTCGTGCCGGCAGGCCACCACATCATCAATGGTGGAGAAATGCAGCTTCCTTGCACCTTACGCCTGCGACTCGTCCTCCTCGCCGTCATGAGGATTACATGGTCGCCGAGGTCATGCCTGCTCCGGAGGGACCGCTTGGGCCTATCAGGGATGAGATTGTTCGGTTTCTTCAGAATAGAGGTACTCTGGTTCACTCCGCTCAGCCTTGGTTTCACCGGGTAGGGTTATTCCAAGTCAGGGATCCATCTGTCAGATATACATTGATTCAGCATGCTCCTTTTCCTCTGGGCAATGATCGTTTTGTTAGATTTATGAAACATGATGAGGGAGAGAATTTTAAGGGGAATCATGAGTTTCACAAGGGTTGGATCATGTTCATTGGTATTCCTCTAGATTACCGCAATACGGAGTTCATATCACAGGCAGTGGGCACCTTTGGGAAATTTCATTCATGGGATAGTGAGGATCCATATTTTCTTCAGACTCTGGTGGAGGCAAGTTTTCCTGACACACCATTGGTGCCACATGATGTGGTCTTTGGAGATTATGCAGAATGGGGAGGAGCTCAGGTCTTGTGGACTGCTGCTTGCTATGTGTTGGGCACTGATTTTGCCGATCAGATGCCAAACGATGAAGATCCAATGCCGCTGGATGGAAATCCGCACCCTTTGCCTGGAAATCTGCTGCAAGATAATTTGATGTTTGTTCTTCCCCCATATCCGATGCTGGGGTGGAATGATGCGCCTATAGCACCTCCATTGCCCCAGGAAAATAACATAGGAGATGCTGGATGGGGAAATGCAGTCTGGGGGGACAATGAAGATGAACATCAATAGCCGCCACAACCTGCTGGGTGGGGAAATGTTGTACCTGAGTAGGACCAGGTTTCTATTGTCATTGATCAGCCGGAGGGCTCTGGGTCTGTGGAACAGGAAGTGGAGATTCAGTTTGAGGAGCAAAATCATTTGCAGCCGGTTCAGCAGATGCAGAACAATGTGCAGCAGGGTGTTGAGGAAAATCCTTTAGCAATTGTTCCTTATCAACCTCCTGTCGTACAGCAGCACCAGATATTCATTGGCATGGCAAGGATTGTGGCTGGGCCACCTCTTCCTCCAGAGATGATCTGGAAGAGATCTTTTGAAAATTTGTTACCTGAATTTACTGTCAAGGAGGTGCCTCGTCATATCTTCTTCAAGCCACTTGGGACTGTGACATACTCCAAGCGCACATGGACAATTGCTTTTGATGATTCACAGAGGATGTCTTCTTTGGTGCCCCGCTTGCCCAGTAATCTTACACTCAGGAAGCCTATGGTGGCCAAACGACCAGTTGACAGAGCTCTTTTTGGAAGTCCTTCTGATGAGGTTCTCAGTGCTAATGATAATGCAATGTCTGATTTTGCTGGGACTGGAGAGATGCACCCTGAAGATGTTGTGGCTGGCAGCATGGTGGAGAACTCCTCTTCTTCTGTGGTTTTTTCTTCTGTGCAGACCAATGATATGAAACAGACAAGAAGAAGGAAGACTGTGGCCCCTTTAGTGGATACTTCTGTACGGCGATGTACAAGAAGCGCGGCAAAACTGGATGGGTTCAAATCAATGACTTTTGAGCAGCTTTCCCTCCAGCCCACCAAAAGGCGTCCTCAGTCCAAGCCCATACAAGCGAAGGCCCAGCCCACCCTTGACGATGCAGGTGATGCTGGCAAGTCTGAAGATGCCCCTCCACCCATGCCTCTCAACGTGCTACAAGCAATTGGAGCGGAGCTGGAGATTAACCCCAACCTACTATCCAAGGAGAAGCTTACGGCTAATCCCAAGGATGACTCCTCCTCAAGTGGTGTTTAAATGTTGCAGTTTAAAACTTTAGCTAGGTGTAGCGAGCCTTTTAAATTCGATGTCGTCTATGTCGTTCTAAACTTTATGTTGCATGGTCTGAACTGGATGCATTTTGTTTCTTATGGTGTGGGATGTATGACATTGTATGTCATACAGTTGTTGATACTTCTCTTTTGGTTATCTCATGAATCAAAGGTCTATGCATAATTGGAAGGTGCTCTACTGGAATGTTCGTGGTCTAAATTCTGAAACATGACAACACTCTGTTAGAGGGAAAATTTCTGAAAGTCAGTGTGCGGTTGCTTGTTTGCAAGAAACTAAGTTGTCAGATTGCCCTCGAGAGGAGCCTCAGGTTTTGATCAGTTCATAGAATCACCCTCGAGAGGAGCCTCGGGTGGCATTCTGACAGTATGGCATTCAGATGTTTTTAAGGGTGCATTAGTGGAAGTAAAGCCTTTTGGTATGATCATCAGTTTCAATTCTGTGCATAATAACGACCAGTGGTTTTTAGTCAATGTATATGGGCCTTGTCAGGGTGTATTGAGGGATGTGTTTGTTAACTGGTTGTATAACCTTCAAGTGGAACCGGAACAAAAATGGTTGTTAGTGGGAGATTTTAATTTTATCAGGTCCATGGACAATCGTAATCTTCCGAGAGGGGATGTTAATGATATTTTTATCTTTAATGAGATCATTGGCCATTTAGGACTGCTGGAACTTCCTTTAAAAGGTAGAAGGTTTACCTGGTCAAACATGTAGGATGTCCCACTCCTCGAGCAATTGGACTGGTTTTTTACTTCTGCAAGTTGGATAACTCACTATCCTATGACACAAGTTACACCTCTTGCCAGAACTGTGTCTGATCATGTTCCTTCTGTAATTTCTATCTGCACCACAATTCCTAAAGCACATATCTTTAGATTAGAAAACTATTGGGTGCATCAACCTGGGTTCATGGACAGTGTGAGGGAAGTTTGGAACAAACCTTCACATAAGACTCATATATCTGCCATTATGATGGACAAATTGAAATCCTTGAGGTTTGCACTCAAGAAATGGCAGAAGGGGCTCTCACACATTAAATCTTTGATTGAAAAGTTCAATTGGGTAATTCTATGGCTGGATGATTTGGAGGACTGGAGGCCCCTATCCATACCTGAACACAACTTCAGGAAGATATGTAAGATACATCATGAACACCTTCTACATTTGAAGTTTTTATACTAGAAGAAAAGGTGTACTATCAGATATATCAAGGTGGGAGAGGAAAATTCAAAATTCTTCCAGGCCATGGCAACAGAGAGGTATAGGAAGAATTCTATTGCTACTCTTCAACTGTCTGATGGAACAGTTTCTTCAGATCATGGGGAAATAGCTAAGGAGTTTTTGGTTGCTTTCAAGGGCAGAATGGGAACTGTTAAACCAATATTGTTGGGTAATGAAGTACTCTCACTCATCCCAAGAGTGCAGGGTCTTGAGGTGCTCACACAACCTTTTCAGCTGCAAGAGATTGAAAATGTCATAAAAGAAATGTCCATTGATAAAGCACCACGGTCGGATGGTTTTAATGGTATGTTCATGAAGAGATGCTGGTCAATCATTTCCAGTGATTTTATCCGTTTGGTAAATGAGTTTCATGCTGGAACTGCTATTTTGGAAAACCTCAATGAAGCTTTCGTCACTTTAATCCAAAAAAAGCAAACACCCGAGGGTGCTGGAGATTTTAAGCCAATCTCTTTGACAAGTGTGGGACTGAAGTTTCTGACTAAACTGGCAGCTAACAGGTTTCAAGAGGAAATCACCAATTGTGTTCATAAAAATCAATATGGCTTCATTAAATCAAGAACAATTCAAGACTGTATTGCTTGGAGTTTGAGTACATTCATCAATGCAATCATTCCAAGAAGCCAATCATATTGCTCAAGCTTGCCTTTGAAAAAGCTTTTGACTCTATTCAGCATGAGGCAATTTTGAAAATCCTTGTAGCAAAAGGTTTTGATAGCAAATGGATTAAATGGGTTCAGCAGCTATTATCTTCTGCAACCTCCTCTATCCTGTTAAATGGTGTGCCTGGAAATCATTTCAAGTGCAAATGTGGAGTCAAGCAAGGAGACCCTATCTCTCCTTTGCTTTTTATGATTGCTGCTGATCTTCTACAAACCATGATCAATGATCTTTTATGTAGGGGCCTGCTTACCTTGCCATTGCCAACACATGATCCTGATTATCCAGTGGTACAATATGCAGATGATACCTTGTTGTTTGTAAATGCTAACTCAACTCAGCTGGAGGTCCTCAAGTCAGTGCTCAACTCCTTTTCCTTGGCAACTGGACTGCAAATCAACTTCCATAAGTCTTCAATGTACCCAATCAATGTGGAAGCTTCTGTTGCCTCTGCACTTGCTGCTCAGTTTGGGTGCCAGCTTGGTTCTATGCCCTTCACTTATTTGGGACTTCCTGTTGGAACCACTCGACCCAAAATTGTTGATTTGCTACCTTTGGTGGATTGTATGGAAAGAAGGCTAACTGCTAGTTCCTGGTTTTTACCACAAGGCAGTAGGTTGCAGCTGGTAAATTCAGTGATATCTTCACTCCATATATTCTTCCTTTGCAGTCTATCCCTGCCACAGGGCATTCTAAAAAAGTTAGAAAGGATTCAAAGACAGTGCGTCTGGAGGAAATATGGTCAGGAGAAGGGACACTCTTTGGCTGCTTGGCCCCTTGTCTGTAGGCCTAAGATGAAAGGGGGGCTTGGAATTCTGAATTTGGGACTGCAGAATGATCCACTGCTCCTTAAATACCTCAACAAATTCTATAACAAAGCAGATGCGCCATGGGTTAGTTTGGTGTGGGACTCATATTACTTTTAGAGAACTCCTCATGACACTATTCTTTGTGGCTCATTCTGGTGGAGGGACATTTGCAAATTAATGGACAAGTTTCGGGCTGTTACTTCTGACAGAAAGGGGGATTTTGTTCTGTTTTGGTCTGATTATTGGGAGATTGGCCAGTCTTGCATTCCTCTGCAAGAAGGTTTCCAAGGCTATTTTCTTTTTGCCTATAGAAGAACCTTTCTGTCATGGAAGTGGTACAGGCAGGAAATTTGCAACACATGTTTTTTTACCTTTGTCTCAACAGGCTTTTAGGGAGTTCAATCAGCTATCTGAGACTTCTTTCAACACTGATTGTAATGATATCTAGGCTTGGAGGCACGGGAAGAAGGGGGAGTACTCGGCCAAAAAGTACTATGACTTTGTCCATCACCCCGTTCTTGCCAATCCTATTCTTAGCTGGGTTTGGAAAAGTAGCTGTACCATGACAATTAAAATGTTTGCCTGGCTGGTCAGTATGGACAGACTTAACACCAAGGATATGATCCAACGACGCCATTTGAGAATTGATGATGGACCTGGTTGTGTCCTATGCCCGATTGGAGTACTTGAGGATTGGAACCATCTATTCTTCCAATGCAACTTCAGTATGAGAATCTGGAACTACCTGCAAGTTTCCTGGATGGATAGCAATGATATGGTGCAAATTGCATTACATGCAAGGAAGGAGTTTCAAAAGCCCTTTTTCTCAGAGGTGTTTTTTCTTGCATGGTGGAATATTTGGAAAGTTAGGAATAACAGGGCTTTTAGGCATGTCAACCCAACTTTTAGGCACTAGAGAAATGGATTTATTCATGACATTACTCTTCTTTCACAACGAATCAAGACCAAGTACAAGGAGGCTCTGCTAAACTGGATTGATTTCCTGCCTCCTTGAGGGCCATCTTTTGCACCCTCTTCCTCTCCTAGCTGTACATTGTAGTGCTTTTGCCTTTCTTTTCTTAGTCTTCTTTAGCCTTTCTCTAGCGACCAGACCTCAAACAGTGTGATCTCTGTGCTCTGGTGTCATCCCTGGATCAGTAATGCTGACACCACACAGTACTCGGAGGATTTATAGCAGAGTAGCAATCACACAAATATTACATCGAATGTCTCAAAAGAGAACTTATTACAATAAATATGGCTTAAGGCCATCTAATAACGATAACAGCGGAAGGCTTGGAAGATAAGTGAGTCCATCAACTCCAACGGCATCACTGAGTATAGAACCACGACCTAAAAACTCCTTAATCGTCGTCTGAAAAGTCTTCAACATTAACGTTGCAGCCCGAAAACGGGTCAGCACATGGAATATGCTGGCAAGGTAACACATAGAGAGTAATGGAATGAAACAGCTATACTATATGCATATTTGGTTGGTGGAGAGCTCTATGGTTACAGTTTTGCGTAAAGCCAATTTTTTCCTACTTCATAGGAATAAAATTTTAATTACTATTAAGGTGGTTGTTAAACATTGAGAATGGTTGACAGCATTCTCAATCCCAATTAAGCATCATCATTAAACATAACCCAACAAAATTAATTTAGAGTAACATGTTGAGATTCACATGATAATCCAAGTACTAGATACTCAAGATGTCCATAACCGGGGACACGGCTAACCATGATTAGTTTGTTACACTCTGCAGAGGTTTGCGCACTTTTCCCCACAAGACTCGATCACCTCCGTTTGTTTTCTCGCACTACATGGTGTTTGAGAAGACGGATGACCGAGACATAGTCTTTCAGAAGCGCTAGCACCTTACGATCGGGTAGACCGTACCACCTACATCCCCTACATCTGCTAGTCTACCACTGTAAGAGTTCGCAGAACTTAGTCAACTATGCTAGAGCCCATAATAGCTTGTGGCTGCACACGGAAGTTTCTAGTATGAATAGTCTCATGATCCCTTTGAGCCTGGGTGGCGGTCCAAAAGAAAACATGCAAGTCCTGGAATACCCAGGTGCCTCAGTCCACCTAGATGTGTGTTTAAGTTGCCACGTTAGATAAACCATTAATTATCAATCTCACATCTGTCATGGATATCACTCACCCAATCCACGTCTACTAGCATAGCATGGCATAATAAGCAAACGTAGAAGTAACTCCCAAAGGTTTGATAATAAACAGGTAATAGGTACTGCCTCATCTACTTCGCAACCCACAATTTAATTAGATCCTAATCATGCAATGTGTGAGGATTGATCTAATGCAATAAAACTGGGTAGTAGAAAAGGTATGATCAACGTGTTACTTGCCTTGCTGCTGATCCGGGAAACCTAGCGATTCGAAGTAACAGGCGGCGCACTCCGGATACTCTATCGCAGACAAACAAACAAGCATACAATAAGTACTCAACTAATGCAGAGGTAAAACTCAAATAAGAGATCTAACCAGAAGGTTCAACTTAAGAACTCCGGTTGGCAAAAAGAATCAAATCGAACGAAGCAACGGAAATCAAACGGCGGAAGAAAACAACTTCGTTCTAGTAATCTGGATCTAGGGCAAATTTTACAGTAGCAAAATCTCGTTTATGTTGGTTAAACGGATAGAGGGTTTCGAGACGAAACTCTAGGCGCTTGCATCGCCTGATTCCGATAAACGAGCGAAAAGTTAAACTAAAACGAAAATCGGATCAGGAATCGCGATCAGAAAAATCGCGGATTTAATCCGAGAAAAAGAAAAACGACGAACGCTCGCTAAAATAAATAAACCGGAAAAACCGATCTATTTAAAAAAACTGAATCTATTAAACCGACGAAAACCGATCGGTTTTTTTTAAACCGAAGGCACGAAAAACGAGGCGCGGCGGCGGCGTTCGGCGGCGGCGGCACGGGCGGGTGGCGGCGGCGGCATGGGCAGGTGGCG
>NC_041390.1:269443117-269510568 GCF_002162155.2 Triticum dicoccoides | reverse complement strand
CGGCTGGCAGCGGCGGCGGCGGCGCGGGCGGGCGGCGGCGGCGGCGGGACCGGGCGGCGGCTAGGGTTGGGGCTGGTGCGGCTAGGGTTGAGGGCTGGGGCGGCTAGGGTTCCCCGGGGCTGGGCCTCGGCTTATAAAGCCTAGTCGGACACGGCCCGTTAGGTCGGTTCGTTTTTTTTAATTTATTTCCGCTCGGATAAAAAATAAAAAGAAATACTAAACGGACTCCAGAAGTCCCGAAATAAATTTTCTCGGGCTTCTAAAATCAAGACCAACAAAGTGAACACTTATTTGGGGCCTAAATGCAATTTTGAAAAACGCACATTTTTCCTAAATTCAAATAAAACACCGAAAAACTCCGAAATAAAATCTTGGTTGATTTTATTATTAAATCCTCAATATTTCTCTATTTTTGGGAAAGTCATTTTATTCCCTCTCTCATATTTTTGTAATAGAAATAATTGATGATAAAATAAATAAAATCAAATGATCCTATTCTCAAAATTTGAGAAAACTCAAATATGAAAATAACGAAATCCCCAACTCTCTGCATGGGTCTTGAGTTGCGTAGAATTTTCTAGGATCAACCAAAATGCAAAAATATGATATGCAATGATGATCTAATGTATAACATTCCAAATTGAAAATTTGGGATGTTACAAACCTACCCCCTTAAGATGAAACTCGCCCTCGAGATTTGGGTTGGCTAGAAAATAGGTGAGGGTGGTCTTTGAGCAAATCTTCCTCTCGCTCCTAGGTGGCTTCATCCTCCGTGTGGTGGCTCCACTGAACTTTGCAAAACCTGATAACCTTGCTGCGAGTAACTCGGCTGGCAAACTCAAGGATCTTAACTGGTTTCTCCTCGTAGGTCAAATCGTTATCCAACTGAATAGTTTCCAAAGGCACTGTATCACTCAACGGTACGTCAGCCATCTCCGCGTGACACTTCTTTAACTGAGAAACGTGGAACACAACACATACTCCTGACAATCCTTCGGGCAATTCCAACTTGTAGGCCACTTCTCCCATACGTTCCAAAACTCGATATGGTCCTACAAATCGTGGCGCTAACTTCCCTTTAACTCCAAAACGCTTTGTTCCCCAAAGTGGAGATACTCGAAGATAAGCTATATCTCCGACTTCGTAAACTGTATCCTTGCGTTTAGAATCTGCATAACTCTTCTATCTGGACTGGGCTATCTTGAGCCTATCGCGAATCAATTTCACCTTCTGTTCAGACTCTTTAATCAAGTCAGGTCCAAATAACTGGCGGTCTCCGACTTCGTCCCACGACAGCGGTGTCCTGCACCTCCTTCCATACAAAGCTTCGAAAGGGGCCATCTTCAAACTGGTTTGGTAACTGTTGTTGTAAGAGAACTCTGCATATGGCAAATTATCGTCCCAACTAGATCCATAATCTAGCGCACAAGCTCTCAGCATATCCTCCAAAATCTGATTTACTCTCTCGGTCTGTCCATCTGTCTGTGGATGAAAAGCTGTACTGAATTCTAGCCTGGTACCCAAAGTTTCGTGCAACTGCTTCCAGAACTTTGAGGTAAACTGGGTTCCTCTACCTGATACGATACTCCTCGGAACTCCATGCAGACATACTATTCTGGTCATGTATATCTTTGCCAACTTAGCACTGGTGTAAGTGGTCTTTACTGTGATGAAATGAGCTACTTTCGTCAATCGATCAACTACAACCCTAATTGAGTCATAGCCTGAACGAGTCCTGGGCAATCCCGTGATAAAATCCATGCCTAACTTATCCCACTTCCATTCGGGTATCGGCAATGGTTGTAACAATCCTGCTGGCTTCTGATGCTCTGCCTTTACTCTCTGGCATACATCACAAACTGCTACATACTCCGTAATATCCTTCTTCATTCCCGTCCACCAGAAAATATCCTACTAATCCAAATACATCTTGGTATTTCCTGGGTGAATTGAATACGGTGAATCGTGTGCCTCTTGCAAAATCAACTTCCCGATCTCCGGTTTATTGGGCACGTAAACACGGTCTTCAAACCATAGGGTATCGTGCTCATCCTCGCGAAATCCTTTAGCTTTTCCTTTGCTCAGTTTCTCCTTTATAGCGGCAATCTCTTTGTCAGTTTTCTGAGCTTCTCTGATTCTATCCATCAAAGTTGACCGAATCTCTAGTGCTGCTACATAGCCTCTCAGAACTATTTCCACACATAGTTCACGAAGATTTTCTGCTAACTCCTTGGGTATCCCTCCCATCATTAACGTATTGACATGGCTCTTACGGCTTAACACGTCAGCTACTACATTAGCCTTTCCGGGGTGATAGTGCAATTTCATATCATAATCTTTGATAAGCTCCAACCATCTCCTTTGTCTGAGATTCAACTCCTTTTGTGTGAAAATGTACTTCAAACTCTTATGATCCATGTACACTTCACAATGGTTTCCAATGAGGAAATGTCTCCATGTCTTCAATGCATGCACTACGGCTGCTAACTCCAAATCATGCGTGGCATAATTCAACTCATGGGGCTTTAGTTGTATTGAGGCATATGAAACAACTCTCCCTTCCTACATAAGCATTGCTCCAAGTCCTCGACATGAAGCGTCACAATACACCTCATAATCTTTGGTCTGGTCTGGCAAAATCAACACTGATGAGGTAACCAAGCGTTTCTTCAACTCCTGAAAAATAGCCTCACACTCCTCCGTCCATATGAACTTGGTATCTTTCTATAACAACTCCATCATAGGCTTCGCAATCTTTGAGAAATTCTCAATAAACCTCCGGTAGTATCATGCGAGTCCAAGAAAACTCCAGATTTTTCCAACTGTTGTTGGGGCTTCCCACTTGGTCACGGTTTCAACTTTAGCAGGATCTACTGCTATACCTTCTCCGGATATAATGTGTCCGAGGAATCCTACTTCCTTCAACCAAAACTCACATTTGCTGAACTTGGCATATAATTGGTGTTCTCTGAGCTTTCCAAGTACCAAATGCAAATGCTCCTTATGCTCCTCTTTATTCTTCGAATATACCAGGATATCATCCATGAACACTACGACGAACTTATCCAAAAACTCCATAAACACTTTGTTCATCATGTTCATAAAATAGGCAGGCGTGTTAGTCAGACCAAATGACATAACGGTATACTCATACAGCCCATACCTGGTGGTAAAAGCTGTCTTCGGAATATCCTGTTCTCGAATCTTCAACTGGTGGTATCCTGATCGCAAATCGATCTTGGAAAATACTTTAGCTCCTTGCAATCGATCAAACAGATCGTTGATCATTGGTAGTGGGTACTTGTTCTTGATCGTTACTTCGTTCAATCCTCGATAATCAACAACCATCCTTAACGATCCATCCTTCTTCTCCACTAGAAGTACTGGCGATCCCCAAGGCGAAGAACTTGGGCAAATATATCCCTTATCCAGTAACTCCTTAATCTGCTTCTTAATTTCCACCAAATCCTTTGCTGGCATCCTATATGGTCTCTTTGATATTGGCCCAGTGCCTGGCAATAGCTCAATCAAAAACTCAATATCTCTATCTGGTGGCATGCCTGGAAACTCTTCTGGAAATACATCAGGGAAATCCCTTACCACTGGTACTTCCTCCTGCACAACTCCTGTTAGGCAATTTACTTGGGTCCTCTTTGGCACATGCTGGGATACATACTTGATCCTTCTCCCTTCTGGTGTGGTAAGCAAAATTGACTTACTAGCACACTCAATATTCCCTTCATAGTTTGATAACCAATCCATGCCTAATATCACATCCAATCCTTGAGATTCCAACACTACTAGGTCTGAGGGAAAAACATAGTTACCAATCCTTAATGGTAACCGATCACACCATAGACTAGCCACATACTCTGCTCCTGGCGAGGTTACTAACATGGGTGACCTAAGGGCTTGGGTTGGTAGGTTATACTTATCCACAAATCCCCTTGAGATGTATGAATGCGATGCACCAGTATCAAAAAGAACGAGTGCAGTAAATGACTTAACCAAAAACTTACCTATTACTACATCGGGCTGAGCTTCAACCTCCTCCACGCTAACGTGGTTCACCTGTCCCCTGTTGAAAGGGTTCGGCTTCTTCCCAGAACTTCCATTGCCATTTTGGCCTTCAGGACATTCATTTGCATAATGTCCTAGCTTCGAACACTTATAGCAAGTGACTTGGCTCAAGTCCTTCTTGGCTGGGGTTGATGGGTTGGTGCGGTTCTAGCCGTTGCTTCCTCCATTGCCATTACCATTCTTAGTGCCATTTTGATAGTGAGCTACCTCCCCCATGGGTATGCTGAAAATGTCCTCCCAGTCTAGGGGTAAAACGTGGCTTCTGCTGAGCTCCTGAATTGTACTTTCCTTGTCCATACTTCCTCTTGCGATTCTCAATTTGTTGCTGCTTCCCTTCAATCATAAGAGCACGATCTACCAACTCCTGGTAGTTGTTGAAGGTGGCTACCATCAACTACATGCTCAACTCATCATTCAGTCCTTCCAGAAACTTCTCTTGTTTAGCTGCATCCATAGCAATGTCATCTGGGGCATAACGTGCTAGCTTACTAAACTCCTCCACATACTGGCCAACTGTCCGTCCTCCTTGGCGCAAGTTACGAAACTCACGCTTCTTCATGGCCATAGCACCTGCTGAAACATGGGCAGTACGGAAAGCCTGCTGAAACTGGTCCCATGTGACAGTGTCGACTGGGAATGTGGCTGCGAAATTCTCCCACCATGATGCCGCGGGTCCTTCTAACTGATGTGCGGCAAACTTCACCTTCTCCGCATCTGCGCATCATGCTGTGGTCAACTCCCTAGCTGTCTTGAGGAGCCAATCATCTGCTACTATCGGCTCGGTGCTACTGGAAAACACCGGCGGATTCAGCCTAAGAAAACGGGCTAAGTGGTCAACAGGTGGTGGTAGTGGTGGTGGGTTGTTGTTGTTGTTCCCCTGATTCTGATTCTGGACTAGCAACTGCATCAATGTGTTCTGCTGCTGGATCAACTGCGTGAGCTCCGGTGGAAAGGCAAATCCGGGGTCACGTCTGGGAGGCATCTGAGGGTTTAGAAAAGATGAGATATAAGAATAGAGAGGGTCTAAAGAGAAAACACTACCCATATTCACATGACGCAAAAGCAAACAATTCACTTCAATCAATCAACCAAAGGCATACAATCGATCTAACTATCGCAAAAGTGCTCAGACTACTATATTTACATGGTGGATTACTACTACTGGTGAGGTGGTCTATTAGAAATATTCTACGGTTGTTGACTCCATAATATCTGCTCCAGCTTCATCAACATAGTCATCATCGCTACTATCTGCTTCCGAGTTGGTGCCGTCGATGATGATGTAGTCTTTCGGGCTAATCTCCTTGGGTTCTTCGTCTTCCTCTACTGGAGTCGGGCCTCCCATAAATTTTCCAATCTTCTTTGTTAGGTCGGCATTCTTATCCACCAATACTTCAATTTCCTCTTCATAATCTTCACGTGTAGCCTTGAGTTCTTCCTCCAGTTCCTTGATTCTGGTCTTAGCCTTCTTCAGATCTATCATGTTGGCGCACATCTGGTTCTCCTGTCGTCGAATGTGCTGGTTTAACTCTTGGATAAAAGCTGCAATTGATCTATCCTTTCTGGTGCTGATCATCTCCCAGTGTTCATCTCAGCGCCCACAAATCTGGTAGATAGTATCACTGAGATCCTTGCGGTAGACTTCTCCAATGCGTCCCATGGTGATGTGAGCTGCCATGCTCTTTCCTAGACTCCAAGTTGGTGCATCAAAAGAAAATTCTATGGGCTTAGTGACTGGCATGAACGTCCTTCCTGGAACTTGAACTTGAATCATCCAGCGCTCTTCTTCAGGCAAAGTGGCGTTGTAGGTTCCCGTGAAGCTTGGTACTCCTATGTTCAGGTATCTAGTGACTTCCTTCAAGTGGCGTCCAAAGGGTGCATCTTCATCCGGTTGCGTAAACTTGTTCCTTGCATCCGCCATCCTAAAGAATAGAAAAGATGAGAGGTCAGAAGAGAAGAGAGTGAGTAGTGATCTAGGTCTTTAGCTTAGTGGTCGTGTCCTACAGTCAGCATGTGCTCTGATACCATCTTTGTAGCGACCAGACCTCAAACAGTTTGATCTCTGTGCTCCGGTGTCATCCCTGGATCAGTAATGCTGACACCACACAATACTCGGAGGATTTATAGCAGAGTAGAAATCACACACTTATTACATCAAATGTCTCAAAAGAGAACTTATTACAATAAATATGGCTTAAGGCCATCTAATAACGATAACAGCAGAAGGCTTGGAAGATAAGTGAGTCCATCAACTCCAATGGCATCACTGAGTATAGAACCACGACCTAAAAACTCCTTAATCGTCGTCTGAAAAGTCTGCAACATTAACGTTGCAGCCCGAAAACGGGTCAGCACATGGAATATGCTGGCAAGGTAACACATAGAGAGTAATGGAATGAAACAGCTATACTATATGCATATTTGGCTGGTGGAAAGCTCTATGGTTACAGTTTTGCGTAAAGCCAATTTTTCCCTACTTCAAAGGAATAAAGTTTTAATTACTATTAAGGTGGTTGTTAAACATTGAGAATGGTTGACAGCATTCTCAATCCCAATTAAGCATCATCATTAAACATAACCCAACAAAATTAATTTAGAGTAACATGTTGAGATTCACATGATAATCCAAGTACTAGATCTCAAGATGTCCATAACCGGGGACACGGCTAACCATGATTAGTTTGTTACACTCTGCAGAGGTTTGCGCACTTTTCCCCACAAGACTCGATCGCCTCCGTTTGTTTTCTCGCACTACATGGTGTTTGAGAAGACGGATGACCAAGACATAGTCTTTCAGAAGCGCTAGCACCTTACGATCGGGTAGACCGTACCACCTACATCCCCTACATCTGCTAGTCTACAACTGTAAGAGTTTGCAGAACTTAGTCAACTATGCTAGAGCCCATAATAGCTTGTGGCTGCACACGGAAGTTTCTAGTATGAATAGTCTCATGATCCCTTTGAGCCTGGGTGGCGGTCCAAAAGAAAATAGGCAAGTCCTGGAATACCCAGGTGCCTCAATCCACCCCGATGTGTGTTTAAGTTGCCACCTTAGATAAACCATTAATTATCAATCTCACATCTGTCATGGATATCACTCACCCAATCCACGTCTACTAGCATAGCATGGCATAATAAGCAAACGTAGAAGTAACTCCTAAAGGTTTGATAATAAACAGGTAATAGGTACTACCTCATCTACTTACCATCCCACATTTAATTAGATCCTAACCATGCAATGTGTGAGGATTGATCTAATGCAATAAAACTGGGTAGTAGAAAAGGTATGATCAACGTGTTACTTGCCTTGCTGATGATCTGGGAAACCTAGCGATTTGAAGTAACAGGCGGCGCACTCCAGATACTCTATCGTAGACAAACAAACAAGCATACAATAAGTACTCAACTAATGCACAGGTAAAACTCAAATAAGAGATCTAACCAGAAGGTTCAACTTAAGAACTCCGGTTGGCAAAAAGAATCAAATCGAACGAAGCAACGGAAATCAAACGGCGGAAGAAAACAACTTTGTTCTAGTAATCTGGATCTAGGGCAAATTTTACAGTAGCAAAATCTTGTTTAGGTTGGTTAAACGGATAGAGGGTTTCGAGACGAAACTCTAGGCGCTTGAATCGCCTGATTCCGATAAACGAGCGAAAAGTTAAACTAAAACGAAAATCGAATCAGGAATCGTGATCAGAAAAATCACGGATTTAATCCGAGAAAAATAAAAACGACGAACGCTCGCTAAAATAAATAAATCGGAAAAACCGATCTATTAAAAAAAACCGAATCTATTAAACCGACGAAAACCGACGAAAACCAATCGGTTTTTTTAAACTGAAGGCACGAAAAACGAGGCACGGCGGCGAACCTCGGCGGCGGCGTCCAGCGACGGCGGCGCGGGCGGGTGGCGGCGGCGGCGCGGGCGGCGGCGGCGCGGCGGCGGCGGGACCGGGCGGCGGCTAGGGTTGGGGCTGGGGCGGCTAAGGTTGGGGGCTGGGGCGGCTAGGGTTCCCCGGGGCTGGGCCTCGGCTTATAAAGCCTAGTCGGGCCAGAGTCCTAGTCGGACATGGCCCGTTAGGTCGGTTCGTTTTTTTTAATTTATTTCCGCTCGGAAAACTAAATAAAAAGAAATACTAAACGGACTCCAAAAATCCCGAAATAAATTTTCCCGGGTTTCTAAAATCAAGCCCGACAAAGTGAACATTTATTTGGGGCCTAGATGCAATTTTGAAAAACGCACGTTTTTCCTAAATTCAAATAAAACACCGAAAAACTCCGAGATAAAATCTTGTTTGATTTTATTATTAAATCCTCAATATTTCTCTATTTTGGGAAAGTCATTTTATTCCCTCTCTCATATTTTTGTAATAGAAATAATTGATGATAAAATAAATAAAATCAAATGATCCTATTCTCAAAATTTGAGAAAACTCAAATATGAAAATAACGAAATCCCCAACTCTCTCCATGGGTCCTTGAGTTGCGTAGAATTTTCTAGGATCAACCAAAATGCAAAAATATGATATGCAATGATGATCTAATGTATAACATTCCAAATTAAAAATTTGGGATGTTACACTTTCTAGTATAGCTTTTTTTTCTTTGCTCCTCCTCTTGAGGAACTTTGTACTTGTTATCTTTCTTCTTTCAATAAAATGCTGTGGGGTGTAAGCCCTCCAGTCTTCCAGGTCAAAAAAATGATAGCCTTTGCCATGCTTATTTTGCAAGTATACATGTTGCAAAAATTCCCTAGAAAAGATAGAATGTGATAAAATGTTGAAACTTTCTGCAAAATGAGCTCTGATAAGTTTTCTACAGTGTGGTAAATTTTCATATTTTTTGGAGTTTAAAAGTATTGGTACTCTTGCATTTTTACAAACAGTACTGGTTTGGCAGATTGCTGTTATGTTTGCATATGTTTGCTTGTTTAATAATTCTATTTGAGGATAGGAGTATTAAATATGCAGAGGCATTTAGTATGCAAAATTGAATAATAATTTTACCGATTTGCTACAGCAGAGAATGATAAGGATTTTGCATTGGTTTATACTAACTTATCTCACGAGTTCTTGTTGAGTTTTGTGTGGATGAAGCTTTTAAGATTTAGGAAAACCGTGATATGAGAAGAATTAAGGAGACACAAAAGCTCAAGCTTGGGGATGCCCAGGGCATCCCAAGATAATATTTCAATAAGTCTCAAGCATCTAAGCTTGGAGATGCCCCGATAGGCATCCCACCTTTCCTCTTCAACAATTATCGGTTAGTATCGGTTGAGCCTTAGTTTTTGCTTCTTCACATGGGTTGTGCTATTCTTAGAATGTCATTTTATTTTCATTTTTCTTGTTGTTTTAATAAAATACTTATATTTGAAAGTTTTAAATAAAATAGAGTCCCCAAATAGTTGCCAAGGAGGCTAAGTAAGCGGCATTCACATCCCGTCAACCAAGCTCTATCCTATGTCATTTACTCTTGTGCTTCACTTATATCCTATGAGTAAATTGTTGAATAAATTGAATGTAATGAAGTTGAAATAATATCATGCTTAGTGGTAGCTTCACATTGGGTTTGGAAAGTGAAATCTTTTGAGGCTTAACAATCACAATATTGGTCATACAAGCAATTCATGAATAATTAGTATAAGGAAGAGAACTTTCACATGCAAATACACTATCATGGAAATCTTTTGTGATTGGGAGCCCCCATCAAAATATTATATGCCAAAATTGTTGACATTGGACAAGGAAGACAACATAATGGTTTATGTTTGTTCATATTCACACAGAAGTTATATTGTCATAGATCCTTCAACATGTGGTGCTTGCCCCCATATTTGCTAGCCAAAAATTCCACACCAAGTAGAGATACTACTTGTGCATCCAAAAACCCTTAAACCCAAATCTTATTTTCAAGAGTCCACCATACCTACCTAAGTATTGAGCAAGATCCTTCAAGTAAGTTGTCATCGGTGCAATAAGGTAATAAAAATTGCTTCTAAAAGTGTAAGATCATTTAGTGTAAGAGAAAATTGAGCGTAGTACCAACTTGTGATGGTAAAGCAATAAAAGTGACAGACTACATAATAAAGGTTGTTATCACAAGGGGCAATATAACGTGATGTTCTTTTGCACTATGGGATTGAGAATACAAACAAATAAGCGCATGGCAACCTCTGCTTCCCTCTGCGAAGGGCCTATCTTTTACTTTCATGTATTTACTTTTATGCAAGGGTCACAGTTTTCCTCTCTATTCCTTTTTATTTTCTCTTTTGGTAAGCATCATGTGGTGAGGAAAGATGTAGGCACATATGTCCAGTTGAATATGGGTAGCATGAGTTATTATTGTTGACATCACCCTTGAGGTGAATATGTTGGGAGGCAAAACAATAAGCCCCTATCTTTCTATGTGTCCAGTTGAAACGTTTTGCTCATTTATACAAGGTGATTGTTAGAAATCATAGAAGACTATATGATGGTTGAGTATGTGGAGCGCTTACTTAAACTCTGTTGAATAAGTTGAATTGCAATTGCTTGGTGTCTGAGAGCATAGGTTGTTGGGTTTCAAGAGAATTCATTGTTTGAACCTTAACATGTGAATTGGTTGCTACTATAACATGAGAAGTTTTATAAGAAAGAATTGTTGTTATGATGCTAGGAAAATTGATTGAAATTATCATTGATCAAAATTTTGCACTTTGCTGGCATTCACACTTGATAAATTATTTCTTTCATCATTTACCAACTCGAGGACGAGTAGGAATTAAGCTTGGGGATGCTGATACGTCTCCAACGTATCTATAATTTATGAAGTATTCATGCCAATATATTATCATTCTTGGATGTTTTACAATCATTTTATAGCAACTTCATATCATTTTTTGGGACTAACCTATTGACCCAGTGCCCAGTGCCACTTGCTGTTTTTGCTTGTTTTTTACATCACAGAAAATCAATATCAAACGGAGTCCAAACACCGCGAAACTTTTTGTAGATTTTTATGGGCCAGAAAACTCCTGATGGGCCAGAGCAGTACCTAGGGGGTGCCCCGAGGGGGGCACAACCCACCAGGGCGCGCTAGGGCCCCCTGGCGCGCCCAGGTGGGTTGTGCCCACCTCGGTGGCCTCCCGTACCCCTTCTTTGCACTATAAATTCCCAAATATTCTATAACCCCTCAGGGTTAACCTAGATTAGAAGTTCTGTGCCGCAGGGCTTCGTAGCCACCGAAAACCAATCTAGACCCGTTCAGGCACCCTGCCGGAGGGGGGAATCATCTCCGGTGGCCATCTTCATCATCCCGGCGGCCACCACGATGAGGAGGGAGTAGTCCACCCTCGGGGCTGAGGGTTTGTACCAGTAGCTATGTGATTAATCACACACTCCCATGTGATCTATATCGTGGGCTTTGTTAATATAGTCGGATCATATGATGTTTCTCTCCTCTATACTCTTGTTGTGATGAATTGAGTCTTTACCCTTTGAAGTTTTCTCTTGCCGGATTGAATATTCAGATATGAGAACACATGATATATGTCTTGCGGTATGAATACTTGAGGTGACAATTGGGGTATCTTATTGATTCACTTGATATACGATACGGCATTCAACTCGTGGATTCCCGCGGTGATATTTGGGTAATCTATGCATAGGGGTTGATGCACGTTTTTATTATCTTTTCTCTGACAGAAACTTCGGGGTCTCTTTATAGTTCTTTGTGTGGATTGAGTATTATGAATATGAACTTGCTTTGGTGTTATCTTAGTACGGGCTCTAGGATAGATCAAGCGAAAAAATAGTTTTGTGTTATTTCAGTACAGACTCTTGAATAGATCGAACGGAAAGAATAGCTTTGAGGTGGTTTAGTACCCTACAAACAATTCCTATCTTTTGTTCTCCTCTAATAGGAACTTGGGAGTTTTTCTTTATTGCACTTTGAGGGATAATCATATGATCCAACTATGTTAGCACTAGTGAGAGATTGCACTAGTGAAAGTACGGACCCTAGGCCTTGTTTTTTAGCATTGCAATACCGTTTTTGTGCCCTTTTACTATTTCCAACCTTGCTGTTTTTATTTATTCAGATTATAAAAATATATTTCTACCATCCAAATTACACTTTTATCACCATCTCTTCGCCGAACTAGTGCACCTATAAAATTTGCCGTTGTATTGGGTGTGTTGGGTACACAAGAGATTTCTTGTATTTGGTTGCAGGGTCGTTTGAGAGAGACCGTCGGTGTCAAAACCGGCTGATCTCGGGTAGGGGGTCCCGAACTATGCGTCTAAGGCGGATGGTAACAGGAGGCAGGGGACATGATGTTTTACCCAGGTTCGGGCCCTCTTGATGGAGGTAAAACCCTATGTCCTGCTTGATTAATATTGATGATATAGGTAGTACAAGAGTAGATCTACCACGAGATCAGAGAGGCTAAACCCTAGAAGCTAGCCTATGGTATGATTGCATGTTGTCCTACGGACTAAAACCCTCCGGTTTATATAGACACCGGAGGGGCTAGGGTTACACAAGGTTGGTTACAAAGGAGGAGATATACATATCCGTATTGCCTAGCTTGCCTTCCACGCCAAGTAGAGTCCCATCCGGACACGAGATGAAGTCTTCAATATTGTACCTTCGTAGTCCAACAGTCCGGACGAAAGATATAGTCTAGCTATCCGGATACCCCCTAATCCACTCCCTCAGTAGCCCCCGAACCAGGCTTCAATGACGACGAGTCTGGCGCGCAGTATTGTCTTTGGCATTGCAAGGCGGGTTCTTCTCCAATTTCCAAGTGTTTGTACATAGTATCCGACCCCATAAATGTTTATCCTCTTGGCTTTCTGCGCCCAATAAGGGCAAGTTCTTGAACGAATACGAGGTGCCAGGGCATTTTTGCATTCACCCCCTTAGCTAGATAAATAAATTGTCCATTAAAGGGATTGGGATTCTTAGATCCGATCCACACCATCTTCCCCTCAGCGAGAATCCATCAGAGCATGTTTCGGAAAGATCCATTCCAGCATGGCCAACCTCCGCAGCTCCTCCTCCCACCTCCGTAGACCTAAGCTTGGCGATTGGGAGAGGTGTTCAGTTCCACATAGTCGATTGGTCGAACTGCAGACCAAAGGATTTCTTCCTTCGGCATACATGGTGCCCGTTCGAGCCGGGCTTGCCACCTACAATGGTGGGGAGCAAGCGGAGAACTTTCCTTGTCCCTCCATGGGGGAACAGGTTTGCCTTGTTCCTTACTTACTAAGGGGACTCGGATTTCCAATTCATCCGTTCCTCCGCGGGCTCCTGGAGTTCTACGGCCTCCAACTACACAATCTCACCCCTGCCTCCATCCTACACATCGCCGGCTATGTTGCTCTCTACGAGTTGTTCCTGGGCTGCGATGCTCACTTCGAGCTGTGGAAAAGGCTATTTTTCCTCGTCCCTCGCACACAGAGGGAATCACTTTATCAAGTGGGCGGAGCCGAAGTATGGCGCATCGCCGATACCGGATATCTGTACGGTACCCCGAAGAAGCCCTCCAAAGACTGGCTTTTAGAATGGTTTTATATGGAGGACGTTCCCCTTGCGGACCCTGTCCGGTGGGGTCTTCCTGAGTTCAACAATGCTCCTCTGAAGAAGCACCAAAGTTGGCGCCCGCGGAGCCCCCAGGTGGAAGACGACAGAGAAGTCCTCTATCTGATGAACCGGATTAAGGCACTGGCTCAGTCAGGTTTGACAATAACCGAAGTTATGTCGATTTGCATAATGCGGGGAGTGCAACCACTTCAATATAGTGGGCATCCCTTATGGTGTTTCAACGAGGAGGATGATGCCACCCGCTACGGGCGTAAGGGTTCGGGCGATGCTGCCGCATTAGCCAAAATGTTGTCCGAACTGTTCAAGGGAGAGGAGGAGGAGTTTACCCACATCAAGCCACGGGACGGATTCTCCATGTGCAATCCTCCAAGCTGGCTAAGCTATATCCCCTTACTTCCATCTTCCCGCGTTTTTCGTTGTAAGTATTCACCTTGCCACTTTATGGCAGGAACTGCGAAAGGCCATAAAGGAGGTCTGCAGCCCTTCTCCACAACCGGAGGACCCAGACCGGGCCCTCGACTCCGGACTCGAAGAAAATCCGGTTATCTCCGTGGGGCTAATAAACCGGCAGTTCTATCAGTTAAGCTGCGACGACGCCATGGTGGCCATTACGGCTGACTATCCCGGACTGCTCCCTGCATCGCACGTAAGAAAAACCGAAAAGTCCCAACTCAAAAAAGTAGGATCCCCTTTTATACACTTCCCCCACTATATTCACATGGCCTTTTTACAGGGAAGGCATTCGGGACGCCTTGCAGCAACACGCCAACAGGAGGCGCCGAGGCCAGGTAGGCCAAAAAGGAAGGCGGTTAGGACGGAGACGCCAGCGCAAAGGTACAACAAACCCTGCTCCGTGGTTGACTTCTTTCTCAAAATATAATGACTCCTGTGTTTCTTTAACAGAAAAAATGCTCGCCGGAATATGTCCGGCGATGTCGCCGATCACGCTTCCACCAGTCGGGCACCAGGACCAGACACGGAGGCAGAAGCCGATATGGGGCAGGCGCCGGATAATCCCCCTATAGAGGATGCAGACAGGTTATCTTCTACAAACTCAGAAGTGGAAAGTGCCATGAAACATAGGCGCCGCCGGGCCGTACTTTGTGACGCTTGTTTCTCACTAGAGGCGTTTGATGCCTTTAATTCTGGAGAGGCGTATCTCCATGCCGCTCAAGATGGTCTAGCCAGAGCCACGGATCAATATGTAAAGGATGTACGGGAGAGTGAATCTGACGATTTATATGTATCAGTAGCCCCTGAGACTTGAAATAGTTAGCAGAACTGATTTAAGGATCATCTTTATTGTGTAGGTTCTTACAGAGAAGAATACTAGGCTATCCCAGGAGCTGGATAATGCAAGACCCAACTGCGGGCCGCTATTGCCGCATTGCAGGAACAGAAAAAGCCTCCCGCTGGTAACATTTAAAAAAATAATGGCTACCATATAGTGTGCGGCATGGCTGTCGATGTAACAATAGATTTTGCAGATGATTCCGGAGAAAATCCGGGGGACCAGCATGTTATGCGGCAGTTAGAAGCTGGCAAACACGTGCTGACTAAGGTTTAGGCGGGAGAAAAACAATCTCCAAGACGCCAATATAAGGCTGAACGTGGAACTAAAAGACGTTCGGGGCCAGCTTGCCGACTCCGAGAAGGAGAATAAGAGGCTTCAACGTGGCATTTTTAGTAAGTGCTTGAACGAATCCTTTAAAGGTATTCGGCGAAGAAGCGAACTAACAGTGTTATGTGTGTAGGTATGCTGACAGGTCGTCCCGCGGAGGAAATTCCCGGGTCTGCAGGTGATCTTCTGTCCGAGCTGTCAAATCTGCACGAACAAGTTCGGCAGGTGATGCAGGGTGTTTGCCCAGGCTTTGTGACCGTCCGTCTCCCAGCCAGAAGGTGTTGTGGAGCTTGCGGAGAAGCTCAAAGGAGCGCGGCGGCGCTTCCGATTATGGAAGATATCCGCCTGCCGACAAGGTTCCAGAGAAGCCTGGGCCATGGTGAAGACGCGGTATACCAAAGCAGACCCAAATCACATGGCCGAGGTCGGACCTATGGGGCCCGACGGAAAAGAAATTCCCGTTAGCTTAGTTTATGGGCAAGTAGAATTAGCCGCAAAGTATTCCTAATAGGATCGTAAGCTAGACCGCCTATTGGATGGTATAGAAGAAGAATTTAGTCAGTGTGCATGACTATGTAATTTGAAGTGACATGTATAATGCCTTCTAGCCGGATTGTAGATCATTTGTCGTTGCGGACCTTTGCGCTTCAGCCTCTGGGCCCAATAGTATGGAGTGTATCCGAATACCCGCTCAGTTATATAAGAACCGGGGTATGCGTGGAGACTAGGCGTAGGGGTCATTAGTGCTTTATCAGACAAGTGCCCAACTAGTTATGTTATATTACATGGGTAGTAAGAAACATCTTCCAGGGAGAATAATTCCGTTAAGGGTTCCTTTCCCTGGGCAAGCATGCCCTAAAGTGCATGTCCGGACTGCGATAGGAAACGCATGAAAAACATCTCGGGGCAGATATGAAAAATAAAAATCATCTTTTGTTCACCGACCGAATATTCCCTTAAGAACACTAGCTTTCGGCTTCACCCAGTCTGAGGTACACATCCGGCTGACCCGGCAGTAACAATCGCAGAGGTGCTCCCCTTATGCCCTAGCCGAATTAACAGGAATGTAGGGCATAAATACAAGAGCCAGGCAACCCAGCTTGGCCAAAACTTAAGTCATATCGATGAATATAATGGTGAAAAAAGGTACATGTAGAAGTATAACACATGTGTTGGGCATGAAGCCCGGATAAATAATTTAAGCTTCTGTGAAGGAAGCCCCCAGGTATGAAGAGTGCGGCTAGCGCATCTGTAATGTGCAAACAAGGCACAAGGTGACCCTTGAAGGCCTAGAGAAATAAGAAAAGAAAGAAAGGAAAACAAGACAGATAATGTATTTGTGAAAAAATGGACAAAGGGAGGGGACTAACATAGAGTCCGGTGCTAGGCGTAGAATCTTTGGAGCCTGGCCGCGTTCCATGGGTTCGGCTCGAGTCGACTAGTTGACGCATCCCGCAGTCGGTACGCTCCACCGGTCAAAACTTGGTCAATAATGAAGGGACCTTCCCATTTGGGCTCGAGCTTGTTCTTTTTCTTATCCGGCAGGCGTAGAACTAGTACGCCAATGTTATAAGTTTTGGCTCGTACTTCTCTACTTTGGTATCTGCGAGCCTGTTGCTGGTAAAATGCGGAACGGGCTTTGGCTACGTCGCGCTCCTCCTCCAAGGTGTCCAGACTATCCTGCCGATCGAGCTCGGCTTCTCTTTCTTCGTACATGCGCACTCTAGGTGAGTCATGAATTATGTCACAGGGCAAGACTGCCTCTGCGCCGTACACCATTAAGAAGGGTGTATATCCGGTACTATGATTCGGCATGGTCCGCAGCCCCCAGAGTACGGAGTCGAGCTCCTCTACCCAGTGCGTGTTAGACTCCGTTAAGGAACGCACTAATCTAGGTTTAATGCCGCTCATTATAAGACCGTTTGCTCGCTCGACTTGACCATTGGTTTGTGGGTGATAGACTGAGTTTTACCTCGTCGGCCGTGAAGTTCGTGCCATTATCAGTGATGATGCTGTCGGGGACGCCATAATGGTGTACAACCCCGGATATGAAATCTATCACCGGTCCGGATTCAGCTGTTTTAACTGGTTTGGCCTCTATCCATTTGGTGAATTTATCCACCATGACCAATAAGTATTTTTTTCTTGTGGGTTCCCCCTTTAAGGGGTCCAACCATGTCAAGCCCCCAGACCGCAAAGGGCTGGCAACCGGCGCAACGTTGGACCAAGTCTTGTGCGTCTGCCTGGGCCGTTGGCCAACAGAATCCTGTACAGAAGGCCTTGCTTACAAGGGCTCGGGCTGCAGCGTGATGACCGCCGAGTCTGGCATGAATTTCTGCCAAAAGATTCCGCCCATCCTCTTCGGAGATGCACCTTTGAAGGACTCCGGTAGTGCTTTTCTTGTACAATTCTCCCTAATGGACCCTGTAGGCCTTGGATCGCCGCACTATGCAGCGTGCCTCATTTTGGTCCTCCGGAAGTTCCTGTCTAGTTAGGTAGGCCAGGAATGGTTCTGTCCACGGGGCAATAATGGCCATTATTTCGTGGGCTGAAGGTGTTATTTCGGTGGCGGAGCCTCTGATTGTGTCAGAGAGTTCGGTATCGGGTATTTTGGCCGGGTCCGGACTGTTGTTACCGGTGTCCCCTTCCCATGCTACGGATGGCTTGAAAAGCCTTTCCAGAAATATGTTGGGGGGGACCGCGTCGCGTTTTGCACCGATGCGGGCGAGGATATCCGCCGCCTGATTGTTTTCCCGTGTCACATGGTGAAATTCGAGTCCCTCGAACCGAGCTGATATTTTTAGGACGACATTTCGATAGGCCGCCATTTTCGGACCCTTGGCGTCGAAATCTCCGTTTATTTGGGATATTGCGAGGTTTGAATCCCCACGCACCGCCAGGCGTTGAATGCCCATGGAGACTGCCATCCGACGACCATGCAATAGAGCTTCGTATTCGGCTGCATTGTTGGAATCTGTATACAATATTTGCAGTATGTACCGAACGGTATCTCCGACTGGGGACGTCAGGATGATGCCAGCCCCTAGACCGGCCAGCATTTTAGAACTGTCGAAGTGCATGATCCAATTGGAGTATGCGCCGTACTCTTAGGGAGTTCGGCCTCCGTCCATTCAGCGACGAAATCGGACAGTATTTGCAATTTAATGGCTCGGCGAGGTTTGTATGTTATGTCGAATGGGAGGAGCTCAATGGCCCATTTGGCAATCCGGCCCGTAGTGTCGCGGTTGTTGATAATATCATTAAGTGGCACTTTCGAGGCTACTGTAATCGAACACTCTTGAAAGTAGTGTCGTAGTTTCCGCGATGCCATGAATACCGCATATGCTATTTTTTGGTAATGCGGGTACCGTGATTTGCATGGAGTGAGGACAGTGGATACATAGTATACCAGCAACGAGCACCGCGCTTAAGAGGGAATTTGTGTCCATCTGCTTCCCGTTTGACAACGAGCACCGCGCTTACAACTTGATGAGTTGCCGCAATGTACAACAACATTGGTTCGCCGATGTTTGGCGCAGCCAGGATCGGGTTGGTTGCTAGAATGGCCTTTATTTCTTCCAATCCGGCTGTGGCCGCGTCCGTCCACTCGAAGTGTTCGGTGCGCCGAAGGAGGTGATAAAGGGTAAAGCCTTTTCTCCCAAGAGGGAAATAAAGCGGCTTAGAGCTGCCACGCATCCAGTTAGCTTCTGAATTTGTTTGAGGTCTGTTGGGGTAGCCAACTGTGACAACGCTCGGATTTTGGCCGGATTAGCTTCAATACCTCTACTGGAGACGATGAATCCCAAGAGCTTTCCAGCTGGTACGCCGAAAACGCATTTTTCCGGATTGAGCTTGATGTCATATGTTCGGAGGTTGTCGAATGTGAGCCTCAAGTCGTCTATCAAAGAGTCGACGTGTTTGGTTTTGACGACCTCATCGTCTACGTATGCCTCTACTGTTTTGCCAATTTGTTTCTCCAGACATGTCTGAATCATCCGCTGATATGTTGGGCCGGCGTTTTTGAGCCCAAAAGGCATTGTGTTGAAAATAGAAGGGGCCGTATGGTGTGATGAATGCCGTTGCGGCTTGGTCAGACTCCGCCATCTTGATTTGGTGGTAACCAGAGTAAGCGTCGAGGAAACACAATGACTCGTGTCCTATGGTAGCGTCAATGATTTGATCGATGCGTGGGAGGGGGAAGGGATCCTTCGAGCAAGCTTTATTGAGGTCTTTGAAATCGACGCAAAGGCGCCAGGATTTGTCCTTCTTTGGTACCATCACCAGGTTTGCTAGCCAGTCCGGATGTTTTATTTCTCTGATGAATCCGGCCTCCAATAACTTGGCTAGTTCTTCTCCCATGGCCTGTCTCTTAGGTTCGGAGAAACACCGAAGAGCTTGCTTGACTGGCTTGAATCCCTTTATGATATTGAGGCTATGCTCGGCCAGCCTGCATGGGATTCCTGGCATGTCTGAGGGATGCCAGGCGAATATGTCCCAATTTTCGCGCAAGAACTCTCATAGTGCGGCGTCCATAGCGGGGTTTAACTATGCCCCGATGGAGGCTGTTTTGGTAGGGTCCGTTGGGTGGACTTGTAATTTGACTATTTCATCCACTGGTTTAAAAGAGGTGGACTTGGATCTCTTGTCGAGTATCACATCGTCCCTGTCCATCGTGGAGCGTAGCGTGGTTAACTCCTCGGCCGAGAGGGCTTCGGATAATGCCTCGAGGGCCAATGCCGCTGTTTTGTTTTCGGCGTGGAGTGCTGTGTCCGGATCACTGGCGAGAGTGATGATTTCGTTGGGTCCGGGCATTTTAAGCTTCATGTACCCATAATGGGGTATGGCTTGGAAGACTGTGAACGCCTCCCGTCCTAAAAGAGCGTGATAGCCACTACTGAACGGGGCCACTTGGAATGTAATTTCTTCAGACTTGTAATTGTCCGGCATGCCGAATACCACATCTAGTGTGATTTTCCCAGCACAGCATGCTTCCCGACTGGGGATAATTCCTCTAATGGTTGTGCTACTTTGCTCGATGCGGTTCCAGTCTATTTCCATCTTTTGAGAGGTTTCCTCATAGATGAGGTTTAGTCCGCTGCCGCTGTCCATGAGTACTTTGGTGAGTCGAAAGCCATCCACGATTGGACTGAGGACCTATGCGGCTAGTGCTCGGGCTGTTCGGAATTTGGGTTCATCACTGGCATTGAAGGAAATAGCCATGTCACTCCATGGATTTGTTTCTGCTACGTGGCAGATTTCGGCCATGCTGCGGAGTGTTCGCTTGCGCCTGTTATTTGACGCAAAGGTCTCGAACACTGTTAACACTGTATTGTTATCCACTGGATGGTGCTCTGTGGTATGTGGGATAAGAAGATCCTCACCACTTTTGGCCACCTGCCGGAGTATCCAACATGCTCTAAGGCTGTGCGTTGGTATCATATCTGTCGTGCTATGAATTTTGCAGGGTTCGTTGAGCCATCCCTCCAGTACGGTTCCTTGCCCCATAGAGGGTTTTTGCTTTTTGGTAGTTAACCCGGGTGTGTTGTGATAATGCACCCTTTTATTTCGGACTGAGTTTGTGTTCAGGGCCGGATTATCCCAAAAGTTTGTTTCGGTTTTCTAGGCACTTTCCATCACACAGTACTTTCGTACTATGGACGCTAAGTCAGCGAAGCGTGTTATCTCATGGCGATTTATGGCGTTAAGGTTTCCCTTGTCCGTGCAATTATTGTGGAAAAATAAGATTGCGTCTTCCTCGCGACAGTCCTTAACCTTGTTCATTGCAAGGAGGAATCTGGCCCAGTAATGATGTACTGTTTCTTGGGGCTCTTGCCTGATATGGGAAAGGTCGCTTGTGTTTGGGTGGGTGGGTGGAATTGAATCCAAACCCCTACCCGATCTGGGATCCAGGGGCCGAGGAGTTTCCAATTTTGGAAGTTCCGGTTCCGGGATGTTACCCGCTAATCCTGGTCCACTGCCTGACTCTAAGTTCAGGGATTCGATGTTGTCCTCCCGCGAACGAGCGTCCGGCTCGGAGAGCTCGGGAATCCGGACATACTTGGTCCTCAGGATAGAGGAAAGGTCGCCACATTGTTCCTCCACCACTGCAATATAATGGGTGACCGGTGGAGAATTAATCTCCCTTTGATCGGGTTTAAGCCCAATCCGATCATAGTCCATAGCGACTCCCAAGGCGGCGATGCGATCCAAGAGCTCGTTTAAGGAGGATAGCTCCATTGGGTCCATCTGTTCGGCGAGTGCCGATTTGACAGGGAGGCTGTTTTCGATGACCCGAGAATTCATCATCGGCGCGGCGGCTGAATAGGCGGTCATAATGAACCCGCCTAGCCGGAGAGTTTGGCCGACAGCCAAAGCTCCTCCAACAGTAGTACCGTCTTTAAAGACGAGACAAGACATCCTTCCTTCTGGCGAAGGCACAGAGGAACTCTCAATGAAAGCACCAATGTCGGTGTCAAATCCGGCGGATCTCCGGTAGGGGGTCCCGAACTGTGTGTCTAAGGCGGATGGTAATAGGAGGTAGGGGACATGATGTTTTACCCAGGTTCGGGCCCTCTTGATGGAGGTAAAACCCTACGTCCTACTTGATTAATATTGATGATATAGGTAGTACAAGAGTAGATCTACCACGAGATCAGAGAGGCTAAACCCTAGAAGCTAGCCTATGGTATGATTGCATGTTGTCCTACGGACTAAAACCCTCTGGTTTATATAGACACCGGAGGGGCTAGGGTTATACAAGGTCGGTTACAAAGGAGGAGATATACATATCCATATTGCCTAGCTTGCCTTCCACGCCAAGTAGAGTCCCATCCGGACACGAGATGAAGTCTTCAATCTTGTACCTTCGTAGTCCAACAATCCGGACGAAAGATATAGTCCGGCTGTCCGGATACCCCCTAATCCAGGACTCCCTCAGAGACCATCTTCATCCTGCACCTCTCATGGATTGATAAACCTTTGGTCATCCACTTGAGGGAAAATTGCTACTGTCCTACAAAACTCCGCACTTGGAGGCCCAACACGTGTCTACAAGAATAAAGTTGCGTAGTAGACATCAAGCTCTTTTCTGGCACCATTGCCGGGGAGGTGAGTGCTTGAAGGTATATCTTTATATCTTGCAATCGAATCTTTTAGTTTCTCCTTTTATCACTAGTTTGGTTTATAAAAAGAAAACTATAAAAAGTGGAATTGAGGTTGCATCATATTATTGATCATCTTTATAATATTTTTCTTGAAAATGATGGATCGGAAAATTGTGCTCAAATGTTAGAAGAAGAAGTCAATAAAATGTTTGGCACAAAATCTTTGAATTATGAGCATGATTGCAATGTTGTTGGTGTGAACACTTTGAATATCCATGATGCTCATGATATGCAAAGCCATAAGCTTGGGGATGCTATGTTTGATGAAGATGATATTTCTAGTCCCCCAAGTTTTGATGAGAAAATTTATTATGATGAAAGCATGCCTCATATCTATGATGATTATGGTGATAACATGTATGCTATAAAGGATAATTATAAACATGAAACTTGTCATCATGATTTTAATTTTCAATCCCATGATAGTTATTTTGTTGAGTTTTCTCCCACTACTATTCATGAGAAGAAATTTGCTTATGTGGTTTTTATGCTTTTGTGTCATGGAAAGAATGCTTGATGTGATAGCTATATTGTTGAATTCATTCATGATGCTACTGAAAATTATTATGAGAGATAAACACATGCTTTTACATATTGCAATAATATCAAGTTTCCTCTCTATGTGTTGAAAATCTTGAAGTTGCACTTTGTTTTGCCTTCCTATGCTACTAAAAATCTTGTAACCATAATTTTTTTGCTCACAAAATCCCTATGCATAGGAAGTGGGTTAGACCTAAATGCGCTAGTCATATGCTTCATGATGCTCTCTTCATGTTTCAATTTTACCTACTGTTTTTGTGTGTTCACATGATTAGGCTACTGTAGTAATCATGTTTTGTTTCTTTCGTTTCAATAAAGTTCCAAGTAAGACCTTTGGGATGGCTTACGGTGATAGTTGATTTGATCTTGCTGAAAAATAGAAACTTTTGCGCTCAGGGAAACAATTCTCATTTTTAACAGAAGCATGATAAAATGCTCATTATTTTTGCAGAAGATTAATAGACAAATTACACATGTTTTCCTAATGTTTCAGAATTTTTGGAGTAGCATAAGTATGCTTGGAGTACAGATTACTACAAGCTGTTCTGTTTTTGACAGATTCTGTTTTCAATGCATAGTTTCCTTTTTTCTAGTTTCTATGGCTTATATTGCTCAATATAAATTGTGGAAATGATATGATACAGTAGGAATTGTGTGAGAACAATTATGAATCTTGTCTTTGACAGTACCAAAAGTGAAATGGTTTGCTCTTTATCATACTAACCTATCTCACAAAGTTCCGTTAAGTTTTGTGTGATTGAAGTATTCAAGTTTTGGGTGAGATGTCGATATGAGGAGAATAATGAGTGACAAGACCCTAAGCTTGGGTATGCCCAAGGCACCCCAAGGTAATATTCAAGGAAGATCCAAGCAACTAAGCTTGGGGATGCCCCGAAAGGCATCCCCTCTTTCGTCTTCAACATTATCGGTAACCTCACTTGGCGCTATGTTTTCATTCGTCACATGATATGTGTTTTGCTTGGAGCGTCAATTTATTTTGTTAGAATTTTCTTGCTGTTATTTATAATAGTTTTTTGCATCTTTTATTTCAATAAAAGTGGCAATGATAGCCTTTGCCATGCTTATTTTGCAAGTATACATGTTGCTGTTTGAAAACAGAAAGTTTACCGCTGTTGCAAAAATTCCCTAGGAAAGTCTGAATGTGATAAAATGTTGAAACTTTTTGCAAAATGATCTCTGATAAATTTTCTAAAGTGTGGTAAATTTTCATAATTTTTGAAGTTTAAGAAGTATTGATACTCTTGCATTCTTTATAAACTGTACTGGTTTGGCAGATTGATGTTATGTTTGCTTGTTTAATGATTCTATTTGAGGATAGGAGTATTAAATATGCAGATGCATTTACTATGCAACATTGTATAATAATTTTAGTGATTTTCTACAGTAGAGAATGATAAGGATTTTGCATTGATTTATACTAACTTATCTCATGAGTTCTTGTTGAGTTTTGTGTGGATGAAGCTTTTGAGATTTAGGAAAACCATGATATGAGAAGAATTAAGGAGACACAAAAGCTCAAGCTTGGGGATGCCCAGGGCATTCCAAGATAATATTTCAAGAAGTCTCCAGCATCTAAGCTTGGGGATACCCGGATAGGCATCCCACCTTTCCTCTTCAACAATTATCGGTTAGTATCGGTTGAGTCCCCAAATAGTTGCCAAGGAGGCTAAGTAAGCGGCATTCACATCCCGTCAACCAAGCTCTATCCTATGTCATTTACTCTTGTGCTTCACTTATATCCTATGAGTAAATTGTTGAATAAATTGAATGTAATGAAGTTGAAATCATATCATGCTTAGTGGTAGCTTCACATTGGGTTTGGAAAGTGAAATCTTTTGAGGCTTAACAATCACAATATTGGTCATACAAGCAATTCATGAATAATTATTATAAGGAAGAGAACTTTCACATGCAAATACACTATCATGGAAATCTTTTGTGATTGGGAGCCCCCATCAAAATATTATATGCAAAAATTCTTGACGTTGGACAAGGAAGGCAACATAATGGTTTATGTTTGTTCATATTCACATAGAAGTTATATTGTCATAGATCCTTCAACATGTGCTGCTTGCCCCCCATATTTGCTAGCCAAAAAATCCGCACCAAGTAGAGATACTAATTGTGCATCCAAAAACCCTTAAACCCAAATCTTATTTTCAAGAGTCCACCATACCTACCTAACGATTGAGCAAGATCCTTCAAGTAAGTGGTACGGAAGGTGGCGGCAACCCACGACGTGTCAAGAACAAGGACGACCGTTCTCACGAGTCATGTTTGCCTATGACTCCGCCTCTCCTATCTGGGCCTCCGGCACCGTCACCATCCGCACCTGACCCCCGGATTCTTCCTCCTTGGTAGAAGATGGTGTCGTCCTGATCCTGGCGAGGCGCCGAATCCCAGCCCGGACTTCCTCCACCTTCTTCATCTCTTCCTGTAGTTTCCAAGAATGAGAGGAAAAGGTGAAGGCATCATAGGCATTTTTATATTTTTTTCTTAAATCTGTAGTCACTTGCCAAATTTTAGTTCAAATAATGTAATCTCTTGAATCCATGACTGTGTCATGTAAGGTCGGTACTTGTTTGATCGGCATATTAATGAAAAAGATGAACCTTGTCGAGGACTTGTGCATGTATATGTCCATGCAAAGGTGGAATGCCTCCATATTTTTAAATAAACGTGTTTCCCCCAGCAGGCTATCCTGTCGGTGCCCTCTATTTTGTTGCCGGGGAGTTAAGCCTACTGGGCACAAATTGTCATGAGGGACCAACCCCCCACAAATCTTTTTTCATCAAGGGCCACTGCGACCATCCTGACCGAAGCAAAGTTTGCATTAAGGGACGGGAGCACATGAGTTTCAAAAAGCGGTGAGGTTCTCTTATGCACAAGTCTTTGCTTATAGAACACGTATGGATAATAGATAGAACTTATCGGTTTGGCTTGCCGGAGATTGCAGTGTTGGATCATCTTTCCAGTTTCCCTTGGAGGCCAAGTTTTCGATAGGAACCTGCAGTTTTATGCAGATGGAAATGATGCCAGATGCGATCTTATCTACATGAACATGCGATGCTCGTGAAATGCTTATGCATGCATGCAAGTGGTCGGGGGACCCTAGCGCTTTATTTATTTTTCTGTTGCTCAGGGTCTGCGCCTGGCTTTGTACAAGGGGTTACATGCAACGAAGGCAAGGCCTGTACAAAAGGGTGGCTGCCGGGCAGGGCCCGACAGCCGCGCCTTATGGGTAGAACTTGCGGAGATGCTCAATATTCCATGAGTTTTGCAATTGAATGCCATCTCCGGTCTCTAGACGGACTGCGCCAGGTCTGGTGACTCGTACTACCCGGTAAGGGCCTTCCCACTTCGGCGTCAACTTGTTTGCACCCTTGGCGGACTGAACGTGCCTAAGGACAAGGTTGCCTTCCGTAAAACACCGGGCATGAACCCTGCGATTGTGATAGTGACGTAAGGCTTGCTGGTAGCGTGCAGCACGCGTAGCAGCCCAGAGACGATACTCCTTGAGATGCACAACATCGACACGCCGGTGCTAATCCTGTGCTACTTCATCATAGGCAAGCACTCGAGGCGACCCGTAAATGAGTTCCGTGGGGATAACTGATTTTGCCCCATAAAATAGGGAGAAGGGAGTCTACCCGGTAGCTCGATTTGGTGTCGTTCCGAGGGACCAGAGAACTACCGGTAGCTCATCCATCCATCGCCTGCCGCACTTTTGCTGCATATCAAATGTTCTTGTCTTGAGTGCTCGCAACACTTCAGCATTCGCCTTCTCAGCTTATCCATTGCTTTTGGGACGTGTAACAGAGGCAAATGAGATCTTGCTTCCGAGGGCATGAACATATTGCATGAAGGCGCGACTCGTGAACTGGGTGCCATTGTTGGTGATGATCCGGGCAGGGACACCAAAGCGGCACACCAATCCTTTCAAGAACTTGATAGCGGACTGAGCAATCACCTTTCTCACGGCATCTACTTCCGGCCACTTTGTAAACTTGTCGATGGTAAAAAACAAAAATTCAAAGCCCTCAAGCAGCTCGGGGGAAAGGGCCGAGGATATTGTGCCCCCAGACCGAAAACGACCATGACAAAGGGATTGTCTGAAGAACTTGTCCAGGCAGATGGATGTTCTTGGAATGGAACTGGCAGGCTTCACACTTGGTGACAAGCTCGACTGCATCTTGGAGGGTTGTTGGCCAATAGAATCTTGCCAGAATGCTTTCCCAACTAATGACCTTGATCCAATGTGGGAGTCGCACATGCCTTTGTGTATTTTTGCCAGCAGTTCCTTTCCTTTTTCCAGGAAGATACACTTCAATTTCACACCATTGGGCCTCCTTCTGTATAGAGTGTCATTCACAAACTGATACATACTGGCCCTCCGGGCTACACTTTCAGCTTCCTCTTGCTCATCAGGAAGTTCTCCAGTTTGGAGGAAATGGACTATGTGCCTTGCCCAAGTTGGAGCCTAGGGCTCGGCAACAAGGACTAGCGGCACCTCCTCATCTGCGAGAGCGTGTTCCTCGACCGCGGGGACTAGTGGCTGATATGTCTCCAACGTATCTATAATATTTGATTTTTCCATGCTATTATATTATTTGTTTTGGATGTTTAATGGGCTTTATATACCTTTTATATTATTTTTGGGACTAACCTACTAACCAAAGGCCCAGTGCAAATTGCTGTTTTTTTGCCTATTTCAGTGTTTCGTAGAAAAGAAATATCAAATGGAATCCAAACGGAATAAAACCTTCGGGAGAGTTATTTTTGGAACAAACGTGATCCAGGAGACTTGGAGTGGACGTCAAGAAAGAAGCGAGGAGGCCACAAGGCAGTGAGGCATGCCCCCCACCCTCGTGGGCCCCTCGCAGCTCCACCGACGTACTTCTTCCTCCTATATATACCCATATGGCCCAAAAACATCAAGTAGCACCACAAAACCATATTTCCACCGCCGCAACCTTCTGTACCCATGAGATCCTATCTTAGGGCCTTTTTCGGCGCTCTGCCGGAGGGGGAATCGATCACGGAGGGCTTCTACATCAACACCATAGCCTCTTCGATGAAGTGTGAGTAGTTTACCACAGACCTTCGGGTCCATAGTTATTAGCTAGATGTCTTCTTCTCTCTCTTTGGATCTCAATACAAAGTTCTCCTTGATTCTCTTAGAGATCTAATCGATGTAATTCTTTTTGCGGTATGTTTGTCGAGATCCGATGAATTGTGGGTTTATGATCAAGACTATCTATGAACAATATTTGATTCTTCTCTGTAATCCTTTATGCCTGATTTAAATATCTTTGCAAGTCTCTTCGAATTATCAGTTTGGTTTGGCCTACTAGATTGATCTTTCTTGCAATGGGAGAAGTGCTTAGCTTTGGGTTCAATCTTGCGATGTCCTTTCCCAGTGACAGCAGGGGCAGCAAAGCACGTATTGTATTGTTGCCATCGAGGATAAAAAGATGGGGTTTATATCATATTGCTTGAGTTTATCCCTCTACATCACGTCATCTTGCCTAATGCGTTACTCTGTTCTTATGAACTTAATACTCTAGATGCATGTTGGATAGTGGTCGATGTGTGGAGTAATAGTAGTAGATGCAGAATCATTTCGGTCTACTTGTCGCGGACATGATGCCTGTATACATGATCAAGCCTAGATATTCTCATAACTGTGCGCTTTTCTATCAATTGCTCGATAGTAATTTGTTCACCCACCATAGAATTTGCTATCTTGAGAGAAGCCACTAGTGAAACCTATGGCCCCCGGGTCTATCTTTCATCATATTATTTTCCTATCTATTTACTATTTTTATCATTGTTTATTTTGCAATCTTCATTTTTCAATCTATACAACAAAAATACTAAAAATATTTATCTTATTATCTTTATTAGATCTCACTTTCGAAAGTGACCATGAAGGGATTGACAACCCCTTTATTGCGTTGGTTACGAGGTTCTTGTTTGTTTGTGCAGGTACGAGGGACTTGCGTGTAGTCTCCTACTGGATTGATACCTTGGTTCTCAAAAACTGAGGGAAATACTTACGCTACTATGATGCATCACCCTTTCCTCTTCAAGGGAAAACCAACACAAGCTCAAGATGTAGTAAGAAGGATTTCTGGCACCGTTGCTGGGGAGATCTACGCACAAGTCAAGACATACCAAGTACCCATCACAAACTCTTATCCCTCGCATTACATTATTTTCTATTTGCCTCTCGTTTTCCTCTCCCCCACTTCACCCTTGCCGTTTTATTCTCCTTCTTTTCCATCCGCCTCTTTTCCGCCCGTCCCTTTTTGCTTGCTTTTAGTTTGGTTGTGTGTTGGATTGATTGTTAGTCATGATGGCTCAAGATAATACTAGATTGTGTGACTGCTCCAATACCAACAATAATGATTTTATTAGCACTCCGATTGCTCCTCTTACCGATGCTGAATCTTGTGAAATTAATACTGCTTTCCTGAATCTTGTCATGAAAGATCCGTTTTCTGGCCTTCCTGGTGAAGATGTCGCTACCCATCTAAACAACTTTGTTGATTTATGTGATATGCAAAAGAAAAAAGATGTGGATATTGATATTTTTAAATTGAAGCTATTTCCATTTTCGCTTAGAGATCGTGCTAAAACTTGGTTTTCGTCTTTGCCTAAAAATAGTATTGATTCGTGGAATAAGTGCAAAGATGCTTTTATCTCTAAGTATTTTCCTCCCACTAAGATCATCTCTCTTAGAAACGATATCATGAATTTTAAGCAACTTGATCATGAGCATGTTGCACAAGCTTGGGAGAGGATGAAATTAATGATATGTAATTGCCATACTAATGGATTAAAATTATGGATGATCATACAACAATTTTATGCCAGATTGAATTTTGCTTCTAGAAATCTTTTAGATTCGGCCGCGGGAGGCACTTTTATGGAAATCACTTTTGGAGAAGCTACTAAACTCCTAGATAATATTACGGTTAATTATTCTCAATGGCACACCGAAAGATCTACTAGTAAAAAGGTTCATGCTAGGGACACAAAGAACACAAGTAGCTTGCCGAAGGGAATGCCAAACACACACTTCTCCAGATTAAGCTTCAAGTTGATCTTGCGTAGATTAGAAAATGTCTCCTCCAAATCCTGGATGAGGGTTGATCTGTCCTTGGTCTTGACCACAATATCATCCATATAAGCCTCAATGTTTCTGTGCAACTGTGGATCGAAACCAATCTATACTGCTCTTGCAAAAGTGGACCCAACACTCTTTAACCCGAAAGGCATGCACACGAAACAATACGTACCACATGGGGTGATGAATGAGGTCTTCTCTTCGTCTTCCTTGGACATGAAGATCTGATGATATCCGGAGTAAGCATCCAAAAAAGAGAGAAAATCATAACCCGAAGTGGAGTCCAGAATCTGGTCAATGCGTGGCAAGGGAAATGGGTCCTTCGGGCAAGCTTTGTTGAGATCTGTGAAATCTATGCGAAGCCTCCATTTTCTGTTAGCCTTGCGTACAACCACTGGGTTTGCTAACCATGTCAGATGCAGTACTCCTCTGACCAGATCAGCTGCCTCAAGCTTCTTAATCTGAATGGTAATGAACTGTTGCCTCTCCAAAGCCTGCTTTCAAACCTTCTGCTTGACGGGTCGGGCATGTGGGCAGACAACAAGGTGGTGCTCAATTACCTCCCTGGGAACACCGGGCATATCATATGGTTGCCAAGAAAACACATCGATATTCACCCGCACGAAGGCAACAAGTGCGCTTTCCTATTTCTCATCAAAGGTGGCTCTGATAGTGAAGGTATCATCAACACCAGCCAGCCCTGCCGGGACCTTTTTCACATGTGGTGCAACAACCTTGGATCTCTTGCTGTTGGAGCTCTCCGGCAAGTCATCAACAGGTGCATCATACAACGAAGAGGTACTCTTCCCGGATTCCTTGCTGGTGTCCCTACTATCCTTCTTCTTCCCTTTGCTTTCCTTGGTAGGAACTGCGGCGGCGGCGGCCTCTGCCGCGACTGCATCCCGGTACATCTTATCCACACAAATGATTGTGTCTTTCTTGTCTGATGGAATTGAAATGACTCCTACCGGCCCTGGCATCTTCAAAGTGTTGTAGGCATAGTGGGATGCCCCCATGAATTTTGCCAGAGCTGGGCGTCCAAGGATCCCATTGTACGGGAGGGGGAGGTCGACCACATCAAACACAACCTTCTTAGTATGATAGTTCAGTTCTCCCCCAAATGTCACTCGCAACATGATCTTTCCCTTAGGATGACTCCTGTCGGGATTGATTCCTTGAAAAGTTTCCCATGACCTTTAGTGTCGGATTTCGGGTTCCGGCAGACCCTTAAGGTTCGAACTCTGGGGTGCGCGCGAAGATTACATCTTTTACCTCTCCGTCTCGCAAGGACCTAAACTACTGGAAGAACTACGCAAGAGACACAAGGATTATACTGGTTCGGGCCACCGTTGTGGTGTAATACCCTACTCCAGTGTGTGGTGGGTGGATTGCCTCTTGGGGCTGATGATGGTGAACAATACAAGGAAGAACAGCCTCGGAAGGGTCTGCTCTTGGCTGGGGCTATGAACTGCTGGGAGGAGTTCAGCCACCTTTCTCTCTCTCTCTCTCTCTCTCTCTCTCTCTCTATGCTTCCAACCTCTCTATCGAGCCTCCCCTTCCTTTTTTCCAACCCCTTGCTCTGTGGGCGGCTGGTCCTATTTATAGAGGCCCTGGTCCTCTTCCCAAATATTGAGCGGGAAGGGAGCCAACAATGGCGGGCTAATTTGAAGGGGGACAACAAGTATCAGCTATCCTGACAAAAGTAGTCTTCGCCTGCGCAAAGCTCTGGTGATGACGCCGTCTTGGGCCCCACGGTGACCTCCGTCTCGTAGTCCTCCTAGTCTTGGTCTCATTTTACCGAAATGGCAACCTTTGCCTGATGCCTCGGTACTCCGCGGCTGCGCTTGCTACCTTTGCACCAAAGAGGAAAGGAGAACGCTGCGCGGGCTGGCACCCGCCTGGCGCCCTGAGTCGTCATGGCTTGCGTCACGGGCACCTCACGAGGTACCCCGCCTAGATTTCTCCGCCTCCTCGTGAGCTAGCCTGACGAGGCCGCGCCTGAGGAAGCTCCACGTCGTCCGCCCCGCGAGGCTTGGCCCCTCGCGAGGGTCTTGAGTCTTGTGTTGGTGAAGATGGGCCGTGCCGGGCCCCCTTTGAGCCACGCCGCAGGCCGCAGGCAGGCAAGTCTGGGGACCCCCGTTCCCAAAATGCCGATAGTAGCCCCCGGGCCCAAGGCGCGTCCGGACTTGGCCGTGCTGAGAGACGAAAGGGCAAGGGCGAGGCACCGCGGGCCCTAACAGCCTGCGGCCTTGGGCGCCGCGTGGCGGTTGATTGGACGTGGGCGTCTCCACTTCCCCATGGCGCCTCGGCAACTGCACGGATTGGACAAGTCCCTACATGCAAAGCGGGTCATAATTACCTGCGATCATGGGGGCCGTTGGTTGGCCATCGCCAGCCATAAGTACGGGCCGGCGCGCGCCCTTTCAGTTCATCCCCCCTTGCTTCTCCTTTTTCTTCATGGCCCCGTCGAGGAGGTTCCCGGCCGCCGAGAAGGGGAAGGCTTGCCGGGTTGAGCCCGCCTCTCCCCCACCCAAGCGCGGCCGAGGGCGCCCTCGCAAGCATCCTGTGGCCACCATGGTGGCTTCCCGCAGCCGTGGAGGCAATCTTCAGCACGGCGACGGGTGGATTGCTGCAGCCGGGGGGCGCGCTCCGGCTACGCGTCCCCCCAGGCCGCGCGTTCGTGCTGGTGAAGCGCTGCCGGAGTTTGTCGTGTGGTCGGCGGAGCCGACTAACACCCGGCTCCCGCTTCCTCGCTTCCTCCTCGGCGAGCTCCCGGCTGGCGCCCCGGGCGGCCTCTGGCTCCAGGACGACGGCTGCTGCAGCCGGGCCTCATGGGTCTCCCTGGAGGTCTCCGCGGCCGGGAGCCTGTCCCTGGCCCGAGGTTGGCAGCCGTTTGCCCGTGCACGTGGTCTGAGCCGTCGGTGCACCCTACACTTCAATTTCGACGGCGATGCCACCCTCTACGTCAGGGTGTTCGGGGAAGATGGTCGCCGCGCAGGGTGTTGCCCCGAGGGTGACGACCACGGCTGGGAACCCAGCTCCGGTGATGATGGAGGGAGCAGCGCTCGCGCGGCTGGCGGCGTTCGGGGTTCCTCAAGCTTCTCCGGTTCTTCTTCAGGAGGCGACTCCTCTAGCGGTTGCCGCGATCAGCCTCCACGCCGTCGTGTATGCTTGGGGGTGGCAACGTGTCCGCATGCCGCCGCGCCCTGGTGAAGCGCGAGAGGGAGTCCGCCTGAGCTCCGGAGGCAGCTCGGGCCTTCCCCGCGGGCCGGTGTGAGGCGAGCCGCGTCGGATTTGTTCTTCCTTTTCCCTTTTTCCTGCGTAACAAAGACAATAGTGCGGAGCCTCGCGGTGGCGTGTTTGGGTTATCGCTGTTAATCATCGTTTTGCTTTCGTTACCGTTCCTTCCGGCTATGTGCCCGAGCATGGATAGTTCCCGACCCCGGCCGTGAGGGAGGCGACCGACCCAGACCCTTTGTTTGTGTTGTGGTGCCCGTGGGGCACGGACTGGAGGGATGCTCCTGTAAGGGGCCCAGGTCGCGAACTCTTTGAATGACTAGGATAGGAACACTCGCGAGGGCGCTCAACTGCCCCCCCCCCTCGTGAGGCCTTTCGCAAAAGAAATCGAGGCAGGAGAGTGAAAAGCCGAAGAATCGCAAGCCAAAGATGGCAACAACTTCAATAAAACTTCAAATGCGAACAAACAAGCCAACTACGGAAAGCAAATGAAAAAGCCGCGTCTGGCACCTAATCTAGTCTTCGACATCTTCTCACCAGCGCGGAGCTAAGTGCTGCCACTGGGCGTGGGAGGGAGCCCCAGGGCCTGAGGCCGGCGCTCCTGAGACTCCGGGGCGTGTACAGCCCCACTCATTATTACGTGAGAGTGTCACGGGCGGCAAGCTTCACAAGCGTTGGCCTTCTTCACAGGCTCCGGGCCTTTCTTCTTAGGGGAAACGAGCTTCACAGGCATTCGCCTTCTTCACAGGCTCCGGGCCTTTTCCAAAAAGGATGATCTTCACAGGCGTTCGCCTTCTTCACATGCTCTGGGACTTTTCCAAAGAGGATGATCTTCACAGGCGTTCGCCTTCTTCACAGGCTCTGGGCCTTTTCCAAAGAGGATGATCTTCACAGGCGTTTGCCTTCTTCATAGGCTCTGGGCCTTTTCCAAAGAGGATGATCTTCACAGGCGTTCGCCTTCTTCACAGGCTCTGGGCCTTTTTCCAAAACGCGATAGCTTCACAGGCACTCGCCTTGCTTCACAGGCTCTAGGCCTTTTCCAAAACGCGATAGCTTCACAGGCACTCGCCTTGCTTCACAGGCTCTAGGCCTTTTCAAGGGTAGAACCTCCGGAGGTGCTGGATGTTCCATGCATTCTAGACCGGCACTCCCTCCTGAGTCTCCAAGCGCGCGGAGCCAGGCCTGGAAACATGAACAACCTTGAACGGGCCCTCCCACATGGGAGAGAGCTTGTGCAGTCCCTCCCTGGAGAGAACCCGCCTGAGCACGAGGTCTCCTACCTCGAGAGTCCTGTGACGGATGTTGCGGCAGTGATATCGCCGCAGCGCTCGCTGGTACCTCGCCGCTCGCAGCGCAGCTTCTCGGCGACGTTCCTCCCCCACCACGAGGTCCATCCCCCGCATGGCGTCCTGCTGTGCCTTGTCGAACGCCAGGACCCACACGGAGCGACGTCTGACCTCGTGAGGGAGGACCGCTTCTGCTCGGTAGACCAGGAAGAACGGGGTCTCTCCAGTCGGTTTGGTCGCGGTGGTGCGGATGGACCACAGCACGGACTGAAGCTCGCCGTACCAACCTCTGCCACAGGCCTCCAGCTTCTTCTTGAACGTCCTGGTCTTGAGGCCCCTCAGGACCTCCGCGTTGGCTCGCTCGGCCTGGCCGTTGCTTCGGGGGTGCGCCACTGAGGCATAGCATATCTGCGTTCCAAGGTTAGCACAGTATGTTTTGAAGAGGTAACTGGTGAACTGCGAACCGTTGTCCGTGATGATGCGATTCGGCACCCCGAACCGGCTCACGATGCCCTTGATGAACTTGATCACGAAACCCTCGGGAATGGTGCGGACAGCCTCTACTTCAGCCCACTTGGTGAATTTATCCACGGCAACGTAGAGGTAGCGGTAGCCCCCTGGCTCCTGAGGAAACGGGCCCAAGATGTCCAGCCCCCAGACTGCGAATGGCCACGAAAGGGGGATAGTCTGCATGCCTCCTGCTGGCTGGTGGATCTGCTTGGCGTGGAACTGGCAGGCTTCACAAGCTTTCACTAGTTCCACGGCATCGTTGAGCGCGGTGGGCCAATAAAACCCACTGCGGAACGCCTTGCTGACGAGGGTCCGCGACGATGAATGATGTCCGCAGTCCCCACCGTGTATATCTTCCAGTAGTTCCTTCCCTTGCTCCCTGGAGATGCAGTGCAGGGATACACCGTTTGGTCGCTTCCGGTAGAGCTCTCCGTCTTTGATGAAGTATGCTGTGGCCTGGCGTGCCACTCGCTTCACTTCCTCCTCCTTCTCCGGCAAGGTCCCTTGCGTTAAGTAGCTCCGGAGCTCCGTGATCCGACATCCCTCCTGAGGCTCCATCGTCAGGAGCAGGCGCGCTCCTGAGGCCGGGCCACAGGTCGGAGCTCCCGAGGCAGGTGGTTGGGGGAGCTCCTCCCAGGGCTGAGCCGTGTTTGATAATGACGGCAGAGCTGAGGGCTTGAAGAGCCGCTCCTCGAAAACGCCAGGCTCCTGGGGTAACCGTCTGGACGCACGTTTGACGATGTCGTCGGCCTCCTGATTGGTGCCACGGGGCACATGCTCCAACTCCAACCCCCAGAATTGTTCTCCATCCTACGGACTTCCGCAAGATAGGCTTCCATGTGCTCATCCTTCGGCTCGTACACCTTGTTGGAGAAGTTGACAAGGAGCTGCGAATCGCCCTTGATGGTGAGGCATTTCACTCCCAGGGCGGCCGCGGCCTTCAAGCCCGCTATTAAACCTTCATACTCCACTATGTTGTTGGAGACCTTTTCGCCTTGCTGGAAGCAGAGTTGCACGGCGTAATAGAGCTTGTCCTGTGTGGGCGATATAAGCACCGCCCCAGCTCCAGCGCCATGCCTGGAGAATGCCCCATCGAAGTACATGACCCAGCCTTCTGGCGCCTCGCTTCCCGGGGATAGGGACCGATCCTCATCGGCCTTGAGGCCTGGCGCCTCCGCCCACTCCGCCACAAAATCCGCCAACGCTGCTCCCTTGATGACCCTGGTCGTGCTGAATTCGAGCTGAAACGCTTGCAGTTCTATGTTCCACTCAGCGACCCTTCTAGCTGAATTAGGGCTCCTGAGCACTCTCTCCAGGGGGTATGACGAGACGACCTTGATGGGGTGACCTTGAAAATAGTGCTGCAGCTTGCGCGAAGCCACCAGTAGCGTGAAGAGGAGTTTCTGAGGCATGGGGTACTGTGCTCTTGCATCGTGCAGCACTGTGCTGACGAAGTACACTGGGTGCTCAACGAGGCGGAGTGCGTCAGTGCTGGTGGCTCCTTCCGGAGACCGTGGCGCCTCTTGAGGCAATGAGGCCTCCTGAGACTGGCCATCTGGAAGAGGGGCCTCTTCTGCCTCTGGTGCGCCCCTCTGCGGCGGCTGATCCTCCTCAGCCGCGGTGGCGGTTTCTGTTGGCCTTCCTTTTCTCTGCTCTGCCTTGTCCCGGGATGCTGCCATGGTTTTGATTCGGCGCTCCTCTTTGACTGCCACCAAGGCTGCGCTGGCGGAGTAGGGAGTGGCGGCGAGGTAAAGCACCAGGGGCTCCTGAGGGCGCGGAGCCACCATGACCGGTGGGCTGGTCAGGTATCTCTTGAGATCCTGGAACGCCTTGTCGGCCTCTTCAGTCCACTCGAAGGGCCCCTTTTTCTTCATTAGCTGGAAGAAGGGCAGGGCTCGTTCTCCCAACTTGGAGATGAAGCGCCCTAGCGCGGTCACGCGTCCCATGAGCTTCTGCATTTCTCTGAGAGTCTTTGGCGGGCTCATGTCTTCCATAGCCTTGACCTTCTCTGGGTTAGCCTCGATGCCTCGGTGGGACACGAGGAAACCCAAGAGCTTACCCGAGGGGACTCCGAACACACACTTCTCTGGGTTGAGCCGTAGGTTCACTACGTTGAGGCTCGCGAAGGTTTCCTCCAAGTCCTGTATCAAGGTCCTGGCCTCTTGAGACCTTACCACAATGTCATCGACGTAAGCTTCAACATTCTTCCCGAGCTGCGGGCCCAAGGTGATGTGCATCAGCCGCTGAAAGGTCGCCCCAGCGTTACGCAGCCCGAATGGCATGCATGTGTAGCAGTATACCCCACACGGGGTTAGGAAGGCTGTCTTCTCGACGTCTTCTACCGCCATCTTGATCTGGTGATACCCGGAGAAGGCATCCAGGAAGCATAACAGGTCGCATTCCACAGTGGAATCGATGATCTGGTCGATGCGGGGGAGCGGGAACGGATCTTACGGGCATGCTTTGTTGAGGTTGGTGAAGTCGACACACATACGCTCCTTCCCTCCCTTCTTTGTCACAACGACAGGGTTGGCCAACCAATCTGGGTATCGGACCTCGCAGATGACCCCAGCGGCTTCTAATTTGCGGGTCTCTTGGACGACGAAGGCCTGCTTTTCTGTGGACTGCCGCCTGGCCTTCTGCTTCACAGGGCGCACGTTGGGGCACACATTGAGGTGATGCTCGATTACACTCCTGGGGATCCCTGCCAACTGGTCCGGCTCCCAAGCGAATACCTTCTTGTTTGCGCGCAGGAACCCGACTAGGGCCTCCTGATGCTTGGGTTTGAGGTGGGCGCCTATGGTGAAAGTGGCGACGGTGGATCCGTCCTCATCGACGGGTATCTCATTGGTTTCTGCCTTGTCTTGGGTGAACAACTGCTTCTTCTTGGCGGGTGCAGCCCCCTTGGGCCCGGGGGTATCCAAGTCGGCGGGCTGTGCCGACGCCGCTGTCTTGAAGGCGAGCTTGAGCGCCCGCAGCGCGTCCCCGGTGTCTCCGTGCACAGTGAGGACACCGCTGCTCCCGGGCATCTTTGTGAGGTTGTACGCCGGGTGCGTCGCGGCCATGAATTGGGCCGGCGCTGGGTAGCCGAGGATGGCGTTGTAGGGGAGGCCGATGGGGGCGATGTCAAAGTCAACCAGCTCCGTGCGGAAGTTGTCGTAGGTGCCGAAGGTCACTGGGAGCCGGATCTGCCCCAAGGAACTGGACGACTTGCCCCCAATGCCCGAGAAGGGCCGGCTGGGTTGCAGCCGTTCCAGGGGTATGCGGAGGAGGTTGAAGGCCTCGACCGAGAGCACGCTGAGGCCCGCGCCGCCGTCAATGAGGGTTCTGGTGACGGCCACCTGGCAGATGGTGGGGGTGCACAACATGGGGAGCGCGCCCGAGCAGGCCGAGTTGGAGGGGTGGTCCTCCGAGCTGAGGGTCAGGCCGGTCTCGGGCGCCGCCCGATCCAGGGGAGCCCCCTGCCGCGTGGAAGCGGCGCTGACCCGGCGGACGAACGGCTTGACGTGGTGACTTGTGGGCGGCGCCTGCGAGCCACCCAGGAGGGCCGCGATGATCGGGGGTGTTGGTGTAGCGCGATGGGATGGCGCAGGAGAGCCCCCTGCAGTGCGGACGAGCTCGGGGGCGGCCCGGCGCTCCGCGCGGGCTCATCGAGCGTCAGACATGAGCGTGATGGTCGGAGGAGAATGGAGCGGTGGAAGACGAATTCCGGCGCACCCCTACCTGGCGCGCCAAATGTCGGATTTCGGGTTCTGGCAGACCCTTAAGGTTCGAACTCTGGGGTGCACACGAAGATTACGTCTTCTACCTCTCCGTCTCACAAGGACCTAAACTACTGGAAGAACTGCGCAAGAGACACAAGGTTTATACTGGTTCGGGCCACCGTTGTGGTGTAATACCCTACTCCAGTGTGTGGTGGGTGGATTGCCTCTTGGGGCTGATGATGATGAACAATACAAGGAAGAACAACCTCGCGAGGGTCTGCTCTTGGCTGGGGCTATGAACCGCTGGGAGGAGTTCAACCACCTTTCTCTCTCTCTCTATGCTTCCAACCTCTCTATCGAGCCTCCCCTTCCTTTTTTCCAACCCCTTGCTCTGTGGGCGGCTGGTCCTATTTATAGAGGCCCTGGTCCTCTTCCCAAATATTGAGCAGGAAGGGAGCCAACAATGGCGGGCTAATTTGAAGGGGGACATCAAGTATCAGCTATCCTAACAAAAGTAGTCTTCGCCTGCGCAAAGCTCTGGTGATGACGCCGTCTTGGGCCCCATGGTGACATCCGTCTCGTAGTCCTCCTAGTCTTGGTCTCGTTGCACCGAAATGGAAACCTTTGCCTGATGCCTCGGTACTCCGCGGCTATGCTTGCTTCCTTTGCACCAAAGAGGAAAGGAGGACGCTGCGCGGGCTGGCACCCGCCTGGCGCCCTGAGTCGTCATGGCTTGCGTCACGGGCACCTCGCGAGGTACCCCGCCTTGATTTCTCCGCCTCCTCGTGAGCCAGCCTGACGAGGCCGTGCCTGAGGAAGCTCCACGTCGTCCGCCCCGCGAGGCTTGGCCCCTCGCGAGGGTCTTGAGTCTTGTGTTGGTGAAGATGGGCCGTGCCAGGCCCCCTTTGAGCCACGCCGCAGGCCGCAGGCAGGCAAGTCTGGGGACCCCCATTCCTAGAACACCGACATTTAGTTCTTCCTATACTATCTAAAGCTTGTTGATAACCTTTGGGAAATCAAGTTCAACCCGGCCCCACCGTCAACCAACATCTTTGTGACTTTGAGGTTACGAATTGTTGGTGAGATCAACAACGGCAAACACCCTTCCGCAGCGGTGCAGTCAGGATAGTCCTCTCCGTCAAGGACGATGGGCGTGCGTGACCATTTGAGCGGCCTCTGAGATCTGCCGCTGGCTCCATGCATTGACCTCACGCGCACACCGTTTTAGTTGGCGGTGAGAGGAGTGCAAAGATGCACCCCCGTCAATGCACAGGGCATCAGTGGCCTTCTGAAATTCCTGCTCACTGATTTCCTCTTCATCCCCTCCATCACTCTTATCATCGCAACCTTCCTTCTCTCGGACCCTGGCGGGTTTTCCTTAGTTCTGAGGAGCCTTGTCGGGGTGATTTGCTCCACCACCTCGGCCCTTCCCGCCAGTGAGTGACATTATGACCTTTTTCCTTATCATGCTTCTCATATTCAGCCCTCTACCTTAGGATGAGCTGCTCAACCTGACGTGGAGGTCGTGGACTTCGGTCCGGTGAATCTTGTAGTGCGGCCCATCGCCTTTCCCAGCCTTCTCGGCAGCCGCAGCCTTCCAGCAGTCAACGCACACGGCAACTTCCTTGCCGGGGGCTTTGGCCTTAGCCTTCTTGCCGTTACTAGGCATGCCCGATCCTTCGACGGTCATCCCTTCCTTATCCTTGCACCTCTTGTTGCGCTTCTTGTTCTTCTTCTTCTTCTAACTGGTGGATTCTTCGTCATCCTCTGAGTCGATGTCGATGCATTCTTCCTTACCACGGAGTTTCCTTTCGTCCTCCACTCGAGCGCATTTATCCACCAAGGTGTAAAGCTCCTTCACAGTCTTGGGCAACCGAACATTCATCTTGGAACGTATCCTGCGGTTGCGCACATTGGATTGGAAGGCAACTATCACAGCCGCCGGGTGGATATCTGGGATATTTCTGTGGACTATGCTGAATCTCTAAAAATACTTGCGTAGAGTCTCTCCTTTTTTTCAGAAGCTGCAAGTTTCTGGTCCGTCCTTGTTCTTGATGGCCTCCCGTGAAGGCGTCAATGAACTCATGGCACATGTCAGCCCGTGTTGAAATGGAGTTCTCTGGCAGGTGCATTGATACGTCTCCAACGTATCTATAATTTTTGATTGCTCCATGCTATATTATCTACTGTTTTGGACTATATTGGGCTTTATTTTCCACTTTTATATTATTTTTGGGACTAACCTATTAACCGGAGGCCCAGCCCAGAATTGCTGTTTTTTTGCCTATTTCAGTGTTTCGAAGAAACAGAATATCAAACGGAGTCCAAACGGAATAAAACCTTCGGGAACGTGATTTTCTCACCGAACGTGATCCAGGAGACTTGGACCCTACTCCAAGGAGTCAAAGAGGCGGTCATGAGGGTGGGGGCGCGCCCACCCCCTAGGGCGCGCCCCCTGCCTCGTGGGCCCCTCGGTGCTCCACCGACGTACTCCTTCCTCCTATATATACCCACGTACCCCCAAACGATCAGAACAGGAGCCAAAAACCTAATTCCACCACCGCAACTTTCTGTATCCACGAGATCCCATCTTGGGGCCTGTTCCGGAGCTCCGCCGGAGAGGGCCGTCATCACAGAGGGCTTCTACATCATCATAGCCCCTCCGATGAAGTGTGAGTAGTTTACCTTAGACCTTCGGGTCCATAGTTAGTAGCTAGATGGATTGTTCTCTCTTTCTGGATCTCAATACAATGTTCTCCCCCTCTCTTGTGGAGATCTATTCGATGTAATCTTCTTCTTTTGTGGTGTGTTTGTTGAGACCGATGAATTGTGGGTTTATGATCAAGTCTATCTATGAACAATATTTGAATCTTCTCTGAATTCTTATATGTATGATTGGTTATCTTTGCAAGTCTCTTCGAATTATCTGTTTGGTTTGGCCAACTAGATTGGTAGTTCTTGCCATGGGAGAAGTGCTTAGCTTTGGGTTCGATCTTGCGGTGTTCTTTCCCAGTGACAGAAGGGGCAGCAAGACACGTATTGTATCGTTGCCATCGAGGATAACAAAATGGGGTTTATTTCATATTGCATGAATTTATCTCTCTACATCATGTCATCTTGCTTAAAGCGTTACTCTGTTTTAACTTAATACTTTAGATGCATGCTGGATAGCGGTCGATGAGTGGAGTAATAGTAGTAGATGCAGAATCGTTTCGATCTACTTGTCACGGACGTGATGCCTATATACATGATCATGCCTAGATATTCTCATAACTATGCTCAATTCTGTCAATTGCTCAATAGTAATTTGTTCACCCACCATAGAAAACTTATGCTCTCGAGAGAAGCCACTAGTGAAACCTATGGCCCCCGAGTCTATTCTCATCATATCAATCTCCATCACTTTTATATTGTTTTGCTATTTACTTTGCTTTTACTTTTTACTTTGCATCTTTATATCAAAAATACCAAAAATATTTTATCTATCAGATCTCACTCTCGTAAGTGACCGTGAAGGGCTTGACAACCCCTAATTGTGTTGGTTGCGGGTAGCTATCGCTTTGTGTAGGTACGAGGGACTTGAGCATGGGCTCCTACTGGATTGATACCTTGGTTCTCAAAAACTAAGGGAAATACTTACGCTACTCTGCTGCATCATCGCTTCCTCTTCGGGGAAAACCAACGCAAGCTCAAGACGTAGCATGCATCAGCCAAGACCTCACATTGGACTTGAGTGCCAAAGGGAAGTAGTTGGCGAACACCTTCTCATCTCTTCCCCCGGCAGCCTAAACAGCAATGGTGTAGATGCTCAAGAACTCTGCCGGGTTCAACCTCCCATCATACTTCTCGGGTATCTCTGGCTTGAACATGCGAGCGGATGGCCAAGGGAATTGTCGCAACTCACGAGTGAAGGAAGGGCATCCAACCTCGAAAGGCAGGCACCCGCTACCCTTGAGCGCAGGCTCGTCGATGTCGAGGCCATCGCACCCATTGGTCTGGCGGTGGTCGTCGCGGCATCGCTTGACAATGATGCGCGCGCCTTCCTTCTGCATGTCCTCCGAGGCTTGCCGTTGGCCTTGACATGCTCGAGGGTCGAAAGACGCTATCAAGACGTTGTCAGGTTCTTGATTTTGTGGCTCCCGCGCTGATTGCCGTGGTGGGGACTGCACAGTGGGGGTGGCCCCTTCCGTATGGCTAGCAGTGCGAGCCGCCATTGTCGCCTAGGGAGGCCATGGCGGGCCAGCTCGCTATGAGCCCCCAGCCTCGGTGAAGCCAATCAGACACAGAATGGTGGCTCTCCACTCATCCATTTGATCGGCTGGCGTTGGGAACCTCAACAGCAGCTAGGCCCACGCCATGGCCTCTGTAGTGGTGGTTGGCATTGGTGATGATGATGTAGACCGCACCGTTGCCCGGCTTCAGACGGTGCCAGCAGCGACTGCAACGCACCCTCGCTGCTGCGAACTAGCCGCTTGGATGGCATGGTGACACGGTGAAGGCGCTTGAGGGCTAGTAGCTCTATTGGGCACAGTGGCTGGGTCAACCCGCTCCGAGGGAGGCACGCGCCCTGTGCTCGCGCCCGGGGCGGGGGTGGCCAGAGGGTGGCTATTCGCCCCAAATTGGGTGCCACCACTGTGGTTGTGCCCTTCGTCTAGGGGAAGAAGTATAGGTAGAATAACCCCTTCATTCGTACCTCGTGGAGCATGACCGCTGGGAATGCTGCGAATGTTGCTCTCCTCTGGTGTCTCCCACGCATGTTGTGGCCGCAGGGGAGGCGGCAACAACGCTGCCTGCGCCGACCGTGTCCCCCGCAGCACCCACATCCCCGTGCACCTCCGCATTCCCCGCGGCGTCAGCGGCCACGGGTGGTGGAGCCTTTGATGTGGACAGGTGAGTTGCGTCCTGGGTTTCTTCTTGGGTGCTGAGGGAGTCCTGGACTAAGGAGTCCTCAGGCGTCCGGCTTGTTATCTATGGGCCGGACTGATGGGCTATGAAGATATGACGACCGAAGACGGTGCTTGTGTCCGGATGGGACTCTCCTTGGCGTGGAAGGCAAGCTTGGTGAACAACTATGAAAATTCCACATTATGTAACCGACTCTATGTGACCCTAGATCCCCCCGGTGTTTATATAAACCGGAGGACTTAGTCCGGATAGGGGATACTCAATACCTTAGTCATACAGGCTAGACTTCTAGGGTTTAGCCATTACAATCTCGTGGTAGATCAACTCTTGTAATACTCGTATTCATCAATATCAATCAAGCAGGACGTAGGGTATTACCTCCATCAAGAGGGCCCGAACCTGGGTAAAGCTTCGTGTCCCCTGTCTCCTGTTACCATCAACCTTAGACGCACAGTTCGGGACCACCTACCCGAGATCCGCCGGTTTTGACACCGACATTGGTGCTTTCATTGAGAGTTCCACTATGCCTTCGTCCCAGAGGTTGATGGCTCGACTTATCGTCAAGGAAAATATTACCTCCGGAGGAGCTCTGGCCTCGGGCCAAACCCTCCGGCTGGGCGATTTTACCATGATCGCCCGCTCGGCCTCTGAGCCAGCGAGGATGACCTATCGAGTCATTGAAAAATGCATTTACGTTGATTCTGAATACGCCTAACAAATGGATCCGACAGAGTTATCGTCTTTGAATGAACTCCTAGATCGCATTACCACCTTGGGAGTCGCTACAGACTACGATCGGATTAGGCTTAAACCCGACCAGAGAGAGATTAATTCTCCACCGATCACCCACCAGATAGCGGTAGTCGAGGAGCAAGATAACCCTTCCTATACATTGAGGACGAATTATGTTTGAATCTCTGACCTCGAGAAGCGGGACACCAACTGGCATAAGGACATGCCTTGCCCTTCGAACATAGAATCGGACTGCAGGCTTCAAAAACCAGAAGACACTCTAGAGCCCAGACTGTTCAGTCTGGAAAAACCTCAGGCTCGGGATCATTGATCAGGTCAGGGTTCAAATCCAATTCCACCCACCCACCCAAACATAAGTTCTCTAACGAGCACAAAACAGCAGTCTTGAGAAATGGTCCACCACTTCTGGGCTAGATTTCTCCTTGTCAAGGACAAGGTCAAGGATTGCCGCGACGAAGACGCAATATCAGTGTTCCGCAATAACTGCATGAACGAAGGACTCCTCAATGCCATTAATCGCCGCCGCATACTACACTTTGCTGCTTGGCAACTATTGTACAGAAGTACAGCGCAATGGAGAGCACCTAGAGAAATCACACAGTTTGGGAGCTATCGGCCCCAACTCAACCACTGGTCTAGGAAAAAAGGGCACACCCCTGTAACGTGCCCAGACCAATAGCCAAGAAATACAAACCCATTACGCGGTGCGGAACCATTTTGGAGGGATGGCTTGATGGCCCCTGCAAAATACACACCACACCGGATACTATACCAACCCACAGCCTTAGAGCATGTTGGATACTCTGGCAGGTAGCCAAAAATGGCGAGGACATCCTCACCAAGGACATCCCGGAGTAACACCCTCCAGAAGACGACGAACCCAGGGTTCTGACAGTCTTTGAGACATTCACTTCAAACAATAGGTGCAAAAGGGCACTCCGCGAAGTCGTCGAAGTCTTCCAGATCGCAGCAATAAACCCCTGGAATGACACAGCGATAACCTTTAACACTGGCGACGAACCAAAACACAGGACAGTCCGAGCACCAGCCGCCTTGGTCCTCAGCCCAATTGTGGATGGCTTTCGGCTCACCAAGGTTCTCATGGACGGAGGCAACGGATTAAACCTCATCTATGAGGATACAATACGAAAGATGGAAATAGACAGGAGCCGCATTGAGAAAAGCAGCACGACCTTCCAAGGAATCATTCCCAGTCGGGAGGCATGGTGTGCGGGAAAAAATCACACTCGGCATGGTATTCGGCACGCGGAGAACTATCGGTCCGAAGAAATAACTTTCCAGGTGGCCCCCTTTAACAACGGATATCACGCCCTCTTGGGGCGAGATGCATTCACGCGCTTTCACGCAATACCCCATTATGGGTACATGAAGCTTAAGATGCCTGGGCCCAATGGCATAATCACTCTAGTTAGTGATCCGGACATAGCACTCCGCGCCGAGAATAAAACCGCGTCCCTGGCCCTCGAGGCATTATCTAAAGCCCTCACGAACAAATAATTAACCGCACTGTGCTCCACGGTGGACAGAGATGATGCGGTCCTAGACAAACGACCCAAATCCACCTTATTCAAGCCGGCAGAAGAAATAGTCAAATTCTAAGTCCACCCAACGGACCCAAAGAAGACAGCATCCATAGGAGCACAACTAGACCCAATGGTTCACGCCGCTCTACGAAAGTTCCTACATGAGAATTGGGATATATTCGCCAGGCACCCTTCTGACATGCCAGGAATCCCACGCGAGTTGGCCGAACACAGCCTCAATATATTGAAGGGACACAAACCGGTCAAGCAAACACTGCGACGCTTCTCCGAACCCAAACGCCAAGCTATGGGGGAAGAGCTGCCAAGCTAATCGAGGCTGGATTCATTAGAGAAATAAAACATCCGGACTGGCTGGCAAATTTGGTGATGGTACCAAAGAAGGACAAATCCTGGCGCCTGTGTGTCGATTGTAAAGACCTCAACAAGGCATGCCCCAAGGATCCCTTCCCCCTCCCCCGCATCAATTAAATCATTGACGCCACCACAGGACACGACTCACTGTGTTTTCTTGACGCATATTCCAGATACCATCAAATCATGCAACGGCATTCATCACCCCATATGGGCCATTATGCTTCAACACTATGCCCTTCGGGCTCAAGAACGTCGGCGCCACATACCAACACATGATTCAAACATGCCTGGAGAAACAGATCGGCAAGACGGTTGAAGCTTATGTGGACGACGTCGTCATCAAAACTAGGCACATCGAAACACTAATAGACGATTTACGTCTCACGTTCGACAACCTCCGCGTGTATGACATTAAGCTCAATCCGGAGAAGTGCATTTTCGGCATCCCTACTGGAAAATTGCTGGGCTTCATCGTTTCCAATAGAGGAATTGAAGAAAACCCAGCCAAAATCCGGGCTTTGTCACAATTGGCTAAGACAACAGACCTTAAACAAGTTCTAAGCCGCTTTATCTCTAGATTGGGAGAAAAGGCACTGCCACTCTATCGCCTTCTACGGCGAACCAACCACTTCGAGTGGACGGACGCGGCAACAGCCGAACTGGAGGAAATAAAACCCTTCTTGCGAGCAATCCAATCCTGGCCGCACCAAACGCCGGTGAATCGATGTTATTATACATATCGGAAACACATCAGGTGGTGAGCGCCGTACTCGTCGTTGAACGTGAACATGACGGACATAAATTCCCGCTTCAGAGGCCAGTATACTACGTATCTACTGTCCTGACTGAGAAATAGAATACCCCTCTTCTTCGGAGTTGGTTTAGGAATAGGCTCCGGAGGTGTCCAATTATTTTCATTTGTCACCATATTATTCAATAGAATTTCAGCTTCATCTGGTGTTCTTTCTCTAAAAACAGAACTAGCACAACTATCCAGGTAATCTCTGGAGGCATCAGTTAGTCCATTATAAAAGATATCAAGTACTTCATTTTTCTTAAGAGGATGATCAGGCAAAGCATTAAGTAATTGGAGAAGCCTCCCCCAAGCTTGTGGGAGACTCTTTTCTTCAATTTGCACAAAATTATATATATCCCTTAAAGGAGCTTGTTTATTATGAGCATGGAAATATTTAGCAGAGAAGTAATAAATCATATCCTGGGGACTATGCACACAAGAAGATCAAGAGAATTAAACCATATCTTAGCATCACCTTTTAATGAGAACGGAAATATTTTAAGGATATAAAAGTAGCGAGTTCTCTCATCTTTAGTGAACAAGGTAGCTATATCATTCAGTTTAGTATGATGTGCCACAATAGTTTCAGATTCATAACCATGAAAAGGATCAGATTCAACCAAAGTAATTATATCAGGATCAACAGAGAATTCATAATCCTTATCAGTAACAAAGATTGGTGAAGTAGCAAAAGTAGGGTCAGGTTTCATTCTAGCATTTAGAGATTGCTTACTCCATTTAGCTAATAATTTTTTAAGTTCAGTTCTATTTCTGCAAGCTAAAATGGCTAAAGAAGCATCTTGATCAAAAACGTAACCCTTAGGAATAGCAAGTGGTTCTTCATCATCACTTTCATCAGTATCATCAGATTCAATATTTTCAATTTCTCTAGCCCTAGCAAGTTGTTCATCAAGAAAAGCACTAAGTGGCATAGTAGTATCAGGCATAGAGGTAGTTTCATCATAAGTATCATGCATAGCAGAAGTGACATCATCAATAACATGTGACATATCAGAACGAATAGCAGAAGCAGGTGTAGGTGTCGCAAGCTTACTCAAAACAGAAGGTGAATCAAGTGCAGAGCTAGATGGCAGTTCCTTACCTCCCCTCGTAGTTGAGGGATAGATCTTGGTTTTTGGATCTCTCAAGTCCTTCATAATGACAAGCAGATATATATCCCAAGTAACTCAAAGAATAGAGCTATGCTCGCCGGCAACGACACCAGAAAATAGTCTTGATAACCCACAAGTATAGGGGATCACAACAGTTTTCGAGGGTAGAGTATTCAACCCAAATTTATTGATTCGACACAAGGGGAGGCAAAGAATATTCTCAAGTATTAGCAGCTGAGTTGTCAATTCAACAACACCTGGAAACTTAATATCTGCAGCAAAGTATTTAGTAGCAAAGTAATATGGTAGTGGTGATAACGGTAGCAAAAGCTAACAGTAGTAGAAGTAATGTTTTTGGTATTTTGTAGTGATGATAGCAATAGCAACGGAAAAGTAAATAAGGGGAGAAGAGTATATGGAAAGATCGTAGGCAATGGATCGGTGATGGAGAATTATGCCGGATGCGGTTCGTCATGTAATAGTCATAACCTAGGGTGACACGGAACTAGCTCCAGTTCATTGATATAATGTAGGCATGTATTCCAAACATAGTCATACGTGCTTATGGAAAAGAACTTGCATGACATCTTTTATCCTACCTTCCCGTGGCGGCGGGGTCCTTACGGAAACTAAGGGATATTAAGGCCTCCTTTTAATAGAGAACCGGAACAAAGCATTAACACATAGTGAATACATGAACTCCTCAAACCACGGTCATCACCGGTAAGTATCCCGATTATTGTCACTTCGGGGTTAACGGATCATAACACATAGTAGGTGACTATAGACTTGCAAGATAGGGTCAAGAACACTCATATATTGATGAAAACATAATAGGTTTAGATCTGAAATCATGGCACTCGGGCCCTAGTGACAAGCATTAAACATAACAAAGTCATAGCAACATCAATCTCAGAACATAGTGGACACTAGGGATCAAACCCTAACAAAACTAACTCGATTACATGATAGATCCCATCCAACCCATCACCGTCCAGCAAGCCTATGATGGAATTACTCACGCACGGAGGTGAGCATCATGAAATTGGTGATGGAGGATGGTTTATGATGACGATGGCGACGGATTCCCCTCTCCGGAGCCCCGAACGGACTCCAGATCAGTCCTCCCGAGAGGTTTTAGGGCTTGGCGGTGGCTCCGTATCGTGAAACGCGATGATTTCTTCTCCTTGATTTTTTATCATCGAAACTCAATATATGGAGGTGGAGTTGGAGTCAGAGAGGCAACAAGGGGCCCAGGAGGTAGGGGGCGCGCCCCCACCCTCGTGGCAAGGTGGTGGGCCCCCTGGCCTTCATCTTTGGTAGGTATTTTTCTTATTTTCTGAAAAGTATCTTCGTGAAGTTTTAGGTCATTCCGAGGACATTTGCTCCTGCACATAAATAACACCATGGTAATTCTGCTGAAAATAGCGTGAGTCTGGGTTAGTTCCTTCAAATCATGCAAGTTAGAGTCCAAAACAAGGGCAAAAATGTTTGGAAAAGTAGATACGTTGGAGACGTATCAGAGGGTCCCTTCATCATTGATGAAGTTCTCACCGGAGGAGCATACCACCTACGTCATGCGTCAGATAATCACCTGGAGCCGAACCCCTGGAACGCGGCCATACTACGACGATTTTATGCCTAACGCAGAACTCTATGTTTGTTTCCTCCCTCCTATTATTACCATTATTTATTTTTTCTCTCTTTTCGTCTTTTACCTTTTTTTCGTTTTCTCTTTAGCCTTACAGCTTTAGTGCGGCTAGACCATCCCTACCTGATGCATACAACTCTAAATATGTACGTTCATTATACCTAGGGGCTTCTCGTACAGAAGCTTGCGACTATTCTTCGAGCATCAAACTCAACACATATGCGTTCCTTTTTTCCATATGTACCTTTTCTTCGCCATTATATGCATCGATATGACTTAAGTTTTGGCCAAGCTGGGTTGCGTGGCTCCTGTGCTTATTCCCTACGTTCTCGTTAGTTCGGCTAGGGCATAAAGGGAGCACCTCTGAGATTGTTACTGCCGGGTCATCTGGATGTGTACCTCAGACTGGGTGAAGCCGAAAGCTAGCATTCTTAAGGGAATATTCGGTCGGCGAATTAAAGGTGTTTCCGCATTCACTCCATTGTGAACCCCAGATGTTACTTACTCTACGATTTTATCAATCACAGTTCGGACATGCACATTAACATGCATGCACACCCAGGGAAAGGAACCCTTAACGGAACTATTCTCTCTAGAAGATGTTTCTTACATAATGTAATATAACATAACTAGCCGGATACACATTGTTTGTTTGAGAAATTATGACCCCTACGCCTGGTTTCCATGCATACCCCGGTATATTCTATCGCTAAGGTATTCGGAAACTCTCCGAAACTTCGGGTCAAGAGGTTGAAGCGAAAAGGTCGGCCTATTATCCAGCTAGAAGGAAAGTACATAGTCGCTTACGACTCAAACACTTCCTCCTCTATACCATCCAAAAGGCGGTCTAATTTACAATCATGTTGGGAATATTTGGCGGCCACCTCTACTTGGTCATATACTAAACTAACGAGAATTTCTTCCCCATTCGTCCCTAGCGGTCTGACACGAGCCATGGGATTAGGATCCAGCTTGGTATATCACGTCTTCACCATGGCCCAGGCCTCTCACGCACCCTCTCGGCAGGCCGATATCATCCACAGCCGGACACGCCGCCGCGCTCCCTTGAACAGCTCTATCAGCTTCTCCATGCTTCCTGGAGGGGAGTCGGATGGCCATAAGGCCTTGGCTACACTCTGCATCGCCTGCCGAGCTTGCTCGTGCAACTGCGATAGCCCTTGCAGAAGATCACTTGATGATCCGGACACCTCCTCTTCAGGGCGGTTCATCAATACACCTGTAATTATAGATATATCAGCTACCGTTACCTCCAAACAGTTATAAGATAAAAGCATCCACGTAATGAATATGCCTCCTCGGAGCTTCTTGTTCTCGTTCACAGAATCCGCAGCTGAGCTCGCACATCTTTCAGTTCTTCGCCCAGTTTGGCTTTCAAATCCTGGAGTTTCTTTTTCTCCTCAATGACTTTTGTCAATACACGCTCGCCCACTGCTAGTAGCTTTTTGGCTCCATGTTCTTCGCTTCGAGCGGCGTCCAGCTGCTCCCGTACTTGGTCTAACGACCCAACACACAGATAAGTACCCAGATTCACACTATCGGTGTATCATTATGAATTTTTGATAGAGGGAAATATTACCGGGAGATGCCTTGTATTTCTCCAGTTCGGCATTGGCAGCAAGCAGCTGGCGCTGACACTTTTCTAGTTCCTGAGCTAGCTGGGTGTTCTTCTCCGTAAGCACCTGGTTGTACATTGATCCTTAAATCAGTTGTTTCAACTCCTTTAAGTCTCGGGGGCTACTGGCATATGGTTATCATAGTCAGACAAAACAAATTTACCTGCACATCTTTCAAATGTTGCTTTGTGGCCCTGTTAATTCCATCTCGAGCAGCTCGGATGTATGCATCAGCCGAGCTTAATGTGTTAAACGACTCTTCTGAGAAGCCAGGGTCTTGTAAAATGGCCCGGCGGCGCCGATGATTCATGGCACTCTCCACTTCCGAGTTGGTGACGGATACATCATCCGAGTCCTCGGCTGGAGGATAGTCCGGCGTTGCCACCGCATCAGCCCCCATCTTCACGGAAGGATTTGAATCCTGGCTGCGGGAAGTACGACCGCTCGAACCTCCGGATATAGTCCGGTGCACCTTTTTCCTAACACATGGAAAACGGGAAGGTCACGGTTGGACGTGACTGCTCAGGTGCATGTTGGCGAATTCGTACCTCTTCGATGAAGGTACGGCCGTGTCTTCGTTTGCTTTCCTCTTGGAAGACTCGCCCGGAGTAGGGGATGCCCTCTTCGGAGGTACCCCTGGAGTGGTATGTCACGCCGAACCCTTCCCCTTTTGAGCACAGGATAGTGCGGTGGGTAAGAAGGAAGGAGAGATTTCTTTTGAATAAGGGGTCTTCGAATCACTTACGTGTGAAGCTGGAAGGAGGCCGGGGTAATCAGCAATAATAGGTACATATGTACCATCGTAGCTCATCTGATAGAACGTTCCCTCCTCAAGCTCCATGAATATGTCCGGGTCTTCTTCATATCCGGGGTCAAGATCCCGATTGTGATTCTCCGGCTGAGGGGCAGGGTCATGGATCCCCTCGATAGCCTTTCGCCATTCCTATTATGAGCAGATAAGATGCTGCCTGCCAATGAATGATCCAAGGACAAGATAAATTAAGTGAAGCTGAACCTTACCCAGCTGGGAGGATTGTACATGAAAAGTCCGTCTCGATGTTGGAGATGGCTGAACTCCTCCTTCTCCCCTTTATACAGCTCGGCCAGGATCTTGGCTAGAGCAGAGGGGGTCTTCGGGCCTTTTCGGCCATAACATGAGGCGTCGTCTTCCCTGTTATAGTGCCACATGGGCAGTCCTCAGTATTGGAGTGGTTGGACCCCCCGCGTTATGGAAATTGCCATCACTTCGACTATTGACAATCCGGACTGGGCAAGAGTTTTAATCTTGCCCAGTAGCAAGATGATTTCTGTGCTATCCTCTTTCTTGAGGCTCTGAGGATGCCAGCTGTGGCGCTTCTTCAGCGGAGCATTTGAAAACTCGGGGAGGCCTATGCGGACGGGGTCGGGTAGAGCGATGTCGTCAATGTAGAACCATTCGGAAGACCACTCTTCGGGAGCTTTCTTCGACGTGCCGGATAGATATCCGGTCCCGGCAATGGGCCACACTTCGGCTGCTCCCACTTCAAAGATTGATCCACCTTGATTGCGAGGGACGAGGCAGAATAGTCTTCTCCATAAATCAAAATGGGCCTCACAACCCAGGAATAGTTCGCATAGGGAAACATAACCTGCAATGTGGAGGATGGAGCTAGGGGTAAAATTGTGCAGCTGGAGGCCGTAGTACTCCAGCAGCCCTCGGAGGAATGGGTGAATTGGAAACCCCACCCCCTCAGCAGATAGGGAACGAAGCATACCCGTTCTCCCGCAGACGGATTGGGAGAATCCTCTGCCTAGGTTTTGCCGTTGAAGGAGGCCAACCCTGCTCGAACAGGGACCAGATCTACTTGAGGGAGAAATCCTTGCGTTTGTAGCTTTGCCAATCGGCTATGGGGCACAAAGCACCTCTCCCACTCGCTTCTCCCTAGGTTGGAACGAGAAGAGGAGCAGGGGTTGTTGGCCATGTTGGAATGGTCCTGACTGGCGGTCTCTGAGGATTTTCTCCGCTTGGTGCCAAAGGGATCTGAGATCCAATCTCTTTAAATAGATACTCTTCCTTACAGTGCTGGGGTGTTATTTGCAAAAAAATACCCTGACTGTCCGCATTCGCTCGACACATGGAAAACGAGGACATTAAGCGCGCAGAAGCCGAGGGGAGACATAGAATCTACGGATGAATACACTACTTAAGGGAGGTAAGAAAGACGAGCACCGTTGAAGTGGAGGAGCTCCGTGAACTTTGTTCATGCCCATGGAAACTTTGCAAACCTTGATGACAAAAACTCTTCAACGGAAATCATTATCCCCATGTACAAATCTATTGTATTATAAAAATGATGTGCCAAGATTTGCCATTAGGATGTTTAGATTGCTTGTTTGGTATGTACAGCTCCAAAGTAGAAACTTTTGTTGTAGTGCATGAATTCACATTTTTTACTTGATTGTGAATTCTTAGATTTTTACACAGTACTGCAATGCAATTTTTTATTTTGTCCTACTTTTAAAGAATTTTTGGAGTTACAGAAGTGTCGTCAATGTTCAGATTGCTACAGACTGTTTGGTTTTTGATAGAATCTGTTTTTGATGCATTGTTTTGCTTGTTTTAATGGAACTCTGGATTGTATCAGTGGTATAAGCCATGGAGAATTTAGAATACAGTAGGTATAATTCAAAAATAAAATATGAAATGGTTTGCGACAGTACTTAAAGTAGTGATTTGCTTTATTATACTAACGAATCTCACGAGGGTTCTGTTAAGTTTTGTGTGATTGAAGTTTTGAAGTTTTGGGTGAGATCACAATGGATGAAGGAATAAGGAGTGGCAAGAGCATAAGCTTGGGGATGCCCGAGGCACCCCAAGATAATATACAAGGACTCCAAGCAACTAATCTTGGGTATGCCCAGAAGACATCCCCTCTTTCTTCTAACGACTATCGGTAATTTTACTTGGAGCTATATTTTTATTCGTCACATGGTATGTGTAAATTCCTCGAGCATCTTTGTGCTTATTTTTTTCCCTTTTCTTTTATGCACCATGATGTTATTAGATAGTCCTTGGTTGATTTATAGAATGCTCTTTTCACTTCACTTATATCTTTTGAGTATAACTTTATAGAATGCTTCATGTGCTTCACTTATATCATTTGAAGTTTGGATTTCCTGTTTCTCTACGTAGGAAAAACGCCATGTGTAGAATGCTCTTTAGCTTCACTTATATTTATTAAAGCACGGGAAAGACTTTTATAGATAGAATTAAACTCTCTGGCTTCACTTATATCTATTTGGAGAGTCATCGAGAATTGGTCATTTACATGGTTAGTCGTAAAATCCTACATAAAACTTGTAGATCACTGAATATGATATGTTTGATTCCTTGCAATAGTTTTGTGATATAGAGATGGTAATATGTGGGAGGTACTAGTGAATGATTGTGGTTTAGTAAGAATATTGGTGTTAATGTTTGTGATTCCCTATGCATGCACGTAAAGTCCATAGTTATGCAACAAGGTTATATCTTACTTATGGTGCATTATTCACGGTTAGTTATGTTCAATGCACGTCTCTGACCGTTTTTGCTTTTTGGTTGGTCACTTCACAATCTATTTGCTAGCATCCATTTGTACTAAGCGGGAATGTTGCTTGTGCGTCCAATTCCTTAAACCTAAAGTTTTGCCATATGAGTCCACCATACCTACCTATATGCGGTATTTACATGTCGTCCCATGTAAATTTGCATGTGTCAACTTAATTATTCAAAATAAATTTCCATTTTGTGTGCCTGTACCGCTCATGGCGGTAGGGGGTGGCCAATATCTTTCATGCTAGGTGGCAGGTGAGTGTTTATTCACTTTTCATTTCATTTCACGAGAAAGTGGCAGGTGATAGGGATGCCTAGTCCCACAATAAATCAAAAATAATAATAACAAAATTCCTTGGAAAGTGTTGGTATGGAAATCACCCATGGATACGGGTAGCCATGGATTGTGAAAGAATGGTGGAAATAAAATGAACTTTATTTTCTGTTTGGGAACTACCTATAATGTGTCTAGCATAGAAGATGTTGGAAACTCCCGGTCGTAGCATTGACAAGAAAAGCATGCCTCTCAAAATGACTTTATCTCTAATCTTTGAACTCTAGCAGCTCTGCAAATCTCTGCTTCCCTCTATGAAGGGCCTATCTATTTACTTTTATGCAAATTTTTTATATTGGGTCTTCACCTTGTCTTATAAGCACCAATTGGAGAGCACTATTGCCATACTTGTGCACTGGGTGTAGCTAATGTTGAGTGTGTTTCATGAATGGATCAATGATTGAGCATGACGGGCTAGGGATAACTTTCTTTAGCATTGATATTTTGAAAGACATGATTGTTTGTTGGGATGCCTGAGTATTAATCTCTTTATTGCAAACTATAAACTATTGTTTTGAATCACTCGTATCTTAATATTCATGCCATGATTAGATTGTATCATCAAGATTATGCTAGGTACATTCCACATCAAAAACTATCTTTTTCTATCATTTACCTACTTGAGGACGAGTAGGAATTAAGCTTAGGGATGTTGATACGTATCCATCGTATCTATAGTTTTTTTATTGTTTCATGCCAATATTCTAAAATATATACTTTTGGCAACATTTTATATTATTTTTGGGACTAACATATTGGTTCAGTGCCAGTTCCGATTTGTTCCTTGTTTTTTGTTTCGCGGAATAGCTACATCAAATGAAGTCCAAATGTGATAAAATTTTACGGAGATTTATTTTGGAATATATGTGATTTTTGGGAGTGGAATCAACGCAAACGGAGGCTCACGAGCTCCACTAGGCACCAGGCAGCGACCCCCCCTAGCGTGCCGTGGTACCTCGTGAGTCGGTTGACCCCCTTCTTTTGCTGCAAGAAAGATAGTATTTAGAAAAATCATGTTAAAATTTCATCCCAATCGGAGTTACGGATCTCCGGGAATTTCAGAAATGATTTTTGCTAGAAAACAAGAGCATGAAACCGAATAGAACAGAGAGAGAGAGAGAGAGAGAGAGAGAGAGAGAGAGAGAGAGAGAGAGAGATCCAATATAGGAGGGGCTCCTGCCCCTCCACCACCATGGTGGCCATGGACCAAAGGGGGAACTCTCCTCCCATCTAGGGGGAGGCCAAAGAAGAAGGAGGAGGGGGCTCTCTCCCCCTCTCTCCTGGTGGTGCTGGAACGCCGCGGGGGCAATCATCATGACGATGATGTACACCAACAACTTCTCCACCGTCAACACCAACTCTTGCCCCCTCTATGCAGCGGTGTAACACCTCTTATCCCCGCTGTAATCTCTACTTAAACAAGGTGCTTAATGCTATATATTATTATCTAATGATTCATGGCCATCCTATGATGTTTGATTAGATTCGTTTTGTCCGATGGGTTGATTGATGACCGTGATTGGTTTGAGTTGTATATTTATTTTGCTGTTGTCCTATGGTGCCCTCCGTGTGACGCAAGCTTAAGGGACTCCCACTATAGAGTGTTGCAATACATTCATGATTCGCTTATGCACTACAAAAGAAAAACCACTTCCATGATGATACGTGTTTGTCGCAGTAGGTCACGTTTTCTGCCATGCATGTATATCCATGACGATTTTATGATAGAATCAAGATAGTCATACATGTGCTATCGTAGAAGTGTTCCATGGCAATACCAAAATTATCATCACAGAAGTGTCCACTTCCATGATGATAAATGGTGCGTCATGGAAGTGTTTTCATCAAGGGTAACCGACACGTGGCATCCACCATAACGGGTCGCCATTAAGCTATCGGGTTCCGGTTTGGATCCGATAACCCATTAACAGCCTGGACCAATGTGGATTTTCCACGTGTAAAATTCTCATTCGCCGGAGGATCCACGTGTCGGTGAAAGTGCAATCATGCCTTTAATATTTCACTGCTCCAAAAATCACGATGTTGTCACTCGCATGGTCACTTCCAAGAATGCTCTGAAGGCTCGTCCGAGAGACTCCAGAGTTTTTGATGTGAGTGATGATGAACGTCTTCCTGATGATCAACCTTCTGACTTTGGCTTTCCCTCGAGTCCTGATTGGTCTGATTTCCTTAACAAGGCTAGTGGCAGTGGTGCTCATGATGATGATGATGATGGTGGTGCTTTATGATGGTCTGACCCCTTTTGGGTACTTGATGCCAAGGGGGAGTAGGCACTTATATATTATGTAATGCTTTGAGATTAGCTTGTATCGAACCAATGTTAGCTTGTATCGAACCAATGTTATGATTATTGTCATTTTATGTACTATGCTATGAGTGATGAACCTTTATGTGTTGTGTAATACACCTATCTATGGAGCCTATTATGGTATTATGTTATCTTGTTTACGTTATGAGATTTGGTTGTGTTGGTATCATATTGAGGGGGAGCTCTCTTCATGCTTATTTTTTTTATGCACATGTTTAGGGGGAGCTCCACAACAAATCCTTTCGATATTCAAAGTTTTTTTTACACATTGAGGAGTGCATGTATGTTTTCATCAACTACCAAAAAGTGGGAGATTGAATGTGCAATCATGCCCTTAATCTTATTTTGATGTTGATGACAACATGCATATAGGGGACTAATCATTTTTATCAAGTATATCTTAGGATTATGTCTCAAGGGCCGTGTGTGGATCATGATTACGGACAAATATATATCACTCAAGAGCGGTGATACAAGACAATAGCTTTGGCTCTCTTTCGGTTTGTTCTTGAGTATAGGGATCCCACACTATTAAGAGGGAATCGTTGGATTTTGTGAAAGACTTGCTCAAAACCCACAAAGTATCCTCTCACAACATCTCTGTTTCACCCCTAGCTCTTCCACTAACTTGTGTACAAAGTTCTTTGTGCTTATGAGCTAGTGTGCTCTGTTTTCACCGGACGACCTGTATTCTACGGACGTCCGGCCCTTCACAGCCGACCGGGCATCTGGCTCTCTCCAGATGTTCGGTGCATCCTCATAGAAATAATATAGCGAAAATCCGGTCCACTTCGGACGATCGGTCACCGGATGTCCGTTTCTCTCCGAAAATCCGATAGAACCTCAATAGAACACTTATTAACGGATTTTCGATCCTCACCGGACGACCGCCACCTTCCGGACGCCCGGTGGTTGTGTGCCTCGTGCTTCTTTTGTGGCCTAATAGGATTCCTAGCGACCGGACGACCAGTGGCCCGGCTGGATTTCCGATCCAATATGTGCCACTGGACTTCCGGTACTCACCGGACGTTCGACAACTTGAGTACACTAAGTGGCTCAATGGTTGTTTTTTACACTACTACTATATATAGCCTCCTACCTCTAGGGGATGAGGTTGACCATTCACTATTGAGCTCTCCAAGAACACATTTCACTCACTCTCTTGATCCCCTACACCAAATCCTAGATCCCCAAGGGATTTGGGAACATTTGAGAGAAGTTCTCCAATCAAGTGATAGATCCACTCCTTCCCCTTCTTCTCACCAAAGGACTTCGTGATTTGAGCAAGTTCTTGAGCATTTCCCATCGTTCTTGTTACTCTTGGAGGTTGGAGACTCCTAGGCAGTAGGAGTGATTCGGAGAGGAATCGATCATCGTGATTACCCCTGGAAAGTTTGTGAGGGTTTGGAGATCACCCCAAGGTCTACCACTAGTGGTTGAGAAACGCCTTCATGGTGTTGTCTCAAAGGGAGAATAGGGCGATCCTTCGTGGCGTTGGTGTGCCTTCGTGGTAACATCCACCTCTCTAATGGTGATGTAGCTTCCCTCCAAGGAAGTGAACATCGGCATACATCCTCGTCTCTCGGAGTTGCGGTTATTCCTAACCCTAACTCCCTACTTGTGGTTACTTGTCTCTTGTCCTTACTTATATCATATTGTGCTTGCTTACTCACATAGTTGTGTTACTTGTTTACCTTGCTTAGCTCTTAGCATCATACTTGCAATTGTTAGGCTCACTTTCATATTCTGCATTATTGCCTAAAATTGCTAAGTAATAATTAAAATTTGTAATTGTACCTATTCACCCCCCTCTAGGTCCATCTCGATCCTTTCAATTGGTATCAGAGCCTCGTGCTCTATTCTTGTGGCTTAACCGCCATAGAGCGAGATGAACCCCGATGGGACTCCCCTTGTTGCAGATCCGAAGAATACGGGCGTAGCTTCCACGGAAGTCGTGTCCTTCACTTCTAAGGATCTGAAACGGGCTCTTGCTTAGCAAAAGGAGGAGCATGATGCTTCTCTTGAGGCCTTGGTTCAAATGAGAATAGCCACACTAACCACGATGCTTGCACCACTTTCTGGTGGTGCGTCCTCGAGGCCAGCTGTGCCTTCTCCTTCACTTGGCCAACAACCTCCTAGTAATGAACACTCCAGTGTTCCTTGGCCTTATGCAAGACCTCAAATAGAGAAACCAAAGTATAACCCTCAAGGCAATCCTCCTTTACTTGATGACACTACCAATTTTGCTTTGTGGAGAGTTGCTATGCAGGATCATCTTTGATATGGAAATGTTGAGATGTTGGAGATCTTGGAGTATGGCTACAAAGCTATTGACCCGAATAATCTTACTCCAAGAGAGGTATACGACAAGAATCTCAACGACACAGCAACCATGTGCATAAGGAGAGGTATGACTGACAAGCAAAGGAGACCATACATACATATCACAAGTGCCAAGGAATTATGGGATAGCATTGTGAGGACCAATACCAGTACCTCCACTCTCCGGCTTGGTCAATATGAAATTGCCAAGGATCAATTGCAAAACTTTTGTATGGAGAAAGGTGAATCTCCCAATCAACTCCTTGAGTGTCTCATGACTCTCACCGCCGACATAGAGTCATGTGAATGTGACAAGACACAAGATGGATTCAACTTGACTAAGCGATTTCTCGTGGATAAGTTGCTTCATGATCTTGCTCTGTATCATCACCAAATGGTGTGGGACATAAGACAAAACCATGGATTCAAGGAAATGACTCCGTATGACATCATATCCACCTTCCAACTATTTGAAGAGTCAAAGGAAAATGCTACAAAACATCTTGCCGTGCATGGTACCTCAACATCAAAACTCAATCTTGCATTGAATGCCAAGCATGTATATGAAGAAGAGCAAAGTGAAGAAGAAGAAGATGATGAGGATGAAGACGGTGATGAGATTGACTCTGATGAGAGCCCTTCTTATGAAGACATTGCCCTCTTTGTCAAGAAGTTTAGCGTGTGAAAATTAAAGGGAAGATTCTAGAAGAAGAAAGTGAGAAAATGTTACAACTGTGAAGAATCCAACCACTTCTCCAACGATTGCCCTTATGAGAAGAGAGAATATAAACCAAGGTTTCCAAGACCTTTCCGAAGAAGAAGTTGCCAAACCCCTTGAACTCAAAGCTCAAGAAGAGAGATGAGAAAGCAATGGTTGCTCATGAAGAATCCAATCCAGATGATGTTAGTGGTGTTGCCGGAGTTGCTCAAGATTCTCAAAACACCTTAAGTCTAGTCAACAAGAGTGGTGATTTTGTCACCTACAACTATATGAAAGACTACAAGGGCAACGCTCACAAGTGCCTAACGGAAAAGGCCGTGGTAGAAGATGGAGAGGACCAAAAATCTCCTAACAAAGTCAAGGTAACCCCACGATCAAATCCTCCTCTCTTCACTCCTCCTACTCCTAGTGATGAGTACCTTGATGCGAAGGATAATTATGATGATAATGATATAGATGACCCCATGTTTCTAAATTAAATAAGGTCATGTCCTCCCTCAAAGGAAAGAAGCTCACTATGTTTCGTATGCTTATGGAGATGGTGGGTAAGCACACCGTCACCATTAAGGAACTCGAAACCCACATAAACGAGGAAATGGAAAAATATGAAATCCTTCAGCAGAAAGTCCAATATGAGGAAGCAGGAATGATGAACTATGCTTGAAAATTGGTGCAAACATTGATGTTCATGCTAAAGATCTTTCCTCCTTGAAAAAGGCTAAGGACTCTTGCGAAGAGTTGATGAATGATAAAAGTAAGCTTTTGAAGTCTAATGCTTCTCTCTCTAAGGATTCTGAGCTCCTATTTGTGTCCCTCAGAACTAAGGAAGAAGAGCTCACCCTTCTTAAAAAGAGTTTTGAGACGCTCAAACTTACTTATCTTGAAACTCTAGTCAAGGCTTACTCTTCTCCTATTATCAATGTTGATGCTTGTACTACTAACTCTAGTAGTGATCTAGCATCTATTCTAGAGGAGAATAGTTTTCTCAAGGCTCAAATCGAGAAAGGTCTCATGACATGTGCTCATGGACAAAAGAACCTTAATGAGGTATTGAGCCAACACAATGAGGTGTTTGCCAAAGAGGGGCTCGGGTTTGACCCAAGCACAAGCAAGAAGAAGATGTCTTCTCAAAAGTGCACCACGCGTCTAAAAGAAACATTTGTATGAGAAGGGCACAAGGAGAAAGGTAAGGTTGTTAGTGGGAAGGCCATAAGGGGCATGCCCACTCTCTACAAGCCAAAAGATTTCATGCCTCCATCCTATGTACTTCGTAAGACTAAGTATGGAGAAGTTTATGCAAAATTTGTTGGTCCTCGAAATGCATTCCGGTTCTATGCTATTTGGGTCCCTAAGACCCTTGTGACTAACTTGAGAGGTCCCATTGCAAAATGGGTGCCTCTAACCAAGTCATAATTGTGTGTAGGTTGCTTTCTCTGGTGGAGTAAAATGGGTGATCGATAGTGGATGCACAAATCATATGACCGAAGATAGAAAATTGCTCTACGATTTCATCGAAGCTATTCAACCATTTATGAGCATTATGTTTGGTGGATGATCAAAAGGATAGGTACTCGGATTGGGCAATGTGGCTATCACAAATGACATGTCTCTTGCAAATGTCATGCTTGTTCAATCCCTTAAATTTCTGTTTGTCAATTGGCTTATGTTGGTTATGATACACTCTTTGGACTAACAGACGTGAAAGTCTTTAAGAGAGATACCCTTGAAGTGGTCTTTGTTGGAGAGTTGGATGGCAACCTTTACACGGTTTATTTCTCGAAAGAGAGCACATTCCATGCAACTTGTCTAATGGCCAAGGCCGACAAGGGGTGGCTATGGCATCGCCGGCTAGCCCATGTCGGCATGAGAAATCTTCAAGATCTCTTAAAGGATAATCACATCCTAGGAGTAACCAATGTCTCTTTTGAGAAAGATCGTGTGTGTAGTGCATGCATAGTTGGGAAGCAACATCAACCAAAGCACCCACCCAAGAATATCATGTCTACTTTGAAGGCCTTTGGAACTCCTTCATGTGGATCTTTTTGGGCCTCCTTCATGGGATAGTCTTGGTGGGAAAAAGTATGGGCTTGTCATTGTTGATGATTACTCAAGATATACATGGGTGTTTTTCCTCAAGTCCAAGGACGAGACAAAGATCACCTTCATTCATTTTGCCAAGCAAGCACAACACAAGTTTGACAAAGAAATCTTGGCAATAAGAAGTGATAATGGCTTTGAGTTCAAGAACTACACCTTGGAAGAATTTCTTAGTGATGAAGGGATTGAGCATCAATATTCAGCTCCATACACTCCCCACCAAAATGGTGTAGCCTAAAGGAAGAACCGTACACTTGTGGAGATGGCAAGGTCCATATTGGATGAATACAAGTCACCACGTAGTTTTTGGGCCGAGGCTGTCAACACTGCATGCCGTGCATCAAACCGGCTCTTCCTCCGCACTATATTGGAAAAGACTCCATATGAGCTCCTAACTGGGAACAAGCCGAATGTCAAGTACTTTCATGGATTTGGATGCAAATGTTTCATCCTCAACAAAAGAGAACGGTTAGGAAAATTTCAATCCAAAACCATTGAGGGCATATTTGTTGGCTATGGATCAAACTCTCACGCCTATAGAGTCTACAACAAATCCTATGGATGTGTTGTAGAAACTTGTGACATGGTGTTTGATGAATTTAATGGCTCCCATGGGGAGCAAGTTGATCTAAGTGATGTAGGTGAAGAAGATTCTTCTCAAGGTATTTTGACCATGGGTGTTGGTGCACTTCTTCCAATGGAACAAGAACCTCATGATGATGATGAAGATGGAAGCTTCACACATCATCAAACAACTTCAACACCCATACCACCACAAGCTCCTGCGGCTCAACCAATGCCCTTTTTCCAAATACAAGAAGATGATCAAGTCCCTCTTCATGATAATCTTCAAGAGCAAGATCATCATCAAGGGCAAGAACAAGAAAGTGCAATCATTGATGATGAACCTCAACAAATGCAATATGAAGAATAAGATCTTCCACAACACATTTATGATCCATATGTTGAGGACGTGGATGATGGACACGAAGTTGAACCGCGCGAAATCCTAACCTCCATCATGCCTCGAGTGGTCGGTCGTGTTGATGTGGACAAAATTCTCACTGGCATATCGGATGGTAGAGTCACTCGTAAACATTTGACAAACTTTTGTGCTCATTTCTCGTTTGTGTCTAGTGTTGAGCCTCTCAAGGTATAAGATGCATTGATGGACAACGCTTGGCTCATTGCTATGCAAGAATAGTTGAATAGTTTTGAACGCAACCAAGTGTGGTCCTTAGTCGAGAGGCCAACTATGGAGCACAATGTCATTGGAACAAAATGGATTTTCAAGAACAAGCAAGATGAGAATGGTGTAATCATACGTAACAAGGCAAGGTTAGTGGCACAAGGGTACTCACAAGTTCAAGGTTTGGAATTGGGTGAGACCTTCAACCCCGTTGCCCGTCTTGAATCTATTTGCGTCTTACTTGCTTATGCTGCTTTCAATGGTTTTACATTACATCAAATGGATGTGAAGAGTGATTTCCTTAACGGTCCTCTACAAGAAGTATATGTATCACAACCACCTGGGTTCGTTGATCCCGATCACAAAGACTATCTATATAAACTTCATAAGGCTTTGTATGGCCTGAAACAAGCACCTCGTGCTTGGTATGATCATCTTAAGAAGTTTTTACTCGATGATGGTTTTGTGAGAGGGGTGATCAATCCCACTCTTTTTACTAAGAGGGACAAGGGTGATTTGATATTATGCCAAATCTATGTAGATTATATCATTTTTTGTTCTCCTAAAATTCATTTGTGCAAGAAGTTTGTGGCCTCCATGACCAAGAATTTTGAAATGTCACTCAATGCGGGTTTGAAGTTCTTTCTCGGATTCCAAATTCAACAATTTCAAGAAGGAGTTTTCTTGTCTCAAGCAAAATACCTCAAGGATATCCTAGAGAAGTTTGGCATGTCTGATACTAGTCCATGTAAGACACCCATGCCAACCAGAATTGTACTCACTGAAGACATAAATCCCTTTCGACCCATCTATTTACCGCTCTATGATTGGTTCATTGCTTTATCTTTGTGCATCTAGACCAGATATCATGTTTAGTGTATGCAGGTGTGCTAGATTTCCAGCTTCCCCTAGGGAAAGTCATCATAAGGCGGTTAAGCTTATTCTTAGATACCTTGTTCACACCCCAAAGTTGGGTCTATGGTACCCCAAGGATGCTAAGTTTGATCGTATTGGGTACACGGATGCGGATTGGGCTGGAGATAAGGTGGATCGTAAGTCCACCTCCGGTGCATGTCAATTTCTTAGATGCTCCTTGGTTACACTACAAAAAAATACACTTCTGTGATGATACGTGTTTGTCACAGTAGGTCACGTTTTCTGTCATGCATGTACATCCATGAAAAATTTATGACAGAATCAAGATAGTCATACCTGTGCTATTGTAGAAGTGTTCCATGACATTAGTAAAATTATCAGCACGGAAGTGTCCATGACGATAAATCGCGCGTCATGGAAGTGCTTTCGTCAAGGGTGACCGACACGTGGCATCCACCGTAACAGAACGCCGTTAAGCTATCGGGTCCGATTTTGGATCCGATAACCTGCAAACAGCCCGGACCAATGAGGATTTTCCACGTGTAAAATTCTCATTGGCCGGAGGAAACACGTGTTGGCTCACCATTGGGACAGATGTCATCCATTCATTCGACAGAGGCGCCTATGATACGTCGACACGTGGCACGGCCCAACAGAGGCCCATTCATGTGAAAAGGTCGGCCCGTTTGACTTGGTCAAAAGGTAACGGGCCGGCCCACAGAAAGCCTATTAAAGGCATGTTCGTATATAGCCCATTTACGGCCCACTAACTCACGGCCAGTTTTGGCCTATCCGAATTAAGCCCAGTAGCTTCATTTGAGCCTTCCAATATGATTCCAGCCCGTTGTAACTTCTGGCCCATGTATGGCCCATGATATCTTTCGGCCCATACGAGACCATTTGTAACTCTTGGCCCATTAACGGCCCGTGGTGAATCTGGCCCTCAATGAACAGTGTACCCCTTTATACCCATTAATGGCCCATTATTCCATTGGACTGTTTCCAACCTGTGTTATCTTTCGGCCTTCTTAGGTCCCATTTATTCCTGGGCTCATTTCTAGAATCCAGTTAGATACGGTCCGTTACTGGCCTGTTCCGTTTGTGGGCCAAATACAGCCCGTGGTTACATTCGGCTCGTTTGTGGCCCATTAACCCATTGGGTTGTTTTCATAGCATTATCAAATATGGCCTATTAACGGCCAATTATGGTCCATGAATAGTACGACCCATGTCTGGCGAAATCATTATACGCCCCGTAGAAGGCCCATGGATCCTACGGCCCGTAGAAGACCAATGGATCCTATGGCCCATAGAAGGCCCATGGATCATACGGTCCATAGAAAGTCCATGGATCCTACGGCCCGTAAAAGGCCCATGGATCCTACGGCCCGTAGAAGGCCCACAGATCATACGGCCCGCAGAAGGCCCATGGTTACAACAGTCCGTGTGTTGCCATGATTATTGTGGCCTATTTACCAAAACTAGGTTATTGTGGCCACTAAAAAACGCGAAAAAAGAACTGCAGTGACTACAAGCAAACAACTAAACAAGATAATAAGGAAATAAATAAGCAAGCAACTAATGCTAGCCTATTACAGCTATTACACATATTACATCCACTGGGCATCAAAGTTCGCCACTAGTGCAAATATAGGGAGCAAAGCAGCATATTACATACACTGGCCATCAAAATTGGCCACCAGTGCAAAGAAACGCAGCAGCAAAACAAGTCCATAACTGAAACTACTTCAGAAGAGCTCAAGAAATGTTATCCTGGGTATCCACCATCCTGGCAATAAGCTTAGCAAGCTTATTAGCTTTGTCCTGTTTGGCGCTAAAGTCCTCCAACGCTTGCTGTTGCACCAGAAAGTATGCATCTGAATGCTCCAGGGACTTCCGAAGTCCTTCCGCTTCTTGTCGCAGCACAACTGGTCAATGTCTTTCAGCTTGTATTTGAGACTCAAGAAACCGAACTGATTCAGACAATGAGTTTGAATAGCTTCTGCAAGCGGTAGTGGCCAGTAACTCAAACAGTAAACGAAGACAGGACTTTGCAGTTGCCTCACTATCTTCAAGATAATTTTACTTAGCTGTTTTATCAGCTTTGTTGGAGACCAACAAGGATGTCTCACAATTCTGAACCTTATCTGCATTACTTCCTTTATCATTGCTTAATAAGGCACTCTTCCCCAATATTCTGTCAGCATTCTAAAAGAAGAAACAAGCAGACACATAACATGTTTAGCATGTACTAGTATATGAAACTCATTTCGGTGAACCAGTTCATTAGTAAGGTGGACAAGATTAAACTACCAAGTCTTCTATTTCCAAGTAGTACATTATAAAAGCATCAAACA
>NC_041390.1:269433052-269442732 GCF_002162155.2 Triticum dicoccoides | reverse complement strand
AAATCAAAATAGAGACACGGTTCAAATCATATCAGTTCAAGAGAAAGCAGCACCGAAATAATACAAAGCGTGGGAAACTAAATGGCACAACAAGATTTCAGATGGGTACCACGGTTCTACCTGTACAACAACACTATTGGCACTGTTATGATGCTAGTAATGTGCATGATATGAGAAGTCAACTGTATACACAATTGAAATTGAAATCAACAGAGCTATTTATAAGAGCAAACCTGTTAAAGAAACATGCATAAACATACCTGTTATGCCATTGGAGCTTCCATTGGATAGTTCAATTTGAAAATAAGTTTGTATGAGTAAATACAGTGATACAAGAGCAAAGTAGTATGCACGATAGCAATGGAATCTTAAATGAGAACAGTTGTTCTTTAGGTTTAAGAACTTGTTCTACATGAATAGAGTATAGTAAGACGCAAGCATATAGTACTTAAAATAAAATGAGCTCATAGACCTTACCACATTCTTGGTTCAGGACCAGTAAAGAATAAGGCGTTCCCAGTCATCGTCCAGTAAATGTGTCTCAGGAGAACGTAAGGGAATTGATGAGTTTCTTTGCCAGTGAAGTACGTTTTCTTTAGGTAATTCTGATACTGCCACCAAGCATTCTTGAAGATAGCAGATGTATTAGCACAGGTTACCTCATCATGAGTTTCCAAATCGGTCCTTCTCTATAGAGAAAAACGGGAAATTTTGCTGTATTATAACCATCATGTAGGTAGAATGTATGGGACAAAGCAAAGTAATTGCCATGAATAACATTACTTACACATAACTCCTGTACAAACACCTGGAACTGGCATTTTCCTTCGTCTTTAGTATAATATTTCCATGATGGGAAGATACACATGTAGGATTTAACAACATCAAGTGCAATAGATGCTAAACTATGAATGGTTGGTTGTGCTTCCTCCACAGGAATAGGTGTACTGACTGGTGGAGTTGGGGTTCGCCGTGGTAGTACTAACACTTTGGGCACTGGAGCTGCCTTACTAACTGCTCTTCTTTGGGAGCTCTGTGGTGGAGATGGTGTTGTCTCAACAGGAACTGGGTTACTATCTGCTGGGGTTGGGGTTAGATTGGGTGAAGCTGGTTCTCTGTCCATCGTAGTAGGGGTAAAATCTGTGAGAGTCTGGGCTATGTGTGGTAGGACTGGTTCTCGTGCATGTACAACCGGGGTTCTATCTCCACCAAGAGGTAGCACTGTTTTATTTGAAGAGCATGTTTTTAATCCACTAGATACTGCCATCACCGCTCCAATTCAAATGGCTGATAAACAGGAAACATAATTGAATGTACAGACATTGTACGAGAGACAGATGCAATAAATAGTGTGGAAAAAAGAGGGCATTAAATAATTGACATGTATATTGTTTAACTAAAATGGATAGCATGACATAATTTCACATATATGATGTCTATCTAAACTGGATAACATAGCATAACATAATTCAAAGATATGATGAGTAACTAAACAGGATTGCATGACGTAATTCACATACATGTTATCTAAGTAACCAGGATCACATGATTTAATTCACATATGTGATTTATATGCTAAGCGGAGGGCATTCACATATATGATGTGTGAACTAAGAACATGGTGTTGAATATTGTGTATATGATGTCTAAACTATGCAATGAAAGACACCATATGCATGATATGAGAAGTAGAACCATGCCAAGTTAGAGCATACACCTCGGTGGGGGAATAGGACTGGTCATCTGTCTCTGAATCCATCTCCGAGGACCTATCGGGAGCCAGCAAGAGATCTGCTTCGACAGGTAGCACTGTCTGTTCTGAAGGCCTTGTTTTCACTCCAGATTTTTCCATCACCCACTCAAATGGTTGATTCATAGGAAGAGTAGTTTAATGTACAAACTTTGTCGACAAATGGAAATTTAATGAAGAAAAGGATGGGCTAGGTATCATTCAAATATATGATGCCTGGTTAAACAGGATGGCATTGCACATTTCACATATATTATGGCTGGCTAAAAGACATGAGACTGCATAATTCCCATATATGATATTGAAACTAAACAGGTGGCATTACAGAACATGTCTAAACTAAGAATATGACATATATGATGTCAAAAGTAGGCACTGCAAGGCAACATATGCATGATATGACTAACATCATCATGCCAAGTTAGAGCAAACACCTTGGGGGTTAATAGGAGTGGTCAACTACGTCTGAATCCGCCTCAGAATAGATATCTTCCTCTAGATTACAATCTGGAGAGGGGGGAGGGTTTGCCATTGAACCCACCATGGAGCAATGTCTGCATGACATTGTATTGCCACGCAAAACTCTTCTCTTTTTTCTCTACATGTTCAGCATGACCGTGTACAATATCTGACATGCATACAAAAATATAGTGAGATTATGTGAGGAGAGCATGCAGAAATCTAGAGTAATGGTAACAACCAGTGGATGGATCCAAAAGTAATGATAGAAGGCTGATGATTGCTTTAAGTTAATAAAACAACAGATGATGATTGCTTTACCATTTGTTTCCCACCAAGATGAACAACAAAGGCATACCCTAGGTGAACCATATATTAGACAGAGATACTATTCATTGCTACCTCGATATGTGCCGCACAATTAATTTTGAACTCAAGTTTGAACATCAATTTGGACCTGACTTGGAGTCTAAGAGGTGAATAGGACAATAAAGTAGCAGGTAATATTAAGCAATGCATAACATAAGCAGAAACAAAAGAGTGCGACCTCTCTTGTGGACCCGTGTACTCCTCAGGTTCATCTGCTGAGTCGATGATGGTGATGCCGTTGCGGTAGATTTTATTGTTCTTGACATAGATTGCAATGTCATGTCCTATTATTCTTGGTAGACCTTTCCTTAGAACGATTGGTGCAATTATTCATATGAAGGAAGGAAATATTAGATTCCAATTTCCATTAAGGACAGGCATGGAACACATTCCTAGAAATAAAATTAAATTACCTTATGAATCTATTATGAGAGCCACTTATGGATTGCCTACCAAAGATGGCAATACCTAGATGTATCCTTGCTTGTTATGCCTAGCTAGGGGCGTTAAACAATAGCGCTTGTTGGGAGGCAACCCAATTTTATTTTTATTCCTTGATTTTTTTTCCTGTTTAGTAATAAATAATTTATCTAGCCTCTTTTTTGGTTGTGTTTTTTGTGTTTAATTAGTGTTTTTGCCAAGTAGAACCATTGGGAAGACTTGGGGAAAGTCTTGTTACACTTGCTGTAAAAAACAGAAACTTTAGCGCTCACGAGAACTGCTGCCCTTTTTATTTGTAAAGTGATATTTAGTTAATTCTTTTTGAAGATGATTAACAGATAAATTCCTCACGTTCAGGAATTTATTTTAGAATTTTTGGGGTTCCAGATCTTGCGCTAGCTACAGATTACTACAGACTGTTCTGTTTTTGACAGATTCTGTTTTTCGTGTGTTGTTTGCTTATTTTGATGAATCTATGGCTAGTAAAATAGTTTATAAACCATACAGAAGTTGGAATATAGTAGTTATAACACCAATATAAATAAATAATGAGTTCATTACAGTACCTTGAAGTGGTCTTTTGTTTTCTTTCGCTAACGGAGCTCACGAGATTTTCTACTTTAAGTTTTGTGTTGTGAAGTTTTCAAGTTTTGGGTAAAGATTTGATGGATTATGGAACAAGGAGTGGCAAGATCCTAAGCTTGGGGATGCCCATGGCACCCCCAAGATAATCTAAGGACACCTAAAAGCCAAAGCTTGGGGATGCCCCGGAAGGCATCCCCTCTTTCGTCTACTTCTATCAGTAACTTTACTTGGAGCTATATTTTTATTCGCCACATGATATGTGTTTTGCTTGGAGCATCTTGTATGATTTGAGTCTTTACCTTTTAGTTTACCACAATCATCCTTGCTGTACACACCTGTTGAGAGATCCATACATGATTTGGAATTTCTTAGAATACTCTATGTGCTTCGCTTATATCTTTTGAGTTATGTAGTTTTGCTCTAGTACTTCACTTATATCTTTTAGAGCACAGTGGTGGATTTGTTTTATAGAAACTATTGATCTATCATGCTTCACTTAGATTATTTTGAGAGTCTTAAATAGCATGTTAATTTTCTTAAAATCGTAATATGCTTGGTATTTAAGATTAATAATAAAACTTTCTTATGCGTGTGTTGAATACTATGAGAAGTTCGATGCTTGATAATTGTTTTGAGATATGAAGATGGTGATATTAAAGTTGTGCTAGTAGAGTAGTTGTGAATTTGAAGAATACTTGTGTTCCTGTAGCATGCACGTATGGTGAACCGTTATATGATGAAGTCGGAGCATGTTTTTTTTTATTGTCTTCCTTATGAGTGGCGGTCGGGGACAAGCGATGGTCTTTTCCTACCAATCTATCCCCCTAGGAGCATGCGCGTAATACTTTGCTTTGATAACTTATAGATTTTTGCAATAAGTATATGAGTTCTTTATGACTAATGTTGAGTTCATGGATTATACGCACTTTTCTCACCCTTCCACCTTTGCTAGCCTCTCTAATACCGCGCACCTTTCGCTGGTATCATATACCCACCATATACCTTCCTCAAAACAGCCACCATACCTACCTATTATGTAATTTCCATAGCCACTCTGAGATATATTGCCATGCAACTTTCCACCGTTCCGTTTATTATGACACACTCCATCATTGTCATATTGCTTAGCATGATCATGTAGTCGACATCGTATTTGTGGAAAAGCCACCGTTCATAATTCTTTCATACATGTCACTCATTAGTCATTGCATAACCCGGTACACCGTCGGAGGCATTCATATAGAGTCATATTTTGTTCTAAGTATCGAGTTGTAATTGTTGAGTTGTAAGAAAAATAAAAGTGTGATGATCATCATTATTAGAGCATTGTCCCAGTGAGGAAAGGATGATGGAGACTATGATTCCCCCACACGTCGGGATGAGACTCCGGACTAAAAAAAGAGGCCATAAAAAAAGAGAAAAGGCCCAAATAAAAAATGAGAAAAAAAGAGAGAAGGGACAATGCTACTATCCTTTTACCACACTTGTGCTTCAAAGTAGCACCATGATATTCATGATAGAGAGTCTCCTATGTTGTCACTTTCATATACTAGTGGGAATTTTTCATTATAGAACTTGGCTTGTATATTCCAATGACGGGCTTCCTCTAAATGCCCTAGGTCTTCATGAGCAAGCAAGTTGGATGCACACCCACTCAGTTTCTTTTTGAGCTTTCATATACTTATAGCTCTAGTGCATCCGTTGCATGGCAATCCCTACTCACTCACATTGATATCTATTGATGGGCATCTCCATAGCCCATTGATACGCCTAGTTGATGTGAGACTATCTTCTCCCTTTTTGTCTTCTTCACAACCACCATTCTATTCCACCTATAAGTGCTATGTACATGGCTCACGCTCATGTATTGCGTGAAAATTGAAGAAGTTAGAGAACACCAAAAGTATGAAACAATTGCTTGGCTTGTCATCGGGGTTGTGCATGATTTAAATATTTTGTGTGGTGAAGATGGAGCATAGCCAGACTCTATGATTCTGTAGGGATAACTTTCTTTGGCCATGTTATTTTGAGAAGACATAATTGCTTTGTTAGTATGCATGAAGTATTATTATTTTTTATGTCAATATTAAACTTTTGTCTTGAATCTTTCGGATCTGAATATTCATACGACAATTAAGAAGAATTACATTAAAATTATGCGAAGTAGCACTCCGCATCAAAAATTCTGTTTTTATCATTTACCTACTCGAGGACGAGCGGCAATTAAGCTTGGGGATGCTTGATACGTCCCCAATGTATCTGTAATTTTTGATTGCTCCATGCTATATTATCTACTGTTTGGGACATTATTGGGCTTTATTATCCACATTTATATTATTTTTGGGACTAACCTATTAACCGGAGGCCCAGCCTAGAATTGCTGGTTTTTGCCTGTTTTGGGGTTTCGAAGAAAAGGAATATCAAACGGAGTCCAAACGGAATGAAACCTTCGGGAATGTGATTTTCTCAACAAACAAGACCCGGGAGACTTGGACCCTATGTCAAGACACAAAAGAGGAGGCCACAAGGTAGGGGGTGTGTCCACCCCCACCAGGCGTGCCCTCCACCCTCGTGGGCCCCCTATTGCTCCACCGACGTACTCCTTCCTTCTATATATACCTACGTACACCCAAAAGATCAGATACGGATCCAAACCCCTAATTCCACCGCCGCAACTTTCTGTATCCATGAGATCCCATCTTGGGGCCTGTTCCGGAGCTTTGCCAAAGGGGGCATTGATTACGGAGGGCTTCTACATCAACACCATAGCCCTTCTAATGAAGTGTGAGTAGTGTACCTCAGACCTACGGGTCCATAGTTATTAGCTAGATGGTTTCTTCTCTCTTTTTGGATCTCAATACAATGTTCTCCCCCTCTCTTGTGGAGAACTATTCGATGTAATCTTCTTTTTGCAGTGTGTTTGTTGAGAACGATGAATTGTGGGTTTATGATCAACTCTATCTATGAACAATATTTGAATCTTCTCTGAATTCTTTTTATGTATGATTGGTTATCTTTGCAAGTCTCTTTGAATTATTAGTTTGGTTTGGCCTACTAGATTGATCTTTCTTGCAATGGGAGAAGTGCTTAGCTTTGGGTTCAATCTTGCGGTGTCCTTTCCCAGTGACAGTAGGAGCTGCAAGGCACGTATTGTATTGTTGCCATCGAGGATAACAAGATGGGGTTTTCATCATATCGCATGAGTTTATCGCTCTACATCATGTCATCTTGCTTAAGGCGTTACTCTGTTTTAACTTAATACTCTAGATGCATGCTGGATAGCGGTCGATGAGTGGAGTAATAGTAGTAGATGCAGGCAGGAGTCGGTCTACTTGTCTCGGACGTGATGCCTATATACATGATCATACCTACATATTCTCATAACTATGCTCAATTCTATCAATTGCTCAACAGTAATTTGTTCACCCACCGTAAAATACTTATGTTCTCGAGAGAAGCCACTAGTGAAACCTATGGCCCCCGGGTCTATCTTTATCATATTAATCTCCTACTACTTAGTTATTTCCTTTGCTCTTTACTTTGCCTTTATTTTAATTTGCATCTTTATCACAAAAATACCAAAAATATTATCTTATCATATCTATCAGATCTCACTCTTGTAAGTGGCCGTGTAGGGATTGACAACCCCTATTCGCGTTGGTTGCGAGGATTTATTTGTTTTGTGCAGGTACGAGGGACTAGCGCGTAGCCTCCTACTGGATTGATACCTTGGTTCTCAAACTGAGGGAAATACTTACGCTACTTTGCAGCATCATCCCTTCCTCTTCAGGGAAAACCAACGCAGCGCTCAAGAGGTAGCAGTGGTGCAGGTGAAGACGACGCCACCCAGGAGGGGGCATCTCTTGCAGGTGCCGGCGGTGTCGAGGGATGACTGGCTTGCGGCTTCTTTCATGTTGAAACTCCTATAGCATGTAGCGTGCCTCGTGGAGGCGTTTAAACTTGTGTTTGGTATTTGGAGAACAATATGTCTTGTAATATTTGCTTTGAGATTTTGCGATTTTCTTCCTATTTGCTTTATGTTCTACGCCGGAAGAGCCCGGCCCCGTGCATACCTCAACCGTCGTTGGACCGACCGGAGACCAGGATGGACCCAAGGAGTGAGGGGGTACGTGACCAGTTAGGCTCCTGAGTTGCGATGCTCAGGAGTCCCCCTTGATGTGCAAACAGCTTGTGGAAAGGAGATGCAATGGTTGGTCTTGTGTTCTATGTCGGCAGGGCCCGACCCCGCGCATACTTCAACCGCCGTTGGCCCGACCGGAGACCAGGACGGACCAAGGAGTGAGGGGCTATGTAGCCAGTTAGGCTCCTGAGTCACGATGCTCAGGAGTCCCCCTTGATGTTCAAACGACCTTCATACCTTAGCTCCGCTTGGGAGGGCACGTGACGACCAGGTCCGAGGGACCTGGTGGGGTGGCGTACGCTTGGGCGTGACCCGAGCGCAACCCCCGTGCCCAGCCCCCTCGCGTGGCCCTCCCAAGGGGAGGCGTTGCGTTGAGGCCAGACACTGAGCCCGGAGGCTTCCTGAGGTTGATACGGCCATGAGGCCGCCCTCAGTTGTTTATCACCAAGACGGACCATGGCGCTTCCGCACTTGCATGGGAATAGCTGCTCCTCAGTAGTGTCGACTGCCAGCACGGAGCATGGTGCTTCCACTGGTGCGTGGGAGGGGACTCCCTACTGCGGAGAGCCCCCGGGGCATGTACAGCCCCGCCCTGACACGTGGCTTGCACGGCAGGGCTAGACGAGGTGTGTCTGGGCACTCGTGAGCCAGTGCGGGACTCATGAGGCCCTACCTCAAGGCGGGTTGTGCCTGGTCTTGATTCTTGTTCGCTGTCTTGGTCCTGCGAGGTGGTCAGACAACCTGCGCCGAAAGAATCTCCTGAGGTTATCGCGTGAGAAAGCCAAGCACCAACGGCCCCAGGAGGTGACATGAACGGGGCCGGACAGCCAGACAAAGCTTGGCCATTGGATTTATCGATGCTGCAAGGACGGGCCCGAGCATAGACGCCATGCCTAATCCTCTCATGCGAAGGATCTTGAATAAAGATGACCGGTGCGCGGCTCCCGCGATGGGCGACAATCAAGCAGGTGATAGTCATAGATAGTTTAAGCATGAAAGGCAACCTAGCTTAGGTAGATGCATAAATGATACGCGCCACTGGGTCCGGACCGAGCGGCTTGGGGATGATGCAGCCCGAGGGGCGCCCCCAGCAAGGCAAGCCAAAGACATAAACAAGGAAAGATACATACCACAGGGTCGGACTGTAACACCCCGGATGTAACTTTCCCAATTTATACTCCAACTCATGCCGTTTCCGGCTTTAAGTTATATTTATTTTCTCGGGTTCGGGTTTTTGTCTCCGTGTGTTGTTATCATTGTCATGCATCTCATATCATGTCATCATGTGCATTGCATTTGCATACGTGTTCGTCTCATGCATTCGAGCATTTTCCCCGTTGTCCGTTTCGCATTCCGGCGCTTCGTTCTCCTCCAGTGGACATTTCTACCTTTCTTTCGTGTGTGAGGATTAAATATTTCCGGATTGGACCGAGACTTGCCAAGCGGCCTTGGTTTACTACCGGTAGACCGCCTGTCAAGTTTCGTATCATTTGGACTTCATTTGATACTCCAACGGTTAACCGAGGGACCGAAAAGGCCTCGTGTGTGTTGCAGCCCAACACCCCTCCAATTTGTCCCAAAACCCACCTAAGTCTTCTCCATCATCTAGGGCGTTCGATCACGATCGCGTGGCCGAAAACCGCACCTCATTTGGACTCTCCTAGCTCCCTCTACCTCTATTTAAAGAACCCCTCCGTTTTCGGATCTCCTTCTTTCCCCGAAACCCTAAAACCTGCTCACGCCGCCGCCGGACATGTCCGCCTCCTAGCAGACACATCGCCGCCGCCAATCCTGAGGCGCCACCTGTCCCACGCCGGCCTCCCACCGCCGCGGCCCGTCCCGGCCCAGGGCGGGCCCTCTCCTCCGCGCGACCGGGCCGCCGCCTCCCACCTGCCATCCGCCGTTAAGCCGCTCCGCTGCTCCCCGCCGCCGCAT
>NC_041390.1:269410274-269432635 GCF_002162155.2 Triticum dicoccoides | reverse complement strand
CGCATCGCGGCCTGCCCGCGGGACCCCGCCGCCTGACACACCGCCCGACGAGCCGCCCCGGCGCCCAAGCCGCCGCCGCCGCCAAGTCCGGGATCCGGCCGCCCTCCGCCGTCCTCCCCGCGAATTCCGGCGACCTCAACTCCGGCGTGAACAGTTCCTCGCTGGCCGTCCTCGATCCGCCTGATCTGGGATATTTTTCGTCTCGGTTGACTTTTCCCTCAGAAACCCTAGCCCATGTTGCATACTTTGACCTACCGTAACTTTGCTTCCGTAGCTCCGATTCATGCATATAGCATATCAAAATGTTCATCTCGGAGAGTACATCATTTCATTCCATTGCATCATTTTCATCTGAGTTCATCTTGATGCCCGAAATGCTGTTAGAAGAGGGCTACTTGAGTTAATTGTCAGATCTGCTACTCCATTTAGGTTTTTGTCATTTTTGCCATGATTAATATGTGCATGATATGCCCTGATGCTCTACATATGTTTTGATAAGGGTTTTGTCATCTTTCTAGAGCTGCAACCCATGTATTTTTGTGATGTGTGTGGTGACTAGTGCAAGCTTGCAAAGTGGTGCACTTGCTAATTCTGTTTTCAGGAACTTAGCAATTCCACTAAGTCCTTGATCTGTTTATCTCATGTTGCCATATGTTCATGTTGTTTCCTAGTGATCCGTGCCTCTTTTGAGGATGATCAGTAAGGATGTTTTGTTAATATTATAGTGCTCTATTCATCCATGTCTTTGTTTGCAATTATTGAGCAACCTAGCTTGAGTCAATCGAGCTCTACTTTTGCTACTTCGTGAATCTGGGCAGATTGTCAACTTGTTTGCAATTTTGCCGATGATGTTGTAGTTGATCCGTGCATGCCATGCTATTGTTCTTGCCATGTCTAGCTTGCATTTTGTCCCTTCTTGATGGATGTATGCTTGTCTTTCCATGACTTGCACCGTAGTGAGTGCATCGAGCTCGTAAACATGCCTACTTGAGTTATGTTTCAGCATGTGTCAGTTTTCACTAAGTCTGAAAACTGATTATGTTTTTGCTATGTTAACATGCTTGCAATTATATTTTCTGATCCCTTTTGGCTCAAGGTCACTAAGGGACTTTTGTTAAGCTCTTTGAGTAGCTCCATGCCATGCTTTACTTTTCCATGTTAAGGTCTTGTAGCATGTAGTTTTGTTGCTCCGAAGAGTGCTACCTGATCTGAAATTCCAGACAAGTGTTGATTTCACTAAGTCTGAGATCTGTTTGTCATATGCATTTTTGCCATGCTTGTTTGAACCTGTTAATGGATGAATTGGCCGTAGCTCAGTGCTAGACTTTTGTTAAGCATCTTGAATGCATCCCTGCCATGTATTTTGTTTTCATGTTTGGGTGTTGTAGCATGTTCATCTCATTGCATTTAGATGGCTACTTGCTGTAAATCGCAGACCGGTGTCATTTTTGAATCGTTTGCCATTTCCAAACCGTAACTCCGATTCCGGCGTTCTTTATATCGTTTTCAAGCGATTTCATCTCATCTTTCCAGTGGCACACTTGGATTTCCAAGTTGAGGCCAGGTTCATGCTTTTCCTGTCTTATCTTGCATTTTGCATCCCGCATCGCATCCCGCATAGCATATCATCATTGCATCATATTGCTTGATCCTTGAACGTGGTTGATTGTATCCTTGTTGCTTGTTTGTCTTGTTTGGGTAGAGCCGGGAGTGAAGTTCGCTAACGAGTAGCCCGTTGAGTTTACTTTCGAGGATTCAGTCACTCTGACAACTGTGCAGGCAAGATGATCATACCCTCGAAATCACTACTATCTTTGCTATGCTAGTTTGCTCGCTCTTTTGCTATACCAATGCTACGATGCCTACCACTTGCTTTCAAGCCTCCCAAATTGCCATGTCAAACCTCTAACCCACCATGTCCTAGCAAACCGTTGATTGCCTATGTTACCGCTTTGCTCAGCCCCTCTTATAGCGTTGCTAGTTGCAGGTGAAGATTGAAGGTCGTTCCTTGTTGGAACATTTATTTACTTGTTGGGATATCATTATATTGCTATGTTATCTTAATGCATCTATATACTTGGTAAAGGGTGGAAGGCTCGGCCTCTCGCCTAGTGTTTTGTTCCACTCTTGCCGCCCTAGTTTCCGTCATATCGGTGTTATGTTCCTGGATTTTGCGTTCCTTACGTGGTTATGTTATAATGGGAACCCCTTGATAGTTTGCCTTGATTAAAGCTTTTCCAGCAATGCCCAACCTTGGTTTTACCATTCGCCACCTAGCCTTTTCTTTCCCTTGGGTTCTGTAGACTAAAGGGTCATCTTATTTTAACCCCCCCCCCCGGGCCAGTGCTCCTCTGAGTGTTGGTCCAACCGAGCGATGTCCGGGGCTACCAGGGGCAACTCTGGGCTGGCCTACCCGACGTCTGGCTCATCTGAGTGTGCCCTGAGAACGAGATATGTGCAACTCCTATCGGGATTTGTCGGCACATTCGGGCGGTGTTGCTGGTCTTGTTTTAACCTGTCGAAGTGTCTTGAATAACCGAGATACCGAGTCTGATCGGAACGTCTTGGGAGGAGGTCTATTCCTTCGTTGACCGTGAGAGCTTGTCATGGGCTAAGTTGGGACTCCCCTGCAGGGATTTGAACTTTCGAAAGCCGTGCCCGCGGTTATGGGCAGATGGGAATTTGTTAATGTCCAGTTGTAGATAACTTGAACCTTAACTTAATAAAATGAATCAACTGAGTGTGTTACCGTGATGGCCTCTTCTCGGCAGAGTCCGGGAAGTGGACACGGTGTTGGAGTAATGTTTGCGCAGGTTGCTCTCTAGTTTCTCGCTCGCGCTTTGCCTCCTCTTCTTGCTCTCTTTTGCGAATAAGTTAGCTACCATACTTGCTAGTCGCTTGCTGCAGCTCCACCTCATATTTACCTTGCCTTACCTATAAGCTTAAATAGTCTTGATCGCGAGGGTGCGAGATTGCTGAATCCCTGTGGCTCACAGATTACTATAATACCAGATGCAGGGCCTGATGATTCCGCTCCAGGAGACGCACTTGAGCTCAAGTGGGAGTTCGAGGAGGACTCTCAATGTTACTATGTTTCCTTTCCCGATGATCAGTAGTGGTGCCCAGTTGGGGGTGAACGGGACCGTTGTCGCATGTTGGGTTCTCTTTTATTTTGGCGCCGTAGTCAGGCCATGAGTGTTTGGATGATGTAATGTTATTTATGTACTTGATTGACGTGGCAAGTGTAAGCCAACTATGTTGTCTCCCCTTTATGATTTATATTACATGGGATGTTGTGAAGATTGCCTAACTTGCGACATATGCCTTCAATGCGATTATGCCTCTAAGTTGTGCCTCGACACGTGGGAGCTATAGTCGCATCGAGGGTGTTACAAGTTGGTAATCAGAGCCTTCCCCGACCTTAAGAGCCCCATTGCTTGATCGTTTTTAGTGGCCGAGTTGTGTCTAGAAAAATGTTTTGAGTCATTTAGGAATTATATATCAGAGAGTTTATGAATTCTTTTTACTTCCCAGTCTCCTCATCGCTCTGGTAAGGCATCCTGACGTAGAGTTTTGACTCTTCTCTTCTCAAATTTCACTAAAAAAATTTAGGATCACGCGGGTATCTTGGAATCGTTCCTATGGTTTTATGATGAGAACATTGTCTTGGTGCCTCCTGTCAGGGGTTTAGTGGAAGTGTTCCGGGGAGTTGAGCTCTGAGGTGTTGTCATCATAATTTTATCGTTGCAGTTCTGGAATACCTGAGTTTAGTACGCCGACATCAAAAATCTCTTTTATGCAGTTCGTTGGTGAGATAACCTTGACGCCACCCAGTACTGGGGCGGGAGTTCGGGAGTATCGCCATAACTTGTATAACGGATGCTTTTCGAAGGTTGAGGTAGATGGTTTCCGAAGTTTTCTTGGTTATGTGTTGAAGGATGGATACAGCTGGATGTAGGATTTGGTAGTTTGGGTGAGATATTATGCTTCCCCTGTATCCCCAACACCTGATTGCATAACTGGAAAGGTTCGGGAGTTTCATAGGTGGGAATTCTAGTAGCTCTAGTTCTTCTTCCACGGATATTGGTTTGAGATTGGGTTTTCTTACCGATTATTCATTCTTGATCCATACCTTGTTGATTTATTTCTCTACCTTAATTCTATGTGGCTTCTCAATTTATGGATATGTGACCATTTCAAGAGGAATGCATTCGTTCATTTTGTTCGGATGTGAAGACTATATGTTGCAATTTTCATTCCAATGGATTCAGCTTCAATATTTATCTATCAATGTGCTAATGGTGGTCAACCTCTTCAGGATGGCTCCTCCAACGCGCACGACTCTGAATCCTGATCCGCCACCACCTCCACCTCCTCCGGAGGCATGGAAAGCTGTGATGGCCGCAACCAATGCAAATACACAGTTGATCATGCAAATTCTTCAAGAGCGCAACCAAGGCAACCAAGGGAATCAAGGCAACAATCAGAATCACTTTGCCACACTCAACCAGTTCCTTGCTAACGGGCCAAAGACTTTCAGCAATTGTGTTGAGGCAACCGATGCTGACGATTGGCTTGTGGATCTGTGCAAGCATTTCGAGTGCAGTAATGTCAGGCCTGAGGACTTTGTCAAGTTCGCTTCCTTCCAACTCAAAGATCAAGCTGCAGAATGGTTCCAGCAGTACAAGGATTCCCGAGGTGGACGTGTTATCACTTGGGATGATTTCCGTCGAGATTTCCGAGCCCATCATATTCCCCAGAGCGTGGTTGAAAGCAAGCGTGAGGAATTCCTTAATCTGAAGCAAGGCTCCTTGTCTGTCTATGACTACAACAAGTTGTTCCAGAAGCTCGCCCGCTTTGCTAAGCAAGACGTACCTGATGAGAAGAGCATGATATATCAGTTCAGGGGTGGTCTCAGAGAAGAAATCCAGCTCTCTCTTGTTCTCTTTGAGCCCTTGAGATACGATGAGTTCTACAACATGGCACTGAAGCAAGAGGCTGCTCAGTTGAAATGTGATGCTTCCAAGAAGCGAGTCAGAGATGTTACTCCTTATTCCTCTACTCAAGTGGCCAAGAAGCAGAAGTATTGGCTTCCTCCTCCTCCATTCCGTCAGCCGTATCAGCAGAAGAGCAAAGGTGGCAGTGGATCTTCCCACCCACCCAACCCTGGCTTTCAGAACAAGACTTCGTCTCAAGCTCCAAGATCGAGTGCTCCGTATCACTGTCCGCTTTCAGAGGTCTCGTGCAACAAGTGCCAACAGAAGGGTCACTATGCCAACAAGTGTTTCAACCAGAGGCGTCTTCCTCCTCCTCCTCCTCCTGTCAGATCGGCAAGTACAGTTGTGGTCAAGCATAACCCCAAGTCCGCCAAGGTTAACTTGATGAATGCAACTCAGGCAAAGGACTCATCAGATGTCATCATGGGTAACCTTCCTGTTAATGATATTCCTGCAAAAGTTCTTTTTGACACGGGTGCATCGCATTGTTTCATCTCGAGACCATTTTTTTCTAAGCATGAGTTGCCTTTCAAAGAATTGCCTAGATAGTTATCAGTTGTTTCTCCGGGTAAATTCATGAATGCAAGCGCTATTGCCGCAGATGTTACTATCACGTTGGGCGATTACAAGTTTCTCTCTTCTCCGGTGGTTCTTGGTAACTCGAATATTGATCTTATTCTCGGAATGGATTGGCTTTCTAAGCACAAGGCACATCTTGATTGTGCTGCCAGGCAGATTCAATTGAGTCATTCGTCTGAGGATGTAATTGTCTTTGCCGCTCGGGATAATACCATCAGTCTGTTTTCTCTCAATGAGAAGGGTGAACTCGATGCCATCTCTCAAATTCCAGTCGTTTGCGAATATCAAGACGTCTTTCCAGAAGAGCTTCCAGGAATGCCTCCGCACCGGCCAGTTGAATTCATTATTGATCTTGAGCCTGGCACGGAACCTGTTTGCAAACGTCCTTACAAGCTCGGACCTGAAGAGTTGAAGGAGCTGAAGAAGCAACTCGATATTCAAGAGAAAATGGGTCTCATCCGGCCTAGTTCTTCTCCATGGGGTTGTGGTGTTCTTTTTGTGAAGAAGAAGGATGGAACGGACTGACTTCGTGTTGATTACCGTCCAGTGAACAAGAAGACCATCAAGAACAAATACCCACTTCCCAACATCAATGAGCTGTTCGAACAACTCAAAGGTGCCTAAGTATTCTCCAAGCTTGATCTCCGTATGGGCTATCATCAGATTCGAATCCGTGAGCAAGATATTCCCAAGACGGCTTTCAGGACAAGCTTTGGTTCATATGAATACACTGTCATGTCTTTTGGCCTCGTCAACGCTCCTCCGACGTTCTCTCGCATGATGAACTTCATCTTCAACGCCTACACCAATGACTTCATTTTGGTCTATCTCAACGACATTCTGGTTTTCTCCAAGAACAAGGAAGGTCATGCCAAGCACTTGCGTTTGGTTCTCGATAAGCTCAGGGAACATCAGTTCTACGCCAAGTTCTCCAAGTGTGAATTTTGGCTCGATGAGGTTCTTTATTTTGGTCATATCATCTCTGCCAAGGGCATTGCCGTGAATCCTGAGAAGGTGTGTGCAATTGTGAATTGGGAACCTCCTCAGAACGTGAAGCAACTCCGTAGCTTCCTCGGTCTCGCAAGCTATTGCCGAAGATTCGTTGAAAACTTTTCTAAGATCGTGAAGCCTCTCTCTAATCTTCTTCAGAAGCACGTCAAGTACGTTTGGTCTCCGGAGTGTGATACTGCTTTCAACACTTTGAAAGAGAATTGATCACTGCTCCAGTTCTGACTCTGCCTGATGAATCCAAGCCGTACGAGGTCTTTTGTGATGCCTCTCTCCAAGGTCTTGGCGCGGTATTGATGCAAGAGAAGAAAGTTGTTGCTTATACTTATCGCCAGTTGAAGCCTAATGAGAAGAACTACCCCACTCATGATCTCGAGTTGGCGGCAGTTGTGCATGCTCTTTTGACTTGGAGACATCTTCTATTGGGAAAAAAGTGGACATTTTCACTGATCACAAGAGTCTCAAGTACATCTTCACTCAGCCTAATCTCAACCTCAGGCAAACTCGATGGGTCGAAATGATTCAAGAGTATAATCTGAGTATCGAGTATACTCCAGGCAAGGCTAATGTGATTGCTGACGCATTGAGCAGGAAAGCTTACTGCAAGAGTTTGATTCTTAAGCCTTATCAACCCGAGCTTTGTGAAGCTTTCTGCAAACTTAACCTGCAAATTGTTCCTCAAGGTTTCCTCGCCAACCTTCAAGTCTCTCCTACCTTGGAAGACCAGATTCGCCAAGCCCAGCTTCTTGATGCTATGGTGAAAAAGGTGAAGATTGGGATTGCCAAGAGTCAGTCCAAGTACAAGTGCTACCGCCTTGATGACAAGGACACTCTCTTCTTCGAGGATCGTATTGTTGTACCCAAAGGTGACCTCCGTAAAGTGATCATGAACGAGGCTCACAAGTCTCTCCTCTCCATCGACCCTGGGAGCACGAAGATGTATCAGGACCTCAAGCAAGCTTATTGGTGGACTCAAATGAAGCGCGAGATTGCTCAATTCGTGAATGAATGTGATGTATGCAGAAGTGTGAAGGCAGAACACCAAAGGCCAGCTGGTCTCCTCCAACCTCTTGCCATTCCAGAATGGAAGTTTTACCACATTGAAATGGACTTCTTGACTGGGTTTCCAAAGTCCAAGCGTGGCAATGATGCTATATTCGTTGTCATCGACAAACTCACCAAAGTGGCTCACGTTCTGCCTATCAAAGAGTCGATCACTGCAGCTCAATTGGCAGAACTCTATACCTCTCCTATTGTCTCTCTGCACGGTATTCCTCAAGTGATCTCTTCAGACCGTGGAAGCATCTTTACCTCGAAGTTTTTGTATTCTTTTCAGAAGGCCATGGGCACCAACATCCGCTTCAGCACAACTTTCCATCCTCAAACTAGCGGTCAAGTCGAGCATGTCAACCAGATTCTTGAAGATATGCTCAGGGCTTGTGTGATCTCCTTCAGCATGAAACGGGAGGATTGTCTTCCTTATGCTGAATTCTCCTACAACAACAGTTTTCAAGCAAGTTCGGGCAAGGCCCCATTTGAAATTCTGTATGGCAGGAAGTGCCGTACCCCTCTCAACTAGTCTGAAACCGGTGAACGTCAGCTTTTGGGTAATGACTTAATCACAGAGGCAGAGGAAATGTGCAAAGTCATTCGTGATAACCTCAAAGCAGCCCAATCCCGTCAGAAGAGCTACTATGATAGTAAGCACCGTGATTTGGCTTTCGAGATCGGAGATCATGTTTACCTCCGCGTCTCTCCTATGAAAGGTACTCGTCGCTTCGGTATCAAAGGGAAGCTTGCCCCTAGATACGTGGGACCTTTCAAGATTATCAGCAAGAGAGGCGACCTCGCCTACCAACTCGAGCTTCCTCCAAACTTTGCAAATGTTCATGATGTGTTTCATGTCTCTCAGCTTCGAAAATGCTTTAAGACTCCTGACTGCACTGTCAACTTCGAGGACATTGAGCTCCAAGAAGATCTCTCTTATCGTGAGCACCCAGTTGCTATTCTTGAAGAGACTGAACGCAAGACTCGCAACAAGTCAATCAAATTTCTCAAAGTCAAGTGGTCACACCATTCCGACCGTGAAGCTACCTGCGAACGCGAGGATCACCTCCGTTCTGAATACCCGGCGTTCTTTCAGTCCTAGATCTTGGGACGAGATCTTTTCGTAGTGGTGGAGTGTTGTAACACCCCGGGTGTAACTTTCCCAATTTGTACTCCAACTCTTGCCATTTCCGGCGTTAAGTTATATTTATTTTCTCGGGTTCGGGTTTTTGTCTCCGTGTGTTGTTATCGTTGTCATGCATCTCATATCATGTCATCATGTGCATTGCATTTGCATACGTGTTCGTCTCATGCATTCGAGCATTTTCCCCGTTGTCCGTTTCGCATTCTGTCGCTTCGTTCTCCTCCGGTGGTCATTTCTACCTTTCTTTCGTGTGTGGGGATTAAATATTTCCGGATTGGACCGAGACTTTCCAAGCGGCCTTGGTTTACTACCGATAGACCACCTGTGAAGTTTCATATCATTCGGACTTCGTTTGATACTCCAACGGTTAACCGAGGGACCGAAAAGGCCTCGTGTGTGTTGCAGCCCAACACCCCTCCAATTTGGCCCAAAACCCACCTAAGTCTTCTCCATCATCTAGAGCGTTCGATCACGATCGCGTGGCCGAAAACCGCACCTCATTTGGACTCTCCTAGCTCCCTCTACCTCTATTTAAAGAACCCCTCCGTTTTCGGATCTCCTTCTTTCCCCGAAACCCTAAAACCTGCTCACGCCGCCGCCGGACATGTCCGCCTCCTAGCGGACACATCGCCGCCACCAATCCTGAGGCGCCACCTGTCCCGCGCCGGCCTCCCACCACCGCGGCCCGTCCCGGCCCAGGGCGGGCCCTCTCCTCCACGCGACCGGACCGCCGCCTCCCGCCTGCCCGCGCTGCCTCACGCCGCCATCCGCCGTCAAGCCGCTCCGCCGCTCCCCGCCGCCGCATCGCCGCCTGCCTGCGGGACCCTGCCACCCGACGCGCCGCCCGACGAGCCGCCCCGGCGCCCAAGCCGCTGCCGCCGCCAAGTCCGGGATTCCGCTGCCCTCCGCCGTCCTCCCCGCGAATTCCGGCGAGATCCCGCCAAGTCCGACCACCACGACACCATCGCCGGTGACCTCAACTCCGGCTTGAACAGTTCCTTGCCGGCTGTCCTCGATCCGCGTGCGATCCAGATCTGGGATATTTTTCGTCTCGGTTGACTTTTCCCTCAGAAACCCTAGCCCATGTTGCATACTTTGACCTGCCGTAACTTTACATCCGTAGCTCCGATTCATGCATATAGCATATCAAAATGTTCATCTCAGAGAGTACATCATTTCATTCCATTGCATCATTTTTATTTGAGTTCATCTTGATGCCTGGAATGCTGTTAGAAGAGGGCTACTTGAGTTAATTGTCAGATCTGCTACTCCATTTAGGTTTTTGTCATTTTTGCCATGATTAATATGTGCATGATATGCCCTGATGCTCTACATATGTTTTGTTAAGGGTTTTGTCATCTTTCCAGAGATGCAACCCATGTATTTTTGTGATGTGTGTGGTGACTAGTGCAAGCTTGCAAAGTGGTGCACTTGCTAATTCTGTTTTCAGGGACTTAGCAATTCCACTAAGTCCTTGATCTGTTTATCTCATGTTGACATATGTTCATGTTGTTTCCTAGTGATATGTGCCTCTTTTGAGGATGATCAGTAAGGATGTTTTGTTAATATTGTAGTGCTCTATCCATCCATGTCTTTGTTTGCAATTATTGAGCACCCTAGCTTGAGTCAATCGAGCTCTACTTTTGCTACTTCGTGAATCTGGGCAGATTGTCAACTTGTTTGCAATTTTGCCGATGATGTTGTAGTTGATCCGTGCATGCTATTCTATTGTTCTTGCCATGTCTAGCTTGAATTTTGTGCCTTCTTGTTGGATGTATGCTTGTCTTTCCATGACTTGCACCGTAGTGAGTGCATCGAGCTCGTAAACATGCATACTTGAGTTATGTTTCAGCATGTATCAGTTTTCATTAAGTCTGAAAACTGATTATGTTTTTGCTATGTTAACATGCTTGCAATTATATTTTCTGATCCCTTTTGGCTCAAGGTCACTAAGGGACTTTTGTTAAGCTCTTTGAGTAGCTCCATGCCATGCTTTACTTTGCCATGTTCAGGTCTTGTAGCATGTAGTTTTGTTGCTCCGAAGAGTGCTACCTGATCTGAAATTCCAGACAAGTGTTGATTTCACTAAGTCTGAGATCTGTTTGTCATATGCATTTTTGCCATGCTTGTTTGAACCTGTTAATGGATGAATTGGCCGTAGCTCAGTGCTAGACTTTTGTTAAGCATCTTGAATGCATCCCTGCCATGTATTTTTTTGTCATGTTTGGGTGCTGTAGCATGTTCATCTCATTGCATTTAGATGGCTACTTGCTGTAAATCGCAGACCGGTGTCATTTTTGAATCGCTTGCCATTTCCAAACTGTAACTCCGATTCCGGCGTTCTTTATATCGTTTTCAAGAGATTTCATCTCATCTTTCCAGTGGCACACTTGGATTTCCATGTTGATGCCAGGTTCATGCTTTTCCTGTCTTATCTTGCATTTTGCATCCCGCATCGCATCCCGCATAGCATATCATCATTGCATCATATTGCTTGATCCTTGCACGTGGTTGATTGTATCCTTGTTGCTTGTTTGTATTGTTTGGGTAGAGCCGGGAGACAAGTTCGCTAACGAGAAGCCCGTTGAGTTTGCTTTCGAGGATCTAGTCAACTCTGACAACTGTGCAGGCAAGATGATCATACCCTCGAAATCACTACTATCTTTGCTATGCTAGTTTGCTCGCTCTTTTGCTATGCCAATGCTACGATGCCTACCACTTGCTTTCAAGCCTTCCAAATTGCCATGTCAAACCTCTAACCCACCATGTCCTAGCAAACCGTTGATTGGCTATGTTACCGCTTTACTCAGCCCCTCTTATAGCGTTGCTAGTTGCAGGTGAAGATTGAAGGCCGTTCCTTGTTGGAACATTTATTTACTTGTTGGGATATCATTATATTGCTATGTTATCTTAATGCATCTATATACTTGGTAAAGGGTGGAAGGCTCGGCCTCTCGCCTAGTGTTTTGTTCCACTCTTGCCGCCTTAGTTTCTATCGTATCGGTGTTATGTTCCTGGATTTTGCGTTCCTTACGCGGTTGGGTTATAATGAGAACCCCTTGATAGTTCGCCTTGATTAAAGCTTTTCCAGCAACGCCCAACCTTGGTTTTACCATTCGCCACATAGCCTTCTCTTTCCCTTGGGTTCTGCAGACTCAAGGGTCATCTTATTTTAGCCCCCCCCTGGGCCAGTGCTCCTCTGAGTGTTGGTCCAACCGAGCGATGTCCGGGGCTACCAGGGGCAACTCTGGGCTGGCCTACCCGACGTCTGGCTCATTTGAGTGTGCCCTGAGAATGAGATATGTGCAGCTCCTATCGGGATTTGTCGGCACATTCGGGCGGTGTTGCTGGTCTTGTTTTAACCTGTCGAAGTGTCTTGAATAACCGAGATACCGAGTCTGATCGGAACGTCTTGGGAGGAGGTCTATTCCTTCGTTGACCATGAGAGCTTGTCATGGGCTAAGTTGGGACTCCCCTGCAGGGATTTGAACTTTCGAAAGCCGTGCCCGCGGTTATGGGCAGATGGGAGTTTGTTAATGTCCGGTTGTAGATAACTTGAACCTTAACTTAATTAAAATGAATCAACTGAGTGTGTTACCGTGATGGCCTCTTCTCGGTGGAGTCCGGGAAGTGGACACGGTGTTGGAGTAATGTTTGCGCAGGTTGCTCTCTAGTTTCTCGCTCGCGCTTTGCCTCCTCTTCTCGCTCTCTTTGGCGAATAAGTTAGCCACCATACTTGCGAGGGTGCGAGATTGCTGAGTCCCTATGGCTCACAGATTACTATAATACCAGATGCAGGGCCTGATGATTCCGCTCCAGGAGAAGCACTTGAGCTCAAGTGGGAGTTCAACGAGGACTCTCAATGTTACTATGTTTCCTTTCCCGATGATCAGTAGTGGTGCCCAGTTGGGGGTGAACGGGACCTTGTCGCATGTTGGGTTCTCTTTTATTTTGGCGCCGTAGTCGGGCCATGAGTGTTTGGATGATGTAATGTTATTTATGTACTTGATTGATGTGGCGAGTGTAAGCCAACTATGTTGTCTCCCCTTTATGATTTATATTACATGGGATGTTGTGAAGATTGCCTAACTTGCGACATATGCCTTCAATGCAATTATGCCTCTAAGTCGTGCCTCGACACGTGGGAGCTATAGTCGCATCGAGGGTGTTACACGGACCCACGCGGCCTGGGATTAATGCAGCCCCCTGGGCTCTCCCAGCTAAATGAACTTGGAAAATGTCACCTGGTTCCGTTGATGAAGGGGTGTTGAGGCAGCTGAAGGTACGCGGCGAAGGGGTTGCCCCACACAAGCCACCGGGGGCCTGAGCCTCGGGAGGCTCTGGGGGTCCAGGCGGTTCCTTGAGGACCATCTCCGTCTCCACCAGGACTACATGGTGCCTGGCCTCCTGACCCACCATGATGCTCCGTAGGTTGCACTGGAAGGCAGCGGCCACGCTTGGCAGGCCAAACGACATGCGAATGTAGCTGTGAGGTGGACCTTCGCAGCGCCAAACACGCGAAGGCCAGAAGCGCTCCTGAGATGCGGCTCGGTTGAGCCCTAGTATGTCGATGCAGACGCGTAGCTCACCACCCCCGCCTGGGTGGGGAGCAGCGCCAGGTAGGCGGCGGTCATCGCGTATTACTCTTGCCTCCTGAAGCTCCTGAGATACCTTTGTGATGAACTCCTGAGCACCGGGCGCTCCATCCTCAGTGTCCTCCTGAAGGAGACATGCCGCCGAACACGCCTCCAAGTGGTTCCCGAGCGCCTCCCTCGTGACGTTGGCAATGTCTGAGGCCCTCCAGAAGATAGCCCCCGAGCCCTGCCCGAGGAGGGCGCTGGGCACGCCTTCCTATGCGATAGAGGGAGACGCCCCAGGTGCGGACGCTGATCCTGACGAGGCGCCACCTACGGCGCTGCCCTCCTGAGGTCCAGCACGGAGTTGCTGCTTCTTCTTCTTGGGGACGAACTCAGGAGGGTACCGAGCTACATTGTTGTCGGGGTCTTTGATTGACGCTACGTGGAGGGCGCGCTCGAGGGAGCACACCGCATCTCTTTCTTCACAGGGGACTATGATGATCCCACCACTTCCTGGCATCTTGAGGACATTGTAGCCGTGGTGCGTCACGGCCATGAACTTGGCCAGGTCTGGATACCCGAGGATGGCATTGTATGGCAGACGGATGTGGGCGACGTCGAAGTCGATGAGCTCGGTGTGGTAGTTGTTGCGCTGTCCGAAGGTGACTGGGAGGTGGACCTGACCGATCGGCGTGGTGGAGCCGTCGGTCACTCCAGAGAAAGGCTTGGTGGGCTGAAGCTTATCGTACAGCACTTGGAGGTGATCGAACGTCTCGACGGATAGGACGTTGAGCCCTGCGCCGCCGTTGATGAGGGTCTTGGTGACTTGCACGTTGTTGAGGACGAGTGAACAAAGCATTGGGAGGACGCCGACAGTAGCCGCGCACTTGAGCTGGTCTGATCAGCTGAATGTGATGGCACACTGGGACCACCTGAGCGGGCACGTGGCCTCGAGCTTGAGGAGGACTGCATTCACCTCACGAGCAAATTGTCTGAAGGTATGTTGTGAGGCTGGGGCTTGAGCTCCGCCCAAGATGCAGACGATGGCACGCGGCTCCTGGAAGCCCCCAGCCCCCTCGTCTTGGTGGTGGTGGTCGTTCCTTCTTGGTGGTGGTGGCAGTGGAGGGAGACCGGCATTGCCCTGAGGACGATCCTCACGAGGCTGATCCCTCCAGGCGCCCTCACGAGGCTGATCCTGCCAGTGGTCCTCATGAGGTCGGTCGCGCCACTACTGGCGCGGGCCACGGTCATCCCAGCGTCCGCCAACACGTCCTGCTCCTCGGCCGTAGCCCCGGTCGTTGCTCTCGGGGCGACAACCGAAGTGTCCTTCTCGAATGGCTCTGAGCTCTTGACAGTCACTGGTGTTGTGGCTATGCAGGTTATGGAAGGCGTAGAACGATCGGTTGCTCTTGGATGACTTGGGCTGGTCCCTGCTGCGCTTTGTGTCCGGCTCCGCCATGAGCACGGCTGCTCCCTTGCGCTTCACGTCTTTGGCCTTCGCTTTCTTCTCCTCCGGGTCCGCAACCGGGAGCTCGAGGAGGGAGAGGCGCCCCTCCTCCGCTCTTGTGCACTTGGTCGCCAGGTTGAACAGCTCCAGAGACGTGCACAGCTCCTCGTGGATGGCGAGCTCCTCCTTCATCTTGAAGTCGCGGACGCCATTGGAGAACGCAGAGATGATGGCCTCGTCTGTCACCTTGGGGATCTTGAGGTGAACGTTGTTGAAGCGTTGGATGTACTTCTGGAGGGTCTCTCCTGGTTGTTGCTTAACGCAGCGTAGGTCACCCGCAGCCGGTGGGCGGTTGCCAGTGCGCTGGAAGTTGGCGACGAAATGGTCGTGCAACTCATTCCAGGAGGAGATCAAGCCTGGAGGCAGGTTCAGGACCCAGGAGCGGGCACCATCCTTGAGAGCCATGGGAAACCAGTTCGCCATGACTTTCTCGTCGCCATTGTCCGCCTCGATGCTCAGCTTGTAGAGCTGTAGGAACTCCGCCGGGTCGGGGGTGCCGTCGTAGCGAGGAGGTAGATCCAGCTTGAACTTGCCCGGCCAAGCGACGCTACGCAGCTCAGGGGTGAAGGGGCGGCAGCCTGCCGTGGTCACCGGGACTCTGTGCTGGTGGAGAACTTGTCCTTGATGGGGTCCGCGCACCACCACCGCAGGCGGCACGCGGTCTTGCCGTGGTGGCGCAGGGAGCGCGGGGACGTTTTCTCGCGGTCGAGGGACTTCTTGGCACCTTCTGAAAGTGCGTTATATCGACTAGAGGGAGGGAATAGGCGATTTTTATGAATTCTTCACTGAGGAATTTTAGGGTGAGGAAATTCCTGAGTGAAGAACTACTTGCAGCGGAATAACTACTTAGAAGTAAACATAAAAGTGCATGAGCATGGTCTTCATGATGAAATGAAAACAAGCACAGAGTACAGAAAGCGTAAACACAGGATAACACAGGATAAGACAAACAGACTGAAGAAATTGAACTAGGGAAATAGAGAAACTCTTCAGTCGAAGTCTTCAAACAGATATGAACAAGCACTCAACACATAAATGAGGAAATGGAAGGGTTGAGGAAATGGAACCAGGTAGCTTGGTGAAGACAATGATTTGGTAGACCAGTTCCAACTACTGTGACATTTGTATGTCTGGTTAGGGTGGCTAGGTAATTAAACCCGAGGACACACAGTCCCAGACACCCAGTTCTGAACACGCAGTTCAGAACACTCAGTCCTCACCGTATTCCCCTTGAGCTATGGTCACACAGACCTTGCCCAATCACTCGTGGTAAGTCTTCAGGCGACTTCCAAACCTTCACAGACTTGGTCACTCGGCAATCCACAATTTCCTCTTGGATGCTCTAGACCATGACGCCTAACCGTCTGGAAGATGCATAGTCTTCAAAGGTAACAAGTGTCAGATCCACGCAGGATCAATCTCTTCAGTGATGCTCAATCACTTTGGGTTTGTAGGTGTTTGGGTTTGGGTTTTCCTCACTTGATGATTTTCACTCAAAGTCCTCGGAGGATGGGATGCTCTCAAATGACAAGTGTCAGTTTCTCTCGGAGTAGCCAACCAGCTAGTGGTTGTAGGGGGCGGCTATTTATAGCCTAGGGAGCAGCCCGACATGATAAGACATAAATGCCCTTCAATGATATGACCATTAGGTGGGTAGATACTTTGGGATAGCTGGCGCATAGCACAACAACGGTCGGAATTTTGGGTAGCAAAATCCTGAGGGCTATCATGTTCCTCACTGTGTAGGCAATCCGCACTGGCGAATTCCTAACTCCTCAGTCAGAACAAATTCCTCAGAGACCAGAAGAACTTCGTCTCTGTCACTTAAGAAATTGACTGAGTTGTATGAGATTTCCAATGGCTTCACTCGAAGGAATTGGTAGGTGTAGGATTTGAGTTGAGCATCACATGGAAATTTTTCCTTAGTATTTCCTCGACCCCCTTTAACAGTACGCTGTTTCCTATGACTCAAGAAAGAGAAAATGAAACTACGAAAACAAAAGTCTTCATGCTTCATGTTCCTCGAATGAATACCAAGTCTTCAGGATTGCACCAATTTCTTCACGTTCAAAGTCTTCAGAAAGTCTTCAGGTCGAAGAACTTCATTTTGAGGGGTCAACTTTCTCTGTAAATATCAAACTCCTCATAGACTTATAGACATGTGTACGCTCATAAACACATTAGTCCGTTAACCTATAAGTCTTTAATACACCAAAATCACTAAGGGGCACTAGATGACTTACAATCTCCCCTTTTTTGGTGATTGATGACAATATAGGTTAAGTTTTCAGCGGGGATAAACATATGAAGTGTAAATACTGGAATTGAGGAATTTGATTGCAAGATATAGAAGAACTCCCCCTGAAGATGTGCATAGTGAGGAATTTGCTTTTGAAGCAAAGCACACTTGAAGAGTAGAATCATGGAGATCTCCCCCTATATCTTGTAATTCATACATGCATTGACATATAATATGAAGAATTTGAAATGCATGATGAAATATGGTGACTGATGTATTTCAGCATGCGTGCATTAAAATTAATGAGGAATAAGCATGCAGGAAAGCACAGCAAAAGTATCAGGCCACCATTGAGTTTAAGTTACAACTCAATCGAATAAAGTCTCAGAAGAACGAGAGTTGTAACTTAGAGAAAAGAAATGCCCATATAAGTAGACCCGCTTGAAGACTAACTCAAATTTCTCCCCCTTTGTCATAGAATGACCAAACGGGTTGAAAATGAGGACTAACGCCCCTGAAGAATATCAAGTTGATGGAGGAGCGCTAGCGTTGTTGGGGTCGTTTGTCATTGTAGGGCCTGCCGCAGTGTCGTTCAAGTCTTCATACTCGTCGGTGTCGCGGGATGAAGAATATGAACTGGCCACCCAGGAAGGAACCTTGACCTTCTTGAATTTCTTCGGAGGAGGTGCAGACCAGTCATAATCTTCCTTGAGACCCATTTTCTTCAGATCTTCTTCACCATATAGATGTGATAAGATAGCCCAGGTGCGACCGAAAACTTCATGGAGGTAGTAATGGTTTTTCTTCAATGCATTATGTGTAGCAGTCATGTTGTGATGAAGAGAACCAAACTAACGCTTAAACCATTTATGGTTTCGATCCACCTTCTGGTGAAGACTAAGAAGCAGCTCACAGTCAGTCATCACACGTGGAGATGTGGCTTGAGGAGTAGACTTGGGTGCATTGGCAGCAGAATCATGAGTGGCAGAGTCATCATTGGTGGAGTAAGATGCAGCTTTACGAAACTGACCATCCAATGGACGAATGCCTTCATCAATGACAAGAGGTGTCTTGCCCTTTTCATCAGTTGAAGTAAAAGTCTGCTTGAGGACTTCAATCGGGGGCAAGTAGCTGAGGTGATTCTGAAAATCAGCCTTGTAGTTGAGTGAAGACATTATTCTGAGGAATCTCATAATCCAAGCAGGATAAAGCTTCAACTCAAACGGAGAGAGTGCAACATTTTCCGGAGTCCTCAAGAAGAAATCATAATAATTGGTTGGAATGCTATAAATGATGTTGAATAGAAGATTCTTCATGATGCCAACAATTTCCTCATCAGATGAGTCATGGCATTTGATGGGACTCATTGTCCTCGTCAGAATGCGATAGACTGTTCTGGGCACATAGAGTAAGTCCTTTACGAGGAATTTGGTCCTTCGGGCTTGACCGGGCTTCCGATGCTTCATTAACACTTACATGTAATGAGCAGTGAGTTCAGGTTCTTGGTACAGGCAGCGAGCTCCTTCACTGGGTGGACTGATGGGCAGGGCGTGAAGCAGTTCAGAGGCCGGTGCCTTATAATGAGTATTATCAGTCATCCAGTCCAAGACCCAGGAGTTGATATCTTCAAGATCACCTGTGATATGCAGTGTAGCGTAGAACTGAAGAATAAGCTCTTCATTCCAATCAACAATGTCAGAGCAAAAGTTGAGGAGGCATGCGTCATGAAGCACACCGAGTACAGGAGTGAAACAAGGCAATGATTCCATGTCCACATGAGGAATATGCTCATGGTAGAAGATTTTGTCCTTGTTGAAAAGTAGCGAAGAATAGAAATTGGTCTGGCTGGCTGTCTAGAAGCGCTTCCTCCTAAGACGAGCAGAGTCACAAGGATTGTAGTCAGTGAAGAATACATGCTCGCCAAAGAAGTCACTAGCCTTGAATTTTTGTTTCTTTGAGAAGGGATCCTTTGGCTTGGGGTGAGGAGTGTCAGTCAATTGCATCACAACCTCAGGGATCTCAATCTCAGGTTCCACAGGATGAGGAATTTCAGGTACTTCTTCAGTGGCAGCCCGGGACTTCAATTCTTCATATACATGTTCATCAACACTAGTGGCTGGAATTTCTTCATGGATGGACGGAGTTGCACGAGGTTCTTCAGATCCCATTTGGACTTCAGTAGTTACTGGGGACTGAGGAATTTGTTGAAGAGTTGTGAATAGAGGAGAGTTGGGGTGCTGACTTTCCCAAAAGTCATCTTTAATCACTAGAGTAGTGCTTCCAATGTCCACATCGTCTTCTTCATCCATTTCTTCAACACCGGCCTCTTCAGCAGTGAACTGAGGCATGGGCGATGAGATAATTGGTGTTGAAGGGATTGCATCCACTTCAATTTCTTCATCCATCTGCTTTGACGAAGTAGCAGAAGGATTTTCTTCATCGGATTCACTTGGAATCACATAGTCTTCATCAAAAGGAACAAGGTCCTTTGATGGCATGGTTGAGATAGGAACAGCATCAATTGGGTTGGCAAATGAGCTGGTCAATGGCTTCATCTTCTTCGAGGCTGAAGAATCTGATGAAGTTGATGCCTTCCTTTTCTTCACTGTTGCACGCTCTGCAGCCTTGGTCTTCTTCACATCTGATGCAGATGGAAGGATCGAAGTTGGTGTAGGCACAGGAGGAGCAGAGGAATTAGGTTGAATTTCTTCAAGCGCAACTGATGCAGTTGCCCTGACGTCTTAACTTTCTTCAGGCACAACACTAGTGGTTGCCCTGGCAGTTTCTTTAGCGGTTGGAATGCAGTCATCAGCCCTGGAATTAACATTTTCTTCAGTAGCCTGATTGTCATCAGCGGTGCTGGCATTTTCTTCGGTAGGCAAAGCAGATGCTTCATCCTGAGGAATTTCCTATTGCATTGCGGCTGCAATATTTGAAGTGAAGTTGTCAACGAGTCTCACAAAACGAACCTTGGCTCCCAGCCAATCAACATGTTATGCGTCAAATTCATCACTGAGTTTCTTGATCTCAGACTATATATTGATGAGTTCTTCAGTTGTCATAGAGATAACGTTTTTCTTCAGGTAGCGCTCCTTTTTGTACTGCGCTTTCTTGATCTGCCTCGCCTTCTCAAACTTCCATTTTTCTTCTTGTATGAAGTGAGTCAACATATGAATTTGGCCAGGAGTCAGCTTGAAATCAGGCATAGGAGTATTTGGTCCTTGTGCCATAGGTCAATATACTCAAGGATCAACTTTGGATCCAAAATCAGAGGCACACTTGTGCCCTTGGCTCTAGCGGCCTTGATCTGCCTGTCTCTGATGATTTCTGTAAGTTCATCATCATTAGCTTCGTCTTCATCTGATGGCACCTGAAAAGCAACCTGCTTCTTTTAAGGACTTGGTCGAGAGCCTCATCCAGCAGTTGCCTTGGTTTTCAACAGAGTGGGACCAGTTGAAGAATGCAGTGGTGCTGAGGAACTAGCGGATGCTCCTGAGGCAATAGAGATGCCTGTCGTCCTTTGGCACGAGGCGAGATGCGCAGGTGCTGAGGATTTGGTCGGAGCAGCTGAGGACTTTGGCGGAGGAGCTGAGGACTTTGGAGTGGGAGCAGCTTGAGGAGTTGGCCGTGAGGGCTTTGAAAAATCTGGCCATGAGGGCATTGCTGAGGAACTTGGCCATGAGGGCATTGCTGGTGAAGCACTTGACTTGTGAGCAGGCTTCTTTGGCATGGCCTTCTTTGGCTTGCTTGCAGAGGCCTCGGCAGTGGCAGCAGCAGAGTCTTCATTGAATTTCCTCACTGCTTCTCTTGCTTGTTTGGCCAACTTGTCCTGGCGCTTGGCCCATTCATTAGGATAATCCTCACCGCGCTTGAGGCTGGTGGGATCTGCTTCTTGGCCAGGTGCCAACGGAGGTCTTGGGCATGGAGGATTGAGAGCGAATTTCTTCATGTACTTGGGAGTAACATACCTGTACTCCCTCCACTCTCTTGCCCATCTCCTCTCTATTCTTTGAATGTGGACTTTGCTCTCATTCTTGGTTTCCTTTCCATGAGTGGCCTCATGAGGAGTGCAATAGTCCTTGTATATGTCATTAGGGATCTCAAAAGCAGTATTGACCTCAGGCCTCTTTCCTCCCTTCTGTGGCTTCTTTCCATCAGCCATTTTCTTTAGATGAGGAATTTGAACAATGGATTTCACTGAAGATGTATGCAACTTTTCTTCGAGGAACGCTGCAAATGAGTTAAGTTGATGAGAACCTAGTGATTCATCAGCTAACATGAGTACCTGCGAACAGAGTATAGTTGTGAGGAATATGGAGAGGTCATATGCGTTCTTAGAGGTTTTTCAAAAAGGAGCAAGTTTGAGGAATTTGACCAGATGAGTCTTGAATAATTTCACTAAGCGTTCTTTGTCTTAGGTTCCAGAGATGTATAGATCGAAAATCCACACATTTGAGGAATCTTGAAGAAAAATATAGCTTTAGAGAAATGAATCAAGAACAGATGACATGTGAGGTGTTAAGTGTGTGATGAATTTGAAGTATAAACACCTTTGAATATTTTGTAGTTATCATTTGAATCAAAGAGGGCAGTAAAAGTAACTTTTAATTACCCTGGATGAAGAACACGACGAACTGAGAGGTGTAGATGTGAAGTTCGTCAGTTCAGATCTTCCACGCCCTAACTTGGCAGAGGAAGACAGCTACGGCGGCGGCGGAGTGAAGAAATCCGCAGCCGGCGCGAGTACGACGGCGACGAGGTCGAGGCAGTGAAGCTCTTCCTCACCGGCGACGATGAAGTAGCGGCGGCGCTTGGGTTTGAGAAGCTCGAGCTGGAGTGAGAACGAGCGGAGTAAAAGTGAAGTGAGGAAGGGAAGGGGTATTTATAGCCACGGTGAAAAAACTGTTCGCCCGAAGAAATTGGACGAACGTGCCCCTGACCCTTCTTATTCGCTTGACATGTGTCACCCACATACTAAGAAGTGGAGATCGTGTGAGATCGTGGGTGAATGGATAAGTGTTGTCGTCGGATGTGGAACAGTTTGAGCGGCAAAGCCGAATATTTAGATAAGATAGGTTTTAAAGTTCCGTTCGCAATTTCTTCAGCTGATAAGGACACAGTGAAGATTTTGAACGAGTTTCAAATAGAACGCACATGAAGAATTTGTGAATAGACTGGGTTGAGTTTAGCATAGAGGGGGAAGGGTCCGATCACATTCACTTAGCGGAACAAGCAACTTGAAGAAATAGCAATAAGTGAATGT
>NC_041390.1:269365891-269409951 GCF_002162155.2 Triticum dicoccoides | reverse complement strand
GAAGAAAAATGACGGAAATGGTGAAGACAATGCAAATTGAAAAACAACTGAGGAATTTAAAAGAACTGAGGAAAAAACTCAATTGAAGATTTTCAACATTTTGTGGTGGCGTGACCCATCGTATAAGAATGATGATTTCAGACACCGCGTACAATTGTCATAGGGTTCTGAGAATCAAATTCTTCGTTAATTTCTTCACACTTAGAGTGTTAGTCTTCATTGATTGAAGAAAAACGTTTCTTCATGTGTTGCACATCTAAGTCATCAATTTTTCATAAGTGTTAGGATTGGTGTCCTTTTCAAAGAACATTCGAAGATTCTAGGATATTTAGCTCACACCGCAACTTGCTAAATCTCTTCTGATCCAAGGGCTTAGTGAGGATATCGGCTAGCTATTCTTCAGTCTTCACATGCTCAAAAGAGATGTCGCCCTTCAACACATGATCACGAAGAAAATGATGACGAATCTGAATGTGCTTTGTCTTCGAGTGCTGAACTGGATTATGAGCAATCTTGATGGAACTCTCATTGTCATAGTAGAGTGGCACATTCTTCATGTTGACACTGTAGTCCTTGAGAGTTTGCGTCATCCATAGCAGTTGAGCACAGCAAGAACCAGCAGCAATGTACTCAGCTTTAGCAGTAGACACTGATACGCAGTTCTGTTTCTTCGAGGACCAACAGACCAAAGATCATCCGAGGAAATGGCATGTGCCAGATGTTGACTTGCGATCCACATGATCACCAACATAGTCAAAGTCTGAAAATCCAACGAGATCAAAAGCCGGGCCCTTGGGGTACCATAATCCAAGTGTTGGTGTGTGAGCTAGATATCGAAGAATATGCTTCACAGCCTTATGGTGTGATTCCTTCGGTGTAGCTTGAAATTGGGCACACATGCAAACACTAAGCATAATATCTGGCCTAGATGCACATAGGTACAATAAAGAACCAATCATGGAGCGGTATACCTTTTGATCAAAGTCAATACCATTTTCATCAGTGCATAGATGGCCATTTGTGGTCATAGGGATTTTGAATCCTTTGCAATCTTGCATGCTGAATTTCCTCAGTACATCCTTGAGATATTTCTCCTGAGATATGAATATGCCCTTGCGCTGTTGATGAATCTGAATACCTAACAATAATTTCAATTCTCCCATCATAGACATTTGATATTCTTCACTCATGATATAGGCAAATTCATCAGTATAACATTGGTCAGTACAGCCAAAGATAATATCATCAACGTATATTTGGCACACAAACAATTCAACATCATAAGATTTAGCGAAAAGAGTTGGGTCAAGTGAACCGGGTTTGAAGCCTTTCTTCATGAGGAATTCCTTCAAAGTATCATACCACGCCCGTGGGGCCTGCTAGAGGCCATAGAGGGCCTTATTGAGTCTGAAGACTTTGTCAGGATGCTTTGGATTTTCAAAACCTGGGGGTTGAACAACATATACTTCTTCCTCAAGCTTACAATTGAGGAATGCACTTTTCACATCCATTTGATATAAAGTGATATCATGATGGTTAGCATAAGCAAGTAATATGCGAATAGCTTCAAGTCTAGCAACAGGTGCAAAAGTTTTGTTGAAATCAATTCCTTCAACCTGTGTGTAGCCTTGAGCTACAAGTCGTGCCTTATTCCTCAGCACAAGGCCATTTACATCTTGCTTGTTGAGGTAGATCCACTTTGTGTTGATGATATTGTGCTTGCAAGGATCTGGACGTTTGACCAATTCCCAGACATTGTTGAGCTTGAATTGATGTAAATCCTCTTGCATAGCTTGAATCCACTCAGTCACCAGAAATGCTTCATCTACCTTAGTGGGCTCTGTGATAGAGACGAAAGCAAAGTGCCCACAAAAGTTAGATAAATGTGAAGCTCTTGAGCGTGTGAGAGGACCTGGAATGTTGATGTCGCTGATGATTTTCTCAATTTGCACTTCATTTGCGACGCGAGGATGAGTGGGTTGACGATGAGGAATTTGATCAGCATTTTCTTCAGCACCATTTTCCTCAGGTGCATTAGCATGACGTTCTTCATGCTCTGGAATAACTTCTTCAGCTGATTCTTCAGTAGGAATGACATCCTCTGTAGCCTTGAGCTTAATAGATTCCTCAGGAGGTATTTCATCTGTCATAGGAGGTAGGTGCTCTCTTTGGGAGCCATTAGTCTCATTGAACCGCACATCTATAGTTTCAACAACCTTGTCATGACAGGTGTTGAAGACTCTGTAGGTGTGCGAGTCCTTACCATAACCGAGCATAAAACCTTCATGTGCTTTCGGTGCAAATTTAGAACTGTGATGAGGATCTCTAATCCAACATTTAGCACCGAATACTTTGAAATAACTCACATTAGGTTTCTTGTCAGTGAGAAGTTCATATGTTGTCTTCTTGAAGAATTTGTGAATATATACCCTTTTGATGATGTGGCACGCAGTATCAATTGCCTCAGGCCAGAAGCGAGGAGGCGTCTTGTACTCATCAAGCATAGTGCGGGCCATCTCAGCAAGAGTCTTGTTCTTGTGCTCCACGACGCCATTTTGCTGAGGAGTATAAGGAGTAGATAACTCATGAGTAATAACAAGTTCATCAAGATAGTCATCAAGGCCAGTGTTCTTGAACTCAGTTCCATTATCACTCCTGATGTGCTTGATCTTCACACCAAAGTTAGTTGAAGCCCTCAAGGAAAATTGTTTGAAGACTTCCTGCACTTCAGTTTTGTAAGTGATAATATGGACCCATGTATATCAAGAGTAATCATCAACAATGACAAAGCCATATAGAGATGCAGCATTGGTAAATGTGGCATAGTGAGTAGGGCCAAAGAGATCCATGTGAAGCAATTCAAATGGTCGAGTAGTAGTCATGATAGTCTTTGCTGGATGCTTGGCCTTGCTCATCTTTCCAGCTTCACAGGCTCCGCATAAGTGATCCTTGAGGAATTTGACATTTTCAATGCCAATGACATGCTTCTTCTTCGCGAGCGTGTGAAGATTCCTCATGCCAGCATGACCAAGTCGTCGATGCCATAGCCAGCCTTCTGAAGCTTTTGCAAGAAGACATGTAGCATGTTGTGGTCCTGTAGAGAAATCAACAATATACAAATCTCCTCTCCTAAAGCCTTCAAAGACTTTGGAATTGTCAGTTTCCATGATCACAACACAATGATACTTGCCAAAGACAACCACCATATCAAGATCACAAAGCATTGAGACAGACATGAGGTTGAACCCTAAGGACTCGACAAGCATGACTTTGTCCATGTGTCGATCCTTTGAGATTGAAACCTTACCAAGACTCAATACCTTGCTTTTGCCTTTGTCAGCGTAGGTGATATGCTTCAGATGTGATGGAGATAAAGCAGAGTCCATCAATAAGCTCCTGTCACCAGTCATGTGATCTGTATGTCCACTATCAAGGACCCACTCAGTGGCTTTGGGTTGATCATACTGCAGATGAATTAGTGCAACTTACGAACTCATATACTTCATCAGTGAAGAATATGGTATCAATTTCATTAGACAATAGAACGGATAAAATAGTATGAGGACGTGAGAAATGAAAATTCATTTCTTCATGATTAGCTTGCGTCCTTTCAAGCACATTCAGGTCTCTAGCAAATTCTTCATACAATTAATTCGTCTGGAGACCTGACCCTGCATAAGAGGTCAGTTCTTCTTCTTCACCACCCACATTTTTAGGGGTGGCAAAGAGTTCTTCATTATGCGAGCTCCATAAGAGAAAGGTGGAATAGACGCCAATCCACTTCGTTTCACATTAGAGGGGTTAGGATAAGCATAAGAGTAAGCAGAGAAATTCTTCGAGGACTTATGGACATAATGATTTGAAGAATAATGCACATATCCATAATCCTTAGATATTTCCTGCGAAACAGACGGTTTAGCACGATGATGTTCATATGAGGACTTTGATCCTTTTGAGGAATTTGATCCATGAGAGGAGTTTGGTCCGAATGAGGACTTGGATCCATATGAAGAATTGGCCCATATGAAGAATTTGATCTGGGGTTCCTATTCTTCATAGTTGGTGTCATGATGACATTCACCTGAAGATTTTCAAGGCACCTTTTGGGAACCCAAATTTTCTTCATAGGAGGACCATTACTGCAGTTAAATGCCAACATATCTAGCAAATACTTCACCATTCTGATTTTTGAACAGTTTACAGTTAGAGTTGAAAGTGCGTTATATCGACTAGAGGGGCGGGGTGAATAGGCGATTTTTATGAAAGTCTTCAAAACTTGGGAGTTATGAAGACAAACAGTGAAGATTATGTCTATTACTATGCAGCGGAAGTTAGATTACACTAGGCCAGCCATGGTCATGTATTCAATAGAGTGAAAGCACAGTGACAAACAGCTTCAGTGTAATAAGGATCAAGTAGGAAGAAGTTATGAAGCCAAACAGATCATGCATTCACGTTGTGAAGACAAATGATAAAGCAAGTATGCAATGACTTCACAATGAGTAACAGCAAGAGAAGGAAGTGAAGATGAAACCAGTGACTCGTTGAAGACAATGATATGTTGGACCAGTTCCAGTTGCTGTGACAACTGTACGTCTGGTTGGAGCGGCTAGGTATTTAAACCTTAGGACATACAGTCCCGGACACCCAGTCCTGAACACACAGTTCAGGACACCAAGTCCTCACCGTAATCTCCTTGAGCTAAGGTCACTTATTCCTCGCCCAATCACTCTGGTAAGTCTTCAAGGTAGACTCCCAAACCTTCACAGACTTCGTTCACTGGCAATCCACAATGTCTCTTGGATGCTCTGAACGTGACGCCTAACCGTCTGGAGGATTCACAGTCCTCAAGTGTAATAAGTCTTCAGATCACACAGACAAGAAGACTTAAGTGATGCCCAATTTACTCTGGCTCTGGGTGGTTAGGGCTTTTCTCCTCACTAGGAATTTTCTCTCAAAGGCTTCGAGGTGGGTTGCTCTCAAACGACAAAAGCCGTGTACTGAAATCTGAGCAGCCAACCGTTTATGGTTGTGGGGGTGGGCTATTTATAGCCACTTGGCAACCCGACCTGATTTTCCGAAATGACCCTGGGTCACTAAGGAACTGACACGTGTCTCAACGGTCAGATTTCGAACTCTCATGGCAACTTTACTTGGGCTACAACCAAAGCTGACTTGTCCGGCTCTGGACAAGATTCGCTCTCATTGTCTTCACTCGAAGACATAGGTTTTTTGATTTAGGCATCACTTCAGTCATTCTGACTGGTTCTCTTGGACCCCACTTAACAGTACGGTGGTTCCTATGACTCAACACAAAATAAAAGAACTACGAAAGATCTAAGTCTTCGAGTTCCATAGGCTTCATAACGTGTCTTCTTTTGTCATAGTCTTCAATGTGAATATCTTCATATACCACCTTTGTCTTCAATGTCTTCATACATTTTTAGGGGTCGTCTCTGGTAGTAAAACCGAATCAATGAGGGACTTCTACCTGTGTTTTCCTGCAATTCTCACAAACACAATAGTCCCTCAACTAGGTTTGTCGTCAATACTCCAAAACCAACTAGGGGTGGCACTAGATGCACTTACAATCTCCCCCTTTTTGGTGATCGATGACAAACTAGTTGAAGTTTTCAACGGGGAATATGAAGTGTGAAGTTTGTAAAGGAATTGTCTTCATAAGTTGCAAGAGCTCCCCCTGAAGATGTGCATATAAGTTAATTTGCTTTTGGAATGCAAATGCACATGGCAGGTTGTACTTGTGGAGATCAGCTTCAGCTTATGATGACAATCCACTATGCATGTGAAAGTATATGAAGATAATGACATGCATAATGGAAAATGGACGTCTGCAGAATGAGATGAGTGCGGAATTTATCGTCGCACATGCGGAATTTATCTTCGCAAACAGAGTGGTAAACGAGTAGCAGATGACCATCGAGTTTTAGTGTTTACAACTCAAAAGAACCAAATGAAGCAAAAACAAGAGTTGTAAACACGAAGCAAAGTATAACAAAACAAGGCACCCGCCCATATTGACCCGCTTGAAGACTATAAACATCATATGCTTCTCCCCCTTTTGTCAGGAATGACCAAAAAGGTTTGAAGACATAGAGCTTTCTACGCGTTCCCAGGCGCAGCAGGGTCGGTGGAGTTGTTTGGCGGTGCTGAGCTTTGAGGTGCTGAAGCGGGTGGTGGTGAAGTAGCATCATCATCTTCATCAATGATCCTCGCAGTGATGGTGGCAGCAGATGAGGAATACTCAGAGTCTTCAAGTGACGGTGTGTTGCGCATCACAGCCCTCCTAGGAGGTGTGGTGTCAAATTTGAAGCGCTCTGTGAAGCCATCCTCTTCAAGTTCAGCTTCAGTGCAGATCATTGAGAGCCCTTTCCACGTACGACGGCAAGTCTCATGTGTAACGAAGGCATTCTTGGTGGCCAGGTTTCGAAGACGATTGACATCCACCAAGAGGCTCTTCATCTGACGTTTCAGCCAGTCGTGATGCCTATCTTGCTTTTGGTGAAGGGCCACAAGAAGCTCTCGGTCAGTGAGGACACGAGCACGCTTCTTGGGTCTTGGAGCGTTTGTGCTATCTGTGGCTTCAATTGATGCTGGTGCACGTGTAGTGCCAGCCATCGGATAGACCCTGGACATGGCTTCAACACCTTCAACATTCTGCGTGAAGCTCTGGTGTTCGGCATTCTGAAGACTTATTGGTTGCTTGGCAGGCTCAGGGTATATTGCTTCAGCAGAGGTATCCACATCTGGCAGGAAGATGCGATGGTTTCGGGCTGAGGGCTGATACGAAATTGTAGAGTGCAGTTTGATCAGCCTCATCACCCAAGGGGCATAGATTTTTAGACCAAATAAGTCCGAGCCTGACGCAACAAGTTGTCGTATGAAAAGATCCTGTGCGTTGAAGCATTTGCCATGCATGATATAGAATATGGGAGTCTTCATTGCACCCTCAATCTTGGCATGTGGAGAGTGTCCCTTAATGGGCCAGAGAGTCCGTCGGATAATATGATATATGGTCCTGGGCAGGTACTCTAGGTCTTCAACGAAGAACTCAGTTGGATAGGGTGCATCCTGAGGCAATGGCTTCATCATTGAGAGCATCTGACTCATATTGGGTTCAGGTCTCTGGAAAATACTCTCAATAGCTTCAGAATGTGATTGGCAGCCTTCCTCGAAGAATTCGCCTGGAGTGGGCAGGCCGGTGAGCTCAATGATGTTAAATGTATTGGCTTCATGATGGACATTTCCGGTCATCCACTCCAGGATCCAAGTCTTCGGATCTCTGTTGTAGCCTTTGATGTGGAGAGTGGCATAAAACTGAAGCAGAAGCTCTTCGTTCCAGTGCTCTTCATCAGTCACGAACGGCAGCAGACGCACTTGCCTGAAGCAGTCCAAAGCTTCCTCAAGACATGGCAGACCAGCAATAGCTTCAACCTCAAGGCGCTTGTGAGGAAAGATGCGACCTTGGTTGTATAAGATGCAAGAATAATAGCTGCGCTGTGAATAGCTCCAGAACCTGTCTGATACAATCCTTTCCCTTGAATAGGGGTTCTTGGAGCTATCGAAAAATGTGTTGTCTGCCTTGAAGCTGTTTACATCAAAGGAGCCAGGTGCTGATGCAGGACCTGGGAACCTTGGAAGCCTTGGGACTGGCTTCTGGACATGAGGCCTGTGCTCTATGTGATAGTCAAATTGTGGACCTGCAGCAGACTCAGGAACTGAATCTGCTTCTTCATTGTCTACGGCTGATGCAGCCGGAATTTCTGCAGACTGGACTTGAGGCCATGGACCTTTGCGAAGCCTACGGAATGCAGACGACGCTTGTGGTGTCGGAGTGGGCTGGGCCTCAATGTCTTCTTCCTCCTGAGGGCGATCCACCCATGACTCATCTTGTGCCATTGGCGTCAGAGGACGACCAATGCTGATGGGTTCGCTTGTTTCAAGATGAGGAAGGGCTGCATCACCTTGCACATTGTCCTGATGACCAATGTCTTCAGCAGCTATTGGATCGGCTGCTGGAATATTTTCAGCGTCAGGTGCCTCTGTGGGAGCAGGCTCATGAACTGTCAGTCTTCTTTCTGCATTGGGGTGAATGACAGAAAGGGGTTCAACCATCAAGGGCTCTGTGGGAGCAACCCTAGATTTCTTAGTCTTGCGCTTCTTTTTACTGGGGGCAGAAGGAGAGGCTTCTGAGCTCTTCCTTTTTCTGGCTTCAGCTTCTGCAGCTCTTGTCTTCTTTAGCTCTGAGGCTGTTGACCGGCTCTTTGGCTTCGAGCCAGTCGTGGCGGTTGGGAAGACAATGGGAGTGGCTGCTTGTCTTGATGCCTCTGGTTCACTCACAGCAGGCTGCTTCTTCTTCTTTGCGGCCATCTTGGGGTCGATGCCTGGACGCCCAAGTGCCTTGCACTTTTCAGCCTCATTGTAGGCTTGAACACATTTGTCAGCCAATGACTTCATCCTTTCACGCGAGCCTTGAGCTTCAGCATGCTTCTTCAGAAAGTTTTCTTTGAGATCATGCAACATGATTTTGAAGCTTCTCACTTCTTGCACGCTGAGACTGGCCATGTGCTTCTTGAACTGAGCTTTTTCGTGATCAATTTTGTGCTTCAGCTCAACAATGCGCTGAGCAATGGCTAGTTCTGAAGCAATTGCGCCTTGGAAGGCGACGCTGAGTCCAACAGGCAGCTGCAGATCATTGAAGCTTATATCTGGTGTGTCAAACCACTCATCGATGAAGCTGTGGATGATGGCGACACCAAAGAGAGGCAGATTGTTGAAGATTTCCGCTTCCTCCTTGCTTTTGATGAGCTGTTCTAGTGCGTCATCGCCCAGATCTTCATCGCTTGATAGATCAATGGCTTCACTGCGCAGAATGGCAGCAGCAGTGAGCTCTTTGCCTGTGTGTTGCTGGGGCTCCTTTTCCTTCAGGGGCTTGGAGATGCAGGATACATCTTCAGACTGCACACTGACTTCAGGAGGTGCAGTTTTCAATGGCTTCGCCCTTGAGATTTTTGAGGCAGGGGCCGGCTTCGAAGCTTTTGGTTTCTTTGTCTGCTTTGGCTTCGGCACAGCAGGAGCTTCATCAGACTCAGAATCAGCTGGAGGGTCATTCACAGCAGTCCCTTGGACCAAGATGTGGGTGATCAGGCCCTCAAGATTGGCAAACGGACCGATGATATTGGGTTCCGCGTCGCGTGTGCCATCTGCCCTTGGTGAGGAGGGACCAGGATTGAAGTCAAGCCCAAATTTCTTCTTGTTTAGCTTCGCTGACTGTTGAGCAAACTGAAAGTTGCGTTTGAAGAGATTGTCGTCACGACACCAGAGAAGTGACGAAGAATGTGCATCATCAGGCTGTGGTCCTCGGACCATGCATGGGTAGAAGCCTAGAGCAATGGCTTCATCTCTGGTTCTGGGTACAAGGTTCTTGTATAAGATATCCCCCCACGGACTCTTGATTGCATTCTTTTCAGCATACTCCTGGGTGACGAAGCGGTATTTGAACCACTGTTCTGCCCAATAGTGTCGAATCCATTGGATTCGGGTTTTGCGCTGCCCATAGCTCTCTTCTGGATCTGTTTTGTACATTTCTGCCAAGTCTTCAGGCAGATCCTTGGAAGTTCCCTCACGTCTCTGTCTGCCCCCCTTTCTTGCTGCTGCAACTAAAGCCATAAACTTTAACTTGAAAGGCTTCAAAACTTTCAAAGGCTTCAAAGGCTTTCTTTTTCTTGACAAACAGGAACTGGCTTCAGGAGAGTTTATGTGATGCTGTAGGAATTCTGCAAATGAATGCAGACTATGAGAACCGAAGGATTCTCCCACGGACATGTACCTGTGACAGCATTAAGGTGCGAGGGAAGGGGAAGAGGTCATATGCATTCTCAGAAGGTTTTGAAGATTAATCAGTTTAGAAGACATTGACCTCATTGTGCGAAGACATTCACTTATAGATAAGAAGTTGGTTCCAGATTTGTACGAACCCATAGATCAATACAAGTGAGGAATCTAACTACTTTATGAAGCACAAGTGAATATACTAGGCATGTTATGAGATGCAGCGAGAGATCTAACTAGTGTGAAGAGAAACTTCTTATGGTAGAAAGTGACAGAACCAAGAGATCAAAAGAGGCTGTAAAAAGAAGTTTTATTTACCACACTGGAACTGCTAGACGGAAGGAAGTTGATGCCGAGCAGTTCAGTCCTCCGTGCCCTAACTTGGCGACGGAAAACACCTACGGCGACGGCGGAGAGGACGATGTCCGCGGTCGGTGTGAGGACGGCGTTGGAGAGGTTGCGGCAGCGAAGCGCTTCGTCTCCGGCGTCGTCGAGTGCTAGCGGTGGCGCTAGGGTTCGTGCGAGGATGGAAGAAGGAGATAATGACCGCGGTAAGTATGAATTTATAGACTCAGAGGCGGCACTGTGCTATTACGCAGGTGCCCCTGGCGGTTCGCATTTGAGGCATGCGTGGCCAGTTAGCGGAAGTTTGGGGTTTGTTCCACGTCCCACGCACGCCTAAATTGTCGGGCGGTCGTTCCTGCTTCTCTGGATCTTATGTGGAGGAATGAGCATTAAAAATGGACTTTTATGGTTGTCTCTATGTCTTCAGCTGACAAGGACACAGTGAAGACATTCGACAGTTTCAACAGAATGCATATGACTTGGAGAGATAGAGTTTGAGATAGAAAGCATAGAGAGATTAGGGTCCGATCACATTCACTTAGTTCAAAAGATTCAACCAAGAAGACATAGCAATAAGTGAATGTTGTAGAGGACAAAACACTCGAGCATATATATCTATTTAATCCACGTAGTGAAGATAATCATGAAGACATGTTGAGTTCGAAGCCAAACCAAATGTGAAGATATTGCAAGGTAACGCCATGAGTTAAACACTTCAAAATGGAACGTTTGGTGGTGGCGTTACCCACCGTATAGGAAGTATTAGACCCACACACGGCGCACAATTATCGTGGCGCTCCGAAGTCAAATTCCACATTAATGTATTCACACTTAGAATGTATGTCTTCATTGATTGAAGATATACTTTACTTTGTGTGTTGCACATCTAAGTCATCAATATGCATAAGTGTTAGGATGTGTGCCTGTTCACAGGACATTTGAGGATTCCAGAATATTCAGCTCACACCGTAACTTGCAAAACCTCTTCTCATCCAAAGGCTTGGTGAAGATATCTGCCAATTGCTCTTCAGTGTTGACGTGTATGATATCAATGTCTTCCTTCACAACATGATCTCTGAGAAAGTGATGACGAATTTCAATGTGCTTTGTCTTCGAGTGCTGAACTGGGTTGTTGGCAACCTTGATGGCCCTTTCGTTGTCGCAGTAAAGTGGCACTTGCTTCAGATGAATGCCATAATCCTTGAGTGTTTGCTTCATCCACAGAAGCTGAGCGCAGCAAGATCCAGCAGCAATGTATTCAGATTCAGCAGTGGAGAGAGATACACAGTTCTGCTTCTTTGAAGACCAACATACAAGTGATCGTCCTAGAAAGTGACATGTGCCTGATGTAGACTTGTAATCAACTTTGTCACCAGCATAATCAGCATCCGAAAATCCAACCAAATCAAACTCTGAGCCCTTTGGATACCATAATCCTAGAGTTGGGGTGTGAGCCAAATATCGAAGAATTTGCTTCACAGCCAAGTGATGCGACTCCTTTGGTGCCGCTTGAAATCGAGCACACATGCAAACACTAAGCATGATATCTGGCCTAGATGCACATAAATAAAGCAAAGACCCAAGCATGGAGCGGTATACCTTTTGATTGGACTCTTTACCATTGTTGTCAGGACCTAGATGATGTTTGGCTGGCATCGGTGTTGTGAAGCCTTTGCAGTCTTGCATACCGAACTTCTTCAGGCAATCTTTGAGATACTTCTCTTGAGATATGAAGATGCCATTGCACTGTTGTCAGATTTGAAGACCAAGAAAGAACTTCAGCTCCCCCATCATGGACATCTGATATTGCTCTTGCATCATATATCCAAACTCTTCACTGTACTTCTGATTGGTGCAGCCGAAGATAATGTCATCCACATATATTTGGCACACAAACAGTTCACCATCGTATGTCTTCGTGAAAAGAGTGGGATCCAGGGAACCAGGTATGGGGCCTTTGCTCTTCAGAAAGTACTTGAGTGTATCATACCAGGTCCTAGGGGCTTGTTTGAGGCCATACAGTGCCTTGTTGAGCTTGTATACCATATCAGGATGTTTTGGATCTTCAAAGCCAGGTGGTTGTGCAACATACACTTCTTCTTCAATCTTGCCATTGAGAAAGGCACTTTTCACATCCATTTGATATAGAAGTATGTTATGATGATTTGCATAGGCCAGCAGTATGCGTATGGCTTCAAGCCTAGCCACAGGAGCAAATGTTTCATCGAAGTCAATGCCCTCCACTTGAGTATATCCTTGAGCAACGAGACGAGCTTTGTTTCTGACAACTTGACCATGCTCATCTTGCTTGTTGCGGTATATCCATTTGGTGCCTATTATGTTGTGCTTCCGTGGATCAGGACGCTTAACCAGTTCCCATACATTATTCAGCTCAAACTGTTGAAGCTCTTCTTGCATAGCTTGAATCCATTCAGGTTTCATGAAGGCTTCTTCAACTTTCTTGGGTTCTGATATTGAGACGAATGCAAAATGCCCACAGAAGTTTGCTAGCTGAGTTGCCCTTGAAGGAGTGAGTGGACCAGGTGCATTGATGTTGTCAAGTATTCTGTCAATATGCACTTCATTTGCAACACGAGGATGTATAGGGCGAAGACTTTGCTCTTGCTGATCTGCATTGTTGTTTGGAGGAATGTCTTCATGCTGAGCATTGTCTTCATGTTGATCAGGTGCTGAGATGATGAGTTCTTCTTCAGGATGAGCTTCAGAAGGCATAATCTCTCCAGTTCCCATAAGCTTGATTGATTCACTAGCTGGGGCTTCATCCAGCACATTTGGCAGTTGCTCTCTTTGCGAACCATTTGTTTCATCAAACCGCACATCCACTGTTTCGATCACTTTGTAATGGAAGAGATTGAAGACTCTGTAGGAGTGTGAATCCTTTCCATATCCAAGCATAAAGCCCTCATGTGCTTTTGGTGCAAACTTTGAGGTGTGGTGTGGGTCATTGATCCAGCACTTTGCGCCAAATACTCTAAAGTAACTGACATTTGGCTTCTTGCCAGTTAGGAGTTCATAAGATGTCTTGTTCAGAAGCTTGTGAAGATAAACACGATTGATTGTATGGCATGCAGTATCAATGGCTTCAGTCCAGAATTTTCTTGGAGTCTTGTATTCATCTAGCATTGTTCTGGCCATTTCAATGAGTGTTCTGTTCTTGCGTTCGACGACGCCATTCTGCTGTGGCGTGTACGGAGCTGAGAATTCATGTGTGATGCCCAAGGTATCAAGATATGTATCAAGGCCAGTGTTCTTGAATTCAGTGCCATTGTCACTTCTTATGTGCTTTTCTTGGCGCCAAAATTGTTCATAGCTCGATTGGCGAAGCGTCTGAAGACATCCTGCACTTCAGTCTTATAAAGGATTATGTGTACCCAAGTATATCTAGAGTAATCATCAACAATGACGAAGCCATAGAGGCAAGCAGTAGTAGTAAAAGTTGAGTAGTGAGTGGGACCGAAAAGATCCATGTGGAGCAGTTCGAAGGGTTGTGTAGTAGTCATGATTGTCTTCGAAGGATGTTTTGCCCTTGTCATCTTCCCTGCTTCACAGGCACCGCATAAATGATCTTTCTTGAACTTGACGCCCTCGATGCCTATGACATGCTTCTTCTTCGCAAGGGTGTGGAGGTTCCTCATGCCAGCATGCCCAAGCCTCCGATGCCAAAGCCAGCATTCTGAAGCTTTTGCAAGAAGACATACCGCAAGTTGTGGTCCTGCTGAGAAATCTACCACGTACAAATCACCTTTCTGATACCCTTCAAACACTAGAGATTTGTCAGATTCCATTAGCACCAGGCAACGATATTTTCCAAACATTACAATCATATTCAAATCGCAAAGCATTGAGACAGACATTAAGTTGAAGCCAAGGGATTCAACAAGCATGACTTTATCCATGTGTTGATCCTTTGAGATTGCAACTCTACCTAGACCCAATACCTTACTTTTACCAGTGTCAGCAAATGTGATGTGGCTCTTGTCGGATGGACGTAATGTTGAGTCCATAAGAAGGCTTCTTCTGCCAGTCATGTGATTTGTGCACCCACTGTTAATAATCCATTCTGAAGACTTTGAAGTCGCTGGTGTCGTACCCTACAGTACAGTTAGGGGGATAGGCTTCACGAAGAGAATTGTGAAGCATAAACATTTGACGAACCAGTGGGTTATGAAAACTTAGATCCAGATTAGGACTAATAGGGAGAGTAGCATGCGATTCAGGAACGAAGTACGTAATGATGCCATTCGGGCATTTTATCTTGCGCCCTACAAGATTTTTAAGGTCCCCAGCAATAGCATCAGAAGATTTTGTTTTTCTGCTGGAGACCTTTCCCTGCAAAAGAGAGTTAAGCTTTCTTAACCACCCACATCTTCAAGGGTGGCTTAGAAGCAATAAGTCTAAGTGCAGCATCTGAGAATTTTGGCTTTGAAGCCTTAGCAAACAGTCTAGCAGGTGGACAATAATACTCATAGGAATAAGCAGAATAGTTTTTGGTCACATGAACACGGTTCGATGAACCGCTCTCATGTTCATATGCCTGAGTATGGTTTCCCTGCAAAATGTTTGCGTTAGTGTGACTCAGGTGAGTCCTCTGTTTGTATGAATCCATTGGACCGTATGAAGCCTTTGGTCTGAGATTTGTCTTCTTCAAGTGAGGTGTCATGAAGACATTCACAGGAAGATTTTCCAGACACTTTTTGGAAACCCAGATCTTCTTCATAGGCGGTCTATTCCTGCAGTTAGTACCAATGTACCTGGCAAACACTTCACCATTCTGATTCTTAAACAGTTTATAGTTTGCATCAAAGGATTCATCAATGATAATGGGGTTAGCACAAGTGAAGCCAGATAAGTTGGATGGATCTGCTGAAAGTTCCTTTGCAGCAACCCATGTGGTTTTGGGGTACTCCTCAGGTTTCCAGTAAGAGCCATCTGCATTGATTTTCCTCACAAATCCAACACCCTCTTTCCTAGGGTTTCGATTCAGGATCTGCTTCTTGAGGACATCACATAGTGTCTGATGTCCTTTAAGACTTTTGTACATCCCTGTTTCAAGCAATGTCTTCAACATAGCATTCTCATCAGCAATAGCAGTGGTATCCTCAGCAGAGGGGTTAGTTACCACGTCAACAGTTGAAGATATTGCAACAGCAGTAGCAGTGGAACATTCAGCAACAGAATTAGCATTATCACGCTCAATGCATTTAAGACATGGTGGTTCAAATCCTTCATGAGCGGGACTGATCTGTTCGGAGCGAAGTGACTCGTTTTCCTTTTGAAGATCTTCATGAGCCACCCTCAATTTCTCAAGTTCTTGCTTCCTTTGAAGATAATCATAGGAAAGCTTTTCATGAGTTGTTGAGAGAGTATCATGACGATCTTCAAGTTCCTGATACTTAACGTGAAGGTTTTTTATGTCTTCAATTAAGGATTCAGATCGAGTCATTTCAGCACCCAACAGATCATCGCTTCTGTCTAACAGTTTTTGAATATGTTCCATAGCTTTCTGTTGTTCAGTTGCAATTTTAGCAAGTGTTTTGTAGCTAGGTTTTGAATCACATTCAGAGTCATCGTCACTAGATGTTTCATAGCGAGTAGTGCGTGTGTTTACCTTGGCACCACGTGCCATGAAGCAGTAGGTAGGAGTGGAGTCGTTCTTGTCATTTGCGTCGGTGTCGGTGATGCAGTCATTGTCTTCAGTGTTGAAGATGGACTTGGCGACGTATGTTGTAGCCAGACTCGCAATGCCAGAATCAGACTCCTCCTCAGACTCCACACCTGCCTCCTCAGATGCGGACTCCTCCTCTGAATCCATCTCCTTTCCAACAAACGCACGTGCCTTGCCAGATGAGCTCTTCTTGTGTGATGAAGACTTTGATGAAGACCTGGAAGAAGACTTTGAGTATTTCTTCTTCTTCTTGTCGTCAGAATCATATTCCTTGCTCTTCTTCTTCCTTCTGTTCTCATTGTCCCACTGTGGACACTCAGAGATGAAGTGTCCAGTTTTCTTGCACTTGTGACATGTTTTCTTCTTGTAGTCATGAGCAGAAGCTTCATCATTCCTTGAGCTTGATCGTGAAGATTTTCTGAAGCCTTTCTTCTTGGTGAATCTTTGGAACTTCTTCACTAGCATTGCAAGTTCTCTTCCAATGTCTTCAGGATCATCGGAACTGCAGTCAGATTCTTCTTCAGATGAGGAGACAGCTTTTGCCTTCAAGGCGCGAGTTCGCCCATAGTTTGGACCGTAGATATCTCTTTTCTCAGAAAGCTGAAACTCGTGTGTGTTGAGCCTCTCAAGTATGTCAGACGGATCGAGTGTCTTGAAATCAGGACGTTCTTGAATCATCAGGGCCAGGATGTCAAACGAACTATCAAGTGATCTCAGCAGCATTTTGACGATTTCATGTTTGGTGATTTCAGTGGCGCCGAGGGCTTGAAGCTCATTTGTGATGTCAGTGAGTCTATCAAATGTGTGCTGGACATTCTCATTGTCATTTCGCTTGAAGCGGTTGAAGAGATTGCGAAGGACACTGATTCGTTGATCTCTCTGGGTTGAGATGCCTTCATTGACCTTGGAGAGCCAGTCCCAGACCAGTTTGGATGTCTTCAAGGCACTCACATGGCCATACTGTCCTTTGGTCAGATGACCACAGATGATGTTCTTGGCAGTAGAGTCCAGTTGAACGAATTTCTTGACATCAGCAGCAGTGACACCTTCTCCAGCCTTGGGAACGCCGTTCTCGACGACATACCATAGGTCGACGTCAATGGCTTCAAGATGCATGCGCATCTTATTCTTCCAGTAGGGATATTCAGTTCCATCGAAGACGGGGCACGCAGCGGAGACTTTGATTATCCCTGCAGTCGACATAGCTAAAACTCCAGGTGGTTAAACCGAATCACACGGAACAAGGGAGCACCTTGCTCTGATACCAATTGAAAGTGCGTTATATCGACTAGAGGGGGGGGGTGAATAGGCGATTTTTATGAAAGTCTTCAAAACTTGGGAGTTATGAAGACAAACAGTGAAGATTATGCCTATTACTATCCAGCGGAAGTTAGATTACACTAGGCCAGCCATGGTCATGTATTCAATAGAGTGAAAGCACAGTGACAAACAACTTCAGTGTAATAAGGATCAAGTAGGAAGAAGTTATGAAGCCAAACAGATCATGCATTCACGATGTGAAGACAAATGATAAAGCAAGCATGCAATGACTTCACAATGAGTAACAACAAGAGAAGGAAGTGAAGATGAAACCAGTGACTCGTTGAAGACAATGATATGTTGGACCAGTTCCAGTTGCTGTGACAACTGTACGTCTGGTTGGAGCGGCTAGGTATTTAAACCTTAGGACACACAGTCCCGGACACCCAGTCCTGAACACACAGTTCAGGACATCAAGTCCTCACCGTAATCTCCTTGAGCTAAGGTCACTTAGTCCTCGCCCAATCACTCTGGTAAGTCTTCAAGGTAGACTCCCAAACCTTCACAGACTTCGTTCACTGGCAATCCACAATGTCTCTTGGATGCTCTGAACACGACGCCTAACCATCTGGAGGATTCACAGTCCTCAAGTGTAATAAGTCTTCAGATCACACAGACAAGAAGACTTAAGTGATGCCCAATTTACTCTGGCTCTGGGTGGTTAGGGCTTTTCTCCTCACTAGGAATTTTCTCTCAAAGGCTTCGAGGTGGGTTGCTCTCAAACGACAAAAGCCGTGTACTGAAATCTGAGCAGCCAACCGTTTATGGTTGTGGGGGTGGGCTATTTATAGCCACTTGGCAACCTGACCTGATTTGTCCGAAATGACCCTGGGTCACTAAGGAACTGACATGTGTCTCAACGGTCAGATTTCGAACTCTCATGGCAACTTTACTTGGGATACAAGCAAAGCTGACTTGTCCGGCTCTGGACAAGATTTGCTCTCATTGTCTTTGCTCGAAGACATAGGTTTTTTGATTTAGGCATCACTTCAGTCATTCTGACTGGTTCTCTTGGACCCCACTTAACAGTACGGTGGTTCCTATGACTCAACACAAAATAAAAGAACTACGAAAGATCTAAGTCTTCGAGTTCCATAGGCTTCATAACGTGTCTTCTTTTGTCATAGTCTTCAATGTGAATATCTTCATATACCACCTTTGTCTTCAATGTCTTCATACATTTTTAGGGGTCATCTCTGGTAGTAAAACCGAATCAATGAGGGACTTCTACATGTGTTTTCCTGCAATTCTCACAAACGCATTAGTCCCTCAACTAGGTTTGTCGTCAATACTCCAAAACCAACTAGGGGTGGCACTAGATGCACTTACAAGAGTCAATGGACTCATCAGAAGAATATGACGATTCACATGTAAAGCCAGATAAAGTAGATGGATCCACTGAAGGTCCCTTTGCAGCAACCCATGAGGTTTTGGGATACTGCTCAGGTTTCTAGTAGGTCCCATCAGCATTGAGTTTCCTCTCAAAGGCAATACCCTCTTTCCTAGGGTTCTTGTTGAGGATCTGCTTTTTAAGCACATCACAAAGAGCATGATGCCCTTTGAGGCTTTTGTACATGCCTGTCATATACAATTCCTTCAGCCCTACATCATTAGTGATACTATCAATGTCCTCAGATGAGGAATTAGTGATACTAGAGGCAGTTGAAGAATTTGTAGCAATGGAAGTATTTGAACATTCAGGTGAAGAATTAGCAGTTTCTCGTTCAATGCACTTCAAACATGGAGGAACAAATTCATCCTGAGTAGCCCTGATCTATTGAGCAAGTAATGAATCACGCTCCTTCTAAAGATCTTCATAACTCACTCTTAGCTTCTCAAGATCTTTCTTTCTTTGAAGAAATTCATAAGAAAGCTTCTCATGATCAGTTAGGAGAGTGTTATGACGAGCTTGAAGATTGTCAAACTTGGACTGATGTCTCTGAAGATTTTTAGTCAAGATTTTAGTGCGATCCATTTCCTCGCCCAACATATCATCGCTTTTATCTAGCATATTTTGAACCTTTTCAAGAGCCTTTTGCAGTTTCACAGCAAGTTTAGAATAGCTGGGTTTGAGGTTTTCATCAGATTCATCCTCACTATATTCAGAGGAGGGATATTTGAGTACCTTTGAGCCTTTTGCCATGAAGCAATAGGTGGGAGCGTAGTCCTCATCACCGTCATCAGTAGTGTTGGGGAGGTCCTTTTATTCAGAGTTGAAGATGGACTTGCTGACGAACGCGGTAGCGAGGGCTAGGCTCGCCACACCAGAGTCTGACTCCTCAGATTCCTCCTCTTCCTCGTTTTCCTCAGATTCAGACTCAGAATCCATTTCCTTTCCAATGAATGCACGAGCCTTCTTGGAGCTGCTCTTCTTGTGAGATGAGGACCTTGAGGGTCTTCATGACGAGGACTTTGAAGATTTCTTCTTCTTCTTTGAATCATCAGAACTGTAATCCTTGTACTTCTTCTTCTTCTTTGATTCCTTTTCCCACTGAGGACAATCTTGAATGTAGTGTCCAGGTTTTTTTGCATTTATGGCAGAGTCTCTTCTTGTAATCATGGTATGAGGAATCTGATCTCAAGTCACCACCTCTTGAGGATTTACCAAAATGACCACGTCTTGAGAACTTTTGAAACTTCCTCACGAGCATTGCTAGCTCCTGGCTCAGTTCTTCAGGGTCACCAAGACTGCTGTCGGAATCTTCACCATCAGATTCGGATACTGCCTTGGCCTTCAGAGCCCGTGATCTACCATAACTTGGTCCATAGAGATCTCTCTTCAGCAAGCTGGAACTCATGAGTGTTTAGTCTCTCGAGGATATCAGCGGGATCAAGTGACTTATAGTCTTCATGTTCTTGTATCATCAATGCCAAGTTATCAAATGAGGAATCAAGAGATCTCAGCAATTTCTTCACCATCTCATGGTCGGTGATGTCAGCAACACCAAGTGCTTGAAGCTCGTTTGAGATGTTAGTGAGGAGATCGAAGGTTTGCTGAACATTTTCATTATCGAGTCTTTTGAATCGGTTGAAGAGATTTCGAAGAACGTCAACTTGAGAGTCACGCTGTGTTGAGACTCCCTCATTGACCTTGGACAGCCTGTCCCAGATAAGCTTAGTTGTCTCCAGAGCACTCACTCTGCCATACTGCCCTTTGCTCAGATGGCCACATACGATATACTTCGCTTGAGAGTCGAGTTGCTTGAATCTCTTCACATTAGCATCATTGATGGTGGGAGTGACAGAGGGAACACCATTCTCCACAATGTACCAGAGATCGTTATCAATTGCCTCAAGATGCATGCGCATCTTATTCTTCTAGTAGGGGTAGTCCGTCCCATCGAAGGTAGGACACCCAGCAGAAACCTTGATCATACCTACAGTCGACATAACTAAAACTCCAGGCGGTTAAACCAAAATCACACAGAACAAGGGAGTACCTTGCTCTGATACCAATTGAAAGTGCATTATATCGACTAGAGGGGGGGAATAGGCGATGTTTATGAATTCTTCACTCAGGAATTTCAGGGTGAGGAAATTCCTGAGTGAAGAACTACTTGCAGTGGAATAAGTACTCAGAAGTAAACATAACAGTGCATGAGCATGGTCTTCATGATGAAATGAAAACAAGCACAGAGTACAGAAAGTGTGAACACGGGATAACATAGGATAAGACAAACAGACTGAAGAAATTGAACTGGGGAAATAGAGAAACTCTTCAGTCAAAGTCTTCAAACAGATATGAACAAGCACTCAACACATAAATGAGGAAATGGAAGGGTTGAGGAAATGCAACCAGGTAGCTTGGTGAAGACAATGATTTGGTAGACCAGTTCCAACTGTTGTGACAGTTGTACATCTGGTTAGGGCGGCTAGGTATTTAAACCTGAGGACACACAGTCCCGGACACCCAGTTCTGAACACGCAGTTCAGAACACTCAGTCCTCACTGTATTCCCCTTGAGCTAAGGTCACACAGACCTCGCCCAATAACTCATTGTAAGTCTTCAGGCGGCTTCCAAACCTTCACAGACTTGGTCACTCGGCAATCCACAATTTCCTCTTGGATGCTCTAGACCATGATGCCTAACCGTCTGGAAGATGCACAGTCTTCAAAGGTAACAAGCGTCGGATCCACGCAGGATCAATCTCTTCAATGATCCTCAATCACTTTGGGTTTGTAGGTGTTTGGGTTTGGGTTTTCCTCACTTGATGATTTTCACTCAAAGTCCTCGGAGGATGGGATGCTCTCAAATGACAAGTGTTAGTTTCTCTCAGAGCAGCCAACCAGCTAGTAGTTGTAGGGGCATCTATTTATAGCCTAGGGAGCAGCCCGACATGATAAGACATAAATGCCCTTCAATGATATGACCGTTAGGTGGGTAGATATTTTGGGACAGCTGGCGCATAGCACAACAATGGTCGGAATTTTGGGTAGCAAAATCCTGAGGGCTATAATGTTCCCCACTGTGTAGGCAATCCGCACTGGCGAATTCCTAACTCCTCAGTCAGAACAAATTCCTCAGAGACCAGAAGAACTTTGTCTCTGTCACTGAAGAAACTGACTGAGCTGTATGAGATTTCCAATGGCTTCACTTGAAGGGATTGGTAGGTGTAGGATTTGAGTTGAGCATCACATGGAAATTTTTCCTTAGTATTTCCTCGACCCCCTTTAACAGTACGGTGTTTCCTATGAATCAAGAAAGATAAAATGAAACTACGAAAACAAAAGTCTTCATGCTTCATGTTCCTCGAATGAATACCAAGTCTTCAGGATTGCACCAATTTCTTCAATTTCAAAGTCTTCAGAAATCCGAAGTCTCCAGGTCGAAGAACTTCATTTTTAGGGGTCAACTTTCTCTGTAAATATCAAGCTCCTCATAGACTTATAGGCCTGTGTACACTCATAAACACATTAGTCCCTTAACCTATAAGTCTTCAATACACCAAAATCACTAAGGGGCACTAGATGCACTTACAACTTCTTTCTTCTTGCGCAGGCGCCGGACGCGGCGGGTCGCGCCGTGGGGTCGCGCGCCTGGGCACCAAGACTCCGTCTTGGGGAAGAGGTGGTGGAGGCGCTCCGTGGGCCACGCCGCCCGCGGCTGGGGGAGGGCGAGGTGGCGAGAGGGATGGGGCTGGGGAGCCCCCTGCGACGCTGACAAGCTCGGCGATGTGGTCGAGCCAGTCCTCGTAGAGTTTGTCGACTGGGCGGTAGCGCAGGAGCTTGCACACCATGCACAGAGCGGCCTACCCGTCCACGGGAGCGCGACGAGCATGGGATGATGAGCCGGCCGGGGTCAGCGATGGAGTGATGGTGTGGCCGTCCCACCGCACCGAGGGGTGCAGCGAAGACGCTTGCTGCTCGTTCATTGCTAGGCCGGTGGCGGCATTGGCGGCAGGAGACGGGGAACGACGGGGTGGTCCGCCGACGGGAGTCGTCTAAGCGATGCGGGCGGCGAGCGCAGCCCGGCGCTCAGCGCGAGCACAGTGAGCGTCCGCCATGGAGGTGATAGAGCAACGAGACACGGCGCGATGAAAGGGAAGCTTCGGCGCACCCCTACCTAGCGCGCCAAATGTTGGATCACAGGTTCCGGCAAAACCCTCAAGGTTCGAACACTGGGTTGCGCGCGAAGATCTCCCCCCTTACCGATCCACGTCCTAGCTTTACTAAGATCTTACGGGCTAACTCAACGAACTCGTAACACAAAGGACACAAGACTTATACTGGTTCAGGCCACCGTTGTGGTGTAATACCCTACTCCAGTGTGTGGTGGTCGATTGCCCCTTGGGCTGAGGATGAACAGTACAAGGGGAAGAACAGCCTCCTGAGGAGAGGTGTTCTTGTGCTCGGTGAGCTTGTGGTTGTCTTGGTCTATCTCGGTTCGTTGGATCCCCTCTCTAGCTATGGTGGTGGCTAGTCCTATTTATAGAGGCCCTGGTCCTCTTCCCCAAAATATTGAGTGGGAAGGGAGCCAACAATGGCCAATTTGAAAGGGGACAACTAGTACAACTTATCCTGACAAAAGTGATCTTCGTCTGTCAAAGGCTCTGGTGGTGACGCCGTCTTGGGCACCACAGTGACCTCCGTCTTGCCGTCCTTCTGGTATTGGTCTTGTTGCACTGATATAGAAACATTTGCTTGACGCCTCCGTACTCCGCGCCTACGCCTACTTCCTTAGCACCAAAGAGGAAACAAGGACACTGTGTGCGCTGGCGCCCGCCTGGCACCCGCCTAGCGTTGGTTGTCATGGCTCACATCATCGGAACCTCACGAGGTTTGCCTAACCTTGATCTCTCCGCCCCTTGCAAGCCAGCCTGGTGAGGCCGCTCCTGAGGAGGTCTTGTGTCGTCCGCCTCACGAGGCTTGGCCCCTCGCGAGGGTCTTGATTCCTTGTTGGTGAAGATGGTCCATACGGGCCGCTTGTAGAGCCACGCCATGGGCCGCAGGCACGCAAGTCTGTGGACCCCCGTTCCCAGGATGCCGACAGAGTTGCATGTTGTTTCCCTCGTACTCCCCTCCACCTGCCACTACACTGCCGCATCTTCCATGGCTGTTATTCCTTCCCGTCCGAGGCCTCGCCGTCGTTCTCCGCCTTGGTTCGCTCGCTGTGCCTGCCTCCGTCTAGCATTGTCAACATGGTCAACAACCAAGAGGAATCAGGAGATGATTGTACATGGAGAGGCGGACAGTAGGGACCCACAGGGTCATTGCATTACGCAAGCAGGTGCCTCGTTATTACAAGCTAGGACAAGTCATTGACGTCTCATCTCACACTGGCGATGCATAGGCTGGCGCGGCGGCGGATTTGTTAAAATTACACAACGAGTGGATAACACCAGGGACCTGGCAGCTCGCCCAGTTGTTTTTTTAGTTTCAGAGAAGCAGCTCAACTGCGCGTTGTGCGGGGGCTGTGGCCCGTCTAGCCAACGCTTACGCTTTTATTTAAGCACATGACGAGCACAGTTGATATCTTTTTTCTTTCTGAAAATGGCTAGCCCGGTTCTTTTTTTGGAGAACACCAAAATCGAGGCCTACTTGCTTTTCTCAGCCCTGCTGGGTAGCAAATCTTTCAAGACGAGGAGGGAGGGATGTAAAGTAGTAAGAAATGGGTTGTAAATTTTTAAACCAAAGCCAACCGGCAATTACATTAAAATATCATATTTTTTTCTGGATTTCTCTACTATCTACTCTTATAAAAACCAAAGCCAATTGGCAATTACATTAAAAGATCGTCTTTTCTCCCACAAGATAAACTACTCATACAAATGCATCTTCATGTTCCGTGCAATGCACGGGCATCTTGCTAGTTAAGCTTTTAAATTTCATTCATTTTTTGTGGAGAATTGTTTTTTGAATTTTATTTTGATATAATTTTTAAAAAATTATTTTATCGCGACTCGAAATTTCGTGATTTAAAGAGTTCGGACCCCACCGAAATATGAAAAATTTCGTTGAATTTTTTAGCAGTGCCCAGAATATATGGTCTGTAATACTAATAGAAAGAATATGGGCTTCAAATATCCTTAAGAATTAGCAAATGGGCTGTAATTATTGAAAATAATGGCTAATGGGTTGTATGTTGTTTTCCACGGATTTGGAGGCTGACTTCTGGGACTACTAGGTTGACGATGACGCTATCCTAAAAAAAATTTGACGCGTATGCAAAGCTTTGTCAGCTTAGTCAACACAGAGCAGTGACTGTTGGATGTCCATCCAACGGCCGCCGTGCTTCTTCAATCTCTGATCTTCCTGCTCTAGCTGCCCAAACCAGCACCGGAGGGACTGCCTGCTCCCTCCTCCCGTGGCTGGCTGTGCTACTGCCAGGCCATCCCTCTACCCACCCGCACATCCTATTATTTTCCGACGACGTCAGCCTCACCCCGCAGTCGACCAGTCAGCGCTCGTACACCCCTCAGCGTGTGCATCTGCTGCAGAGGCTTCGCCGGCTCTGGGTCGTTGCCTTCTTGGGCCTCGCCCTCGTCCACCACGTTTGTGCTCTTGGCGCGGCGAGGTCAACATGGTCAACAAACAACAGCCATCGGAAGAGGCTGACAGTAGGGGTCCACACAAGGAAATGCCTCCTTATTATGCGCAAAATAATGATTCGTCCACCTGACAGCTCGGACCCACCGGAAGGGCCTCTGTATTTCTTGAAAAAAATGTTCCCCCGGTGTCAGCTCGGACCCACCAGCTATATCTTCACACACAAGGAAGTGCCTCCTTATTACGCACAAAAAATGAATACTCCCCCTGCTAGCTGGGACCCACCATTGTGGGAGGCTGACTTGTGGGCCTACTAAGTTGATGGGGATGGAGGGCTTTGTCAGCTTAGTCAACATGAACGATTCTAGCTCCAGTGACTGTACGATGCCCATCCAACGGTCGTAGTGCTTCTTCAACCTCTGGTCTTCTTGCTCCAGCCGCCCAAACAAGCATCGATCATGCCGCCGGCTCCTGCCTCCCGTGTTCGGCTGTGCTGCCACCACTGGCAATGCCATCCCTCTATACTCACCCACACCTCCTGTTATTCTCCGGCGGCGGCAGCCTCACACCATAGCTGAAGCAGTCAACCCACATACCCCCCTCCTTGTGGGCATCCACTGCCGCATCTTCCCCAGCTCCACATCTTCCCCTTCCTAGGCCTCGCCGGCATCCACCGCCCTAGTCTCTCGACGCGGTGTGGTCAACGTGGTCAAGGAACGACTTCCATCAGAAGAGTACTGTACATGGAGAGGCTGACAGTTGGGTCCACGGCCACGGCAAGGAAGTGTGTCCTTATTATGTGGAAAATAATGATTCCTCCACCTGACAGTAGGGACCCACCGGACGGGCCACCGTATTTCACGAAAAAAACGTTTCCCCCCTGACTACTGGGACCCACCAGCTACATCTTCGCACGCAAGTTCCTGACAGTCGGGACCCACTCGGTCGAAGCGTACGTAGTGTTGTCATTCTGGTCGCGAACGTGTATGTACATACGATCGGTCTATCTGCAAGCTGCAACGATGAACCGTAGCCATGTAAGGAAGGGCACGTGTCGTAGTAGAGGCACACACGTGTGGTAGTGGAGGCGCGCACATAGCATATACACGTACGTACAGTGGCCAGGGTGCAAGAAAGTAAATACGGCCATGTACGTACATACGGGCGGGGTCTCGAATGCCTACTCGCGCATACGTACGGCCAGGGCTCGTGTACATGGCTGGGTCGGAAAGGAGAAGTTGCACCATTGTTGTGTTCATGGGGAGGGAACCAGCTGGGTCGGAACAGAATGTGTCGTCGTGTTCATTGGGAGCCAACCGGCTTGGACGGAACAGCCGATGGAAACAAGGCCTGGCGTACCGCAGAACGGAGGAAACGGCCTTGTGTTTGACCGGCCATGGTGGAAACGAGATCTTGTTCATCGGGAGGGGTCTGGCGTACCGCAAAACGAAGGAAACGGACCTCCTACGGTGGAAAGGGGTCCTGTTGATCGGGAGGGGTGTGGCGTACTGCAAAACGGAGGAAACAGACTTGTGTTGGAGCGCTACGGTCGAAACGGGGGTCTTGTTCATCAGGAGGGGTGTGGTGTACCACAAAACAGGACTCCACGGGATACTCTTCATCTCCACCGCCGACCTCCTCCACCCTCCACGGGCTCCTGTTCATCCACCGTCGACCTCCTCTAGCCTCCACCTGCGACTGTTCATGCGCGGGCTCCTGTTCATTCAGCCTCCACCGCGCTCCACCACCGGCTACTATTCAACCAGCCCTCTCCACGGGGTCCTGTTCAACCACACTGTTGGCTTTCGGGTTCCGGCAGACCCTTGAGGTTCGAACACTGGGGTGCGCACGGAGATCTCTCCCCTACCGATCTACGTCCGATCCTCGCGTGCGAACTAAGATGAAAATGATGAACAACACAAGAGACACGAGGTTTATACTGGTTCGGGCCACCATTGTGGTGTAATACCCTACTCCAGTGTGTGGTGTGGTGGATTGCCTCTGGGGCTGATGATGAATAGTACAAGGGAAGAACAGCCTCGCGAGAGGTGTTCTTGAGCTGGTGCGATGAACTGCTACGGTGAGTTCTGTCGCCTCTCTTTCTCTCTACTAGGGTTCTACCAGATCTCTCTCTCTCTCCTCTTTCTTCCCGGGTATCCCCCCTTCCTTGGTGGAGGCTAGCTCTATTTATAGAGGCCCTGGGGCTCTCCCCGATTAATTGAGCGGGAAGGGCGCCAACAATTGGCCATTTTGCAGGGGAACATCTAGTACAAGTTATCCTGACCAAAGGTGGTCTTCGGCTGCCGAAAGCACTGGTGATGACGCCGTTTTGGGCTCCACGGTGACCTCCGTCCTGCCGCTCTGCTGGTCTTGGTCTTGTTGCACCGGAATGGCAACCTTTGCCCGATGCCTTGGCCTGTGCTTGCCCCCTTTGCACCAAAGGGGAAACAAGGACACTGCGCAGGCCGGCGCCCGCCTGGCCTTGATCGTCATGGCTTGCATCATGGGATCCTCGTGAGGTACCCCTGCCTTGATCTCTCCGCCTCCTCGCGAGCCTGCCTGATGAGGCTGCCTCTGAGGAAGCTTCCTGTCGTCCGCCCTGCGAGGCTTGGCCCCTCGCGAGGGTGTTGATCTTGCATTGATAAAGATGGGCCGCGCTGGGCCCCCACTTGAGCCACGCCGCAGGCCGCAGGCAGGCAAGTCTGGGGACCCCCGTTCCCAGAACGCCGACAGTAGCCCCCGGGCCCAAGGCGCGCACGGGCTTGGCTTAGTAGAGAAGCGAAGGGGCAAGCGCGAAGCGCCGCGGGCCCTAACAGCCTGCGGCCTTGGACGCCGTGTGGCGGTTGATTGGGCGTGGGCGTCTGCACTTCCCACGACGCCTCGGCAACTGCACGACTGACAATAGGGGGTGCCCGGGCCAGGCTTACTTGCCCCGCTCTCACCGTCTTGCTCTAGATCCCCTTTCTCGTTCTCCTTCCTCTTGCTCCCGAAATCCTCCAGATCCATCTCAATCCTTCGCATCCGACACGCCATGGCGCCTCGCAAGTCCCCGACTAATGCTTGGTACTCGCCGGCCCTGGATTCCCCAAATTTTTGGAGAAGAACCTCGCCCTCGCGTGCCTGATGACGATGGTGCAGGGCAGCGAGGGGGCGACTGTGCTCAAGGTCGGCTCTGACCAGCCTGAGGGCAAGGGGAGCACCTTCTACCCGTTCTTCGTGAGCGCCATTGTCGCCTCTCTGGTGCCTCCTTTCTCTGAGTTCTTCTATGTCGTTCTCCACCAATACAACTTGCAGGCTCTGCATCTCCACCCTAACTCTGTCCTTCTCCTGGCAATTTTCGCCTACTATTGTGAGGCTCATGTTGGTGTGAAGCCCTCGGTGGCCTTGCAGCGCCACTTTTTCTCCCTCCGGGTTTCTGGCGCTCAGGTCTCCGCATGCGCGAGCTTCATTGCATATTCTAGCTCCAACGCCATCTCGAAGCCTGGGAAGAGGATCGAAGGCTACCGGAGCAAGTGGGTCATGATGGATGTTGGGCACCTCCACCCTCATCTGGTATTGCCCACGGGGCAACCTAAGTCCGTTGACGCATGGTCCCGCGTGGAGCTCGTCGACCCTCGCGCGAAGGCGGTGTTGAGGAGGATGAACGCGGACCTGAGGCCAAGCAACTTGGGGGCGGCGAAGCTGACCGGGGCCACACTCCTGAGGGAGTTCTTGGAGCACCGGGTGGCTCCGCTCCAGAAGCACTCGCTCCCACTGTGGAGGCTCGGACGAGCAGACGCCGCCCTGCGCCTGAGCTCCGAGGCCCGGACCAACGAGGATCTGACTACAGCCCTCCATTCCTTGGTTGGGAGAGACGTGGCGAGCCCGGTGGATGCCCCCGTCCCCCTGTTCCTTCGTGACGACTGGGAGCAGGTGGTGAACGGCATGCCCACCTTCAACGGTGAGGGGCTGGTGCCCGCGGCAACTCCCGAAGATCTAGCGGTCCTGGCGACGGTCAACTTGTCCTCCGGTAGCTCCAGTGGGGAAGAAGAGGTGGAGGAGGAAGCGTCCAACTCGGAGGAGACTGGCGAGGATTGGGGGGGTCCTTCCCTCGGCGCAGGTCCCAGACCCTCCGCTCCATGCCGGACGACGACGAGGCCAGCGCCAGGCGAGGAAGGGAAGGCTCTTCCTCGGTCACGAAGAAGGGCAGGTCGAGCCTGGTTCCCCCAGAGTCTGCTCTGGTCCCTGGGGGGTCCAAGGCCAGCTCCATCCCTCCTGACGCGCCTTCTGCTTCCGGGCCCTCCAAGGCTGACCCCCGCTGCAGGCTCTCAAGCTTCAAGTTTGGCCGGAAGTTCCTTGAGCCACGGACGACGTCCAGTAAGTCCTCGATTCATGCTCTGCTTGGTTTTTGCTGCTGAGGCTTGACATTTGCGCTCCTTTACCAGGGCGGCACCTGCTGCCAAGAGGTTGAAGTAGGCTTCTGCGGCCCCGCTTGGGGTGAATCCGTCTGCCGGGGCGACGTCTTCGGCTGTTGGGGAAGAGGATGGCGAGGCCTGCGCCTCTCTGACCCAACCGCCCTCGCGAGGCCAACTGGGGCACCCCGGCGAGGAGCCAGCCCTCGTGGCCCCGCTGGACCTGGAGTCGACTGTGCCCGACGCTGCGGCCGTAGCGGCCAAGGCTCGGGAGGTCCCTTCCTGCCAAGCCGTGGTCACGCTGCCATCTTCTCCGCCTGCTCCACAGGTTCTTGTCTCTTCTACTCCCTCCGCCGCTATCCTGGACCAGGTTGCCAATGAGCTGAGCCAACTGCGGGAGGATCTCCTGAGCGCGGACCCTCGTCTGGTGGCCGGGCGTCTGGAGTTGGCCTCTGGCTGGGCCCGTTCTACTGCTTCTGTCCGAGCGGTGCTGAGCCAGGCCGTGTCGTCCTCCGACGAGGAGAAGCAGGCCGCTAACCAAGCCAAGGCCACTCGCGACACTGCCCTGGGTGACGCTGCAGCTGCCCAGGGCCGCTGCAAGATGCTTGAGGCCGAGCTGCAAGGCCTGCGCGACGAGCTCACCAAGGAGGTGCAGAGCCGCCGGGAGATGGAGAAGGAGATGAAGGCTAGGGAGGCTGCTGCCAAGGACCGGGATGCCAAGCTTGATGACCGCCACAGCCGACTGGAGACACTAGAGCGGTCGCTGAAGGCGGAGAGGACCGAGCTGGACGCCAAGGCGAAGGTCCCGACGGAGGACCGGGTGGCCTTCGCGAGGCTGGAGAAGAAGGCTCGTGGCATACTGAAGACGCTGTATGAGAGCGGCCTGGAGGAGCCGTTGGCTGGTGAGGAAGACGGCCCCACCAAGCTACTCCCCTTCCCGGTTGATGCGCTTGAGGACGTCGCGGACGGCCTTGGCCCCATGGTCGTGGCCGAGGCGCGTGCCCTATCTTCTACGGCGCTAACGCGTGTCCTTAGCCATGTCTACCTGCGCGACCCCAACGTCGACTTTGAAAGCCTGCTGGAGCCCGTGAGCGGCGACCGTGCCGCTGCCGCCGCTGAGGCTGTGAGAGGCCGAGCCGAGGTTTTGCTGGGGAAGTTCCGCTCCCCCAGCGTCCTACCCGGGCGCGGTGCCGCCGGCCTCGCGACCTCGGTATGCGAAGCCGTCCAGCGTGACTCCACCACCGGTGACGGTGTTACTGGGGAGTGATCCCTTCGCGACTTCCATCCTGTTTTATTCTTGCACATGCACCATGCCTCGCGGAGGCATTTAAACTTCTGTTTGGTGTTGTGGAACAGTCTTATGGCTTGTAATATTTGCTTTGAATTTCCGGGAATTTGCATTTTCCTCTCCTACTCGCTTACGCTCTACGTCGGCAGGGCCCGGCCCCGCGCGTACCTCACCCAGCGTTAGCCCCGACCGGAAACCAAGGACGGGACTAAGGAGTGAGGGGCTACGTGGCAAGTTAGGCTCCTGAGTCGCGATGCTCAGGAGTCCACCTTGACGCTCAAACAGGTTTCATACCTTGGCTCCACTCGGGGAGTGGCGCGCGACGACCAGGTCCAAGGGACCTGGCTGGGTGGCGTGCACTCGGGCGAGGCCCGGGCGTAGCCCCTATGTCCAGCCCCCTCGCACGGCACTCCCGAGGGGAGGCGTTGCGATGGTGCCGGACACTGAGCTCTGGGCTCCCTGTGGTTGCTACGGCCGTGGGCCGCCCTCAGTTGTTTATCACCAGCGTCGAGCATAGCGCTTCCGTATGTGTACGGGCATAGCCGCTCCTCGGTAGTGTCGTCATCCAGCGCGGAGCATGGTGCTTCCACTGGTGCGTGGGAGGGGGCTCCCCTCTGGGAGGAGCCCCCGGGGCGTGTACTGCCCCGCCCTGACACATGGCCGGCACGGTAGGGCTAGGAGAGGTGTATCTGGGCACCCGTGAGCTAGCGTGGGACTCACGAGGCCCTACGTCGAGGCGGGTTGCGCCTGGCACTGGGCCTTTATTAATTGGTGTGTTCCTGCAGGGTTGTTAGAATTCAAGTGCTCTACATCCTCAGGTCCCGGCCCTCGAGCGAGATCAGCCGCCGCTAGTATGATAGGTCGCGATGCCGTGGGTAAAGGCCAGGGGGTGAGGGCTGGAGAGCCAGTAGGAGCCCATGAGTCGCGATGCTCAGGTACCCCCCTTTTAACATGCAAGCACTTTGCATGACGACAAGCAGTAGGTGATAATTATGGGAATCAGATTAAGCGTGAAAAAACAACTTCACCCTAAGGTAAATGCTGGAAAAACAACTGCCGCTGGGTCAGGCCCGAGCGGCGTGGGGATGATGCAGCCCGAGGGGCTCCCCCAACAAGGTAAGTAAAGAGCATAACCAAAATGGATACATGCCGCGGGGACGGGCCCACGCGGCCTGGGAATGGTGCAGCCCTGTGGGCGCTCCCAGTTGAAAGTAGAACTCTGAAAGATGTCACCTGGTGCTGCCGAAGATGAAGTGATGCTGAGGAAGTGAGCGATGCGTGGTGAAGACGTCGGCCCTCATGAGCCCCCAGGCCCAGGGCCTCGGGAGGCTCCGGTGGCACGTGCAGGTCTTCGGGGACCATCGCCACCTCCGCCAGGACTGCGCAATGCCTGCCCTCCTGAGCCTCCAGAATGCTCCTCGACAGGCGCTAATGTGCGGCGACCATCCTCGGAGGCCAAAGGGCATGCGAACGTAGCTGTGAGGTGGTCCCTCGCAGTGCCCTATGGCCGAAGGCCATAGGCGCTCCTGGGACGCAGCTCGGTTGAGCCCTGGTATGTCGACGCAGACGCGCAGTCCTCCATCCTCGCCTGGATGTGGGGCCACGGCAGGTGAACGGCGGCTGCCGCTCATGACTCTGGACTCTTGTAGCTCATGGGTGTTCCTTGCGATGAACTCCTGAGGGTTTGGTCTCCTTTGACTTGTACCTTCCTGAGGGAAGCGTGCTTGAAAGCACACCTCCAAGTGGTGCCCGAGCGCCTCTCCCGCGACCTTGGCAAGGTCGGCGGCTCTCCAAGAGAGAGCCCCTAGCCCTGCCTGAGGAGGGCGCCGGGTGCGCTTTCCTATGCGTGAGAGGGCGGCGCTCCTTGATCGGGCGCGAATCCTGACGCAATACCTCCGGAGGTGCCTGCCTCCTTGTGGCTCGGGGCAGGTGAGGTCTTCTTCTTCTTGAGGGTCGCCTCAGGAGGCCACCCGCTCCTGTGGTCTGGGTCTTCTATTGCTGCAGCTTGGAATGCACGCTCAAGCGAGCACACTGCGTCCCTTTCTTCACAGGGTACGGTGATGACTCCACCGCTTCCTGGCATCTTGAGGACATTGTAACCATGGTGAGTCACGGCCATAAACTTGGCTAGGGTTGGGTACCCAAGGATGGCATTGTACGGCAGGCGAAAGTGAGCGACGTCAAAGTCGATGAGCTCGGTGCGGTAGTTGTTGCATTGCTCGAAGGTGACCGGAAGGCGAACCTGCCCAATTGGAAGAGTGGAACCATCGGTGACTCCTGAGAAAGGCTTGGTCGGCTGAAGCTGGTCGTACGGCACTTGGAGATTGTTGAATGTCTCGACGGACAGGACGTTGAGTCCTGCCCCGCCATCGATGAGGGTCCTGGTGACCTGCACGTTGTTGATGACTGGGGAGCAAAGCATCAGGAGGACTCCGGACGTTGCCGCACACTTGAGCTGGTCCGCGGAACTGAATGTGATCGCGCACGAAGACCACCTGAGAGGGCGCGTGGCCTCAAGCTTGGGAAGGACTGCATTCACCTTGTGAGCAAACTGCTTGAAGATGCACTGTGATGCTGGGGTCTGGGCGCCACCCAAGATGCAAGCAATTGCACGCGGATCTTGGAAGCCCCCAGCCTCATCGTCTTGGTGTTGGTCTTCGTTCCTCGTTGGTGGAGGCGGCAGAGGAGTGAGGCCTGCATTGCCGCGCAGGTGGCCCTCACGAGGCTGGTCCCTCTAGCCTCCCTCATGAGGCTGGTCCTGCCAGTGGTCCTCGCGAGGGCGGTCACGCCATCCCTGGCGAAGGCCACGGTCTTCCCATCGTCCGCCACCTCTTCCTCCTCCTCGGCCATAGCCCCTGTCGTTGCGCTCTGGGCGTCGGCCAATTCGCCCATCTCGCATAGCTCTGAGCTCTTGACATTCGTTGGTGTTGTGGGTGTGGAGGTCGTGGTACACGCAGTACCGTCCGCCCTTGGATGACTCGGGCAGATCCCTGCCTCGCTTGGAGTCTGGTTCCGCTGCTAGCACGGCAGCCCCCTTGCGCTTCACGTCTTTGGCCTTGAGCTTCTTTTCTTCCGGGTCGGCTGTCCGGAGCTCGAGGAGGGAGAGACGCCCTTCCTCAGCCCTGGCGCACTTGGTCGCCAAGTTGAACAGCTCCAGGGAAGTGCACAGGTCTTCATGGATTGCTAGCTCTTCCTTCATCTTCACGTCGTGCACGCCGTCAGATAAGGCTAAGATGATAGCTTCCTTAGTAACCTTGGGGATCTTGAGGCGAGCGTAGTTGAAGCGCTGGATGTACTTCTGCAGGGTTTCTTCTGGCTGTTGCTTGATGCGGCGCAGGTCGCTCACGGCCGGGGGCCGGTCGCGTGTGCCCTGGAAGTTGGCGATGAAGCGGGTGCGCATCTCGCTCCAAGAGGTGATCATGCCGGGAGCCAGGTTCAGGAGCCAGGTGCGGGCGCCGTCCTTTAGCGCCATGGGGAACCAATTCGCCATGACCTTTTCGTCTCTGTTGGCGGCTACGATGCCCAGCTCGTAGAGCTGCAGGAACTCCGTGGGGTCCACTGTCCCATCGTAGCGGGGAGGGAGGTCAGGCTTGAACTTGCCTAGCCATGTGACGCCGCGCAGCTCCGGGTGAAGGCGAGGCAGCCCACCGTGGCCAGCGGTGCCCTTTGCTGGTGCTGGACTTGTTCTTGCGGGTCACCACGTGCCGCCACTGGGAGCAGCGCGGGGTCTCGTCGTGGAGGCGCTGGGGCACGATCTTGGCGTGCCGGCGCTGGGAGCGTGCGAGCACCTTCTCGGGGACATGGGATCTCTTGGCAGCTCCCTTCTTGTTGCGCAGGCGCCGGACATGGAGGGTCCCGCCCTGGGGCTGCGCGCCTTGGAGCCAAGGCACCTTCTTGGGGAGGAGGCGGCGGAGGCGCCTCCTGATCCTCGCCCCCTGCATGAGATGGAGGGAGAAGCAGCGAGAGGGACCGCAAGGGTGAGCCCCCTACGGCACTGACGAGCTCGGTGATGTGGGTGAGCCAGTCGTTGACGGGGTGATGGTGGAGGAGCTCCCGCACCAAGGGCAGTGAGGCATGCGCATCCATGGGTGCGCGACGGGCGTGGGACGACGAGCCAGCTGGAGTCAGCGACGGGGTGGCGGTGCGGCCATCCCGCCGCACCGAAGGATGCTGGGACGAGGCCTGCTGCTCGTTCCACGCCGGGCCGGTGGCGGCGTTGGTGGCGGGCGACGGGGAACGACATGGGGGGGCCGCCGACTGGCGTCGTCTGGGCGACGCGAGTGGCGCGAGCAGCCCGACGCTCGGCGCGAGCCCGGGAGCATCAGCCATGGACACGAAGGAAGATCAGACACGAACAGCGGAAGAAAGATTCTGGCGCACCCCTACCTGGCGCGCCAAATGTTGGATTTCGGGTTCCGGCAGACCCTTGAGGTTCGAACACTGGGGTGCGCGCGGAGATCTCTCCCCTACCGATCTACGTCCGATCCTCGCGTGCGAACTAAGATGAAAATGATGAACAACACAAGAGACATGACGTTTATACCGGTTCGGGCCATCGTTGTGGTGTAATACCCTACTCCAGTGTGTGGTGTGGTGGATTGCCTCTGAGGCTGATGATGAATAGTACAAGGGAAGAACAGCCTCGCGAGAGGTGTTCTTGAGCTGGTGCGATGAACTGCTAGGGTGAGTTCCGTCGCCTCTCTTTCTCTCTACTAGGGTTCTACCAGATCTCTCTCTCTCCTCTTTCTTCTCGGGTGTCCCCCCTTCCTTGGTGGAGGCTAGCTCTATTTATAGAGGCCCTGGGCCTCACCCCGAATAATTGAGCGGGAAGGGCGCCAACAATTGGCCATTTTGAAGGGGAACATCTAGTACAAGTTATCCTGACCAAAGGTGGTCTTCGGCTGCCGAAAGCACTGGTGATGACGCCGTCTTGGGCTCCACGGTGACCTCCATCCTGCCGCTCTGCTAGTCTTGGTCTTGTTGCACCGGAATGGCAACCTTTGCTTGATGCCTTGGCCTGTGCTTTCCCCCTTTGCACCAAAGAGGAAACAAGGACACTGCGCAGGCCGGCACCTGCCTGGCCTTGATCGTCATGGCTTGCGTCATGGGATCCTCGGGAGGTACCCCTGCTTTGATCTCTCCGCCTCCTCGCGAGCCTGCCTGATGAGGCTGCCTCTGAGGAAGCTTCCTGTCATCCGCCCCGTGAGGGTCTTGAGCTTCCGTTGATGAAGATGGGCCGCGCTGGGCCCCCACTTGAGCCACGCCACAGGCCGCAGGTAGGCAAGTCTGGGGACCCCCGTTCCCAGAACGCTGACACACCCCTCCACGGGCTACTATTCATCCAGCCCTCCACCGGCTACTGTTCAACCAGCCCTCCACTGGCTACGGTTCATCCATTCCTCCACGGGGTCCTGTTCATCCAGCCCTCCATGGGGTCCTGTTCATCCATCGGCTCGATCGATCGGGGTACTATTCATCTAGCGGCAACGGCTTCTACTACCATGGGGTCATGTTCATCCAACCCCCCACCGGGAACTGTTCATCCAAACCCCCTCAACAACGCTCACTGTTCATCTAGAGGCAGAAGTAGCGAAGGAATCACACTCGGGTTCAGTTAATAGCAAAGGATCGAATCGATCGCTCGGGTTCAGTAACGCGTAGCCTGCAGTGCAATTACTCGGGTTCAGTTAGAGACCAATGCCTCACTCGAATTCAGTTAGAGCCCAACGCCTCGCACACACGCGTGTACGTACGAGAGAAACACGCATCGCTCGGCCCCCAACCACCCACCGTAACCGCGAACTCCCCGACATTTTCCTCGCCCTTGCTTCTACCACGGTTTTTTTCATCATGGAAGGCCCAAAGAATGTCATGCAGCTGCGTCTCCGGCCCGCCCAGGACGAAAAGCCCATTTTCTGTCATGATTTTTTGTCATAGAAGTAGGACCCCACCACATCTATGATGATACCGGGTTATGTCACAATTATCGTCATAGAAGTGTCATAAGTATGAAAGAATTTATTTCCGTTCGACCCTAAATGTCACGGATATGTCTTTTTTTTGTAGTGTTAGTTGGCCCTCGAAGAAACAAAATTGTGTTGTTCTTCCACCGCCGAAGCTGAATACATTGCAACCACTAGTTGTGCAACTCAATTACTATGGATGAGGCAAACTTTGAAGGATTATGGTATCACCTATAGAAATGTGCCTCTTCTATGTGATAATGAAAGTGCCATCAATATTGCTGAGAATCCCAAAGATCATACCCGCACCAAGCACATTGTTAGTAGGTATGAGGCGGTGGCGCTGGGCGGAGCTCTCGGACACAAAGAGAGGGCGAGGGGGAGGTGGTGGCTGCGCAGGTGAAGCATGACGACGGTGGAGCGCTCTCGGGTGAGCTCAAGGAAGGGGGCTAGAGGGCGAGGGAGAAGCAGAGAGTGAGGGAGAAGGGCCCGGGGCTCTAGGTGTCTCCAGGCGCTCGAACGAGGGTGGAGAGGAAGCAGGAGGTGGAAGCAGGAGGTGGCCATGGCTCGGCTGTGCGCGCGCCATGCGCAAGGCCAGTAGGCGCGAGGAAGACAACAGACGAGGGGCTGGGCTGGGCCTAGCAGGCCAGCTGTCTACTGGGCCGCTAGTGGGCTGCCAGAAAGGCCAGGTGAGTTCTCTCTCTCTCTCTCTCTCTCTCTCTCTCTCTCTCTATTTGCTATTTAAGTTTCTGTTTTCTATTGCTTTAACTCTGTTTTGATTTAGTATAATACTAAAACACATCTAAAAATCCTGAAATAAATTGTGGGGACCTTTTGAATTATCTCCAACAATCCACATTTAGTTTTAGAGTTACTTGAGCATTTAAAATAATTATAGCAATTAAATGCCCAAATTCAAATACATGATGATTTAATTCAAATGCCCACAAATGGCCTAGAAATATGTGCATCATTTTTGGCAGAGGTTTTCACCTTTATCAAAAATCATGAACTTTTCTAAAGGGCATTCTGGGTACATTGAAAATGTTTTTAAGTTGAACCTAGTTGAGTTCTTTTGGGTGTTAGGGATTGATCACCCCTATTTCAAGTTTAAGCAAAATTGAAACATGATGCAACAACCAAGACTAGTCCACAAGCAAAGCTAAAGCTAGGGCTGTGACAACTGAAGACTAAATTGGGGTCACATGATTTTATTTTATTTTGGTACTGTCCGATCTACGCCGGATGGCTGGCCGTCTTGTGCCTCCCGGCTGACACTGTTCGGAATCTTCCCCGAAGAGCCAGGGAACCACGGTAGAGCAGCCTGCCTCCGCCGTCCGTGGCCCCGGCCAAAACCCCGCTCCCCGCCCCACCGCACTGCCGTGGTTGCGCCGCCCCCGGGCCAATCCACAAAGACTCCCCGTCATCCAGATCCGGCGGCGGCAGTACCTTCAACCCACGCAACTCTAAAAGATAGCCATATAAGCGCTGCTTCCGCGGCGAACTTGCGGCCCCGCACCCTTACGTTAAACCCAGCCAACCGGCAGCCTAGGAGCTCCGCCGCCTCGAGGGGTGGTGCTTCCCATTGCAAATCGATTGGCCCAAAATAAAAATTCAGACAACTGACGCCTAAATAAAGTGATTTGAGATGAGGGTGCAACCTATCTGGCGGCATGGTGAAGTAGGCAGGTCCAGCTGTCGGGTCGGTGAGGCCGGCGCAGTTGCAGTGGCGACCGGCGGCAGGGAAAGAGCGATGTCGCGACGGTCAACGCTACACCAAAGCAGCGCCAGGACTCTGGACGGATCCGAAGTTGGAGCCGCTCTGGCACCGTGAACAACGGCGGGGGTGAATCGGCTCCGGTACGGTTCACGCGGCCGTCGTCGAGGCAGCACCAGCAGCATTGAGTAAGAGGCACACGGCCCAGTGCACGACGGCAAATGGATAGCGTCTCCGGCATTAGGGAGGAGGGCGGCTGTGAAATTGGTGCCGTGGGGGCGCCATGGAGGTGGGGCTGAGGTTTCGCGGCTCGGGAGAAGGGAGCTTCCCGGGGAGAAGGTGATTTGGCGCCCATGAGGTATGAATGGGGGAGGGAGGGGGAAATTGGGAGGAGAGTGGAACCATGTCTTACGGACGCATTTGTCTGAAATGTGAGGGGGAGTTACAGTTCTACCCTTGCCTATAGGCTTCTCGGCTTGGGTCTGTGTACTAAGGGTCAGGGATAGTAGAGTAACTTTGCTTCTCTGGGCGGGAGCGATTTCAGGCGAGGAGGGCGTGTTTTGAACTATAGTGGGCGCGAGCGATTTTGGGCGAGGAAAGCGTGTTTTGAAATAGTGGGCGCGAGCTATTTTGGGCGAGGAGAGCGTGTTTTGCCGACCATGGTTTATGAATTATTCGGCACATGTCATTTCGGCCAAGGAGAAAGCGTGCTTGGATGAAGTTACGAACCTACCCTCGATGTACAACGGGCCAATTGATGTGTGTCCCACATAGGGCGGTAATTTCGCGTCTCCCATTTATTTGCTCGGGCGAATTCCACTGAGCAGAGAGGATGTTTAACGGTTCTTTCAAATTTTGGGAGAACGAGCATCCACGTCTAGCTTACCAAGTCGATTCGGATCAAATTTTGAAATATTAGCTTGCCACTTCTTTTTTAGATGGAGAGATGATGCTCGGGAGTAATGTGTTTTTACATGCTCGTTGCTAGCGATTTACTATATGACAAATAGTTGACCCACTCAAAAATGCGAATCAAACCCAAAATGAAATATCTCGATTCAATGAAATAGCTCGTTCAATAGGTCAAAATAGTGAAATAATCCAAAATTGAACACCTCAATCGAGTAGCATGTTGTACAGTATTATAGCACTCCACGAACATGTTGAAAGTCAAATTAATGAACTTGTTTGATATACGCATATATCCGTTCATGTGTGTCGGGACCCCGATTCTAAGTCACACCGATCTAGCATGTAACACCTCATATCACTTTGCGGCCTCACACACGGTATTCCCACGGGTGTCGCCTTACCATGGCCCGGGACCGTTTGCGCCTTTTGGCTCACGTATATGATAGTATCGCTAGCATCCATATGATAGAGAACCCGGGCCGACATGACTAGTCATGAACCCAAAGTGGCACTAACTTACGGGGACAGGCATACATGAATCAACATCGAGCATGTCAGTCAGCAGCATGTGAATCCGGGCTGTAGCACTGGGCTAACAGGACTCCGGTGAACCGGGCTGTAGCAGGCTAGGCAGGACTCCGGATGTCACCGTGTGACATTTCCCTGAAGGGACAGACACAGGAACGAAGTGAATCACATGCCGGCCAGTCTAAGTGTTCCGGAGCAGTAGTGCTGGGCTAGCAGGACTCCAGTAAAGCGGGCTGTAGCGGACTACCATGGCTTGGTGGAAGCACTAGACTACATTTCCCCATAAGAGAGGCTACCAAGGATAGACAACTAGGTTGTCGGATCCCACGCATAGTAATACACGTTACACATACGCATAACATGCAAGTATGTGTTGTACAACATGGCATCACAACATAACGCAAACTCATATAGATAAAGGCCCAGAAGAGCCACATAGCATTAAATACAAACAGGGGTCACATGACCCATCATTCAGAGCATACAAGCAACGGAAGCATTACATGTCTAAGTATAGACAACTACAAAAGGAAAAGGCTGAGAAGCCTGACTATCTACAAGTCCCTCCCAAGGGTACAAGATCGTAGCTGAGGTAACAAGCTACTCATCAAAGTCCAAGCGGTACTACTAGTGAGACAGATGTCTCACCTGCAAAACATAAATAAAGCAAACGTGAGTACGAAGGTACTCAGCAAGACTTACATCAGATCCTATCATACATGCATTAGTATCAAGGGTTTAGTTGCAGCAAGCCAGCTTTGACTCAGTGGCTATCCTGTTCTACGACAAGGAGAAACTTCTTTGAGGTGAGGCGGCGCACATGAGTCCACTAACCACCACATCAATACACTACTATGGATTCATCCCCGTCTCCTTACGAGAAGGCCATCCATAGCACTCACACTTGTCTTGAGCATTTTAGAGTATCCATTTCAAGTTGTCTATGTACCACATAAGCATCCAATAAGTCCATAACCGAGGACATGGCTATTCGAATAGATCATGATAACCCTGCAGGGGTCTACTTCTTCACACACGCTCTCGCCACTTACCGCCATGTACATGTCATGTACCTCAGGAACCTTCAAGCGGAAGCCTGGCAAGGGTGTTGGCCACGACCTGACTAACCACACAAGTCTCTCATCCAGGTTTGTCGCCTATTCGGGTTCCATCCGTAAGGAGATCCGGCTGGGGTGTCGCTCACGGCCCCAAACGATGTGAGCAGGGTTCCCAAGCCCACCATCCGGGTGCCACTTGGTACACCGTGCCACTGTGCCTAGTCTGTCCCAAGCCCAGCTGGGCGGGTGCCACTTGGTAGACTACTAACACTACCTACAAACACCAGAAACTAGTTGCAACTCCTAGACAGAGATCAAGTTGGTTAATAAGTCGAGAGGGGCACTTAAGCATTACAATGTGTGGTAGTAGCTAGTCATTGGACAACATACACGGAACTCAGTGCTTAAGGACGGTTCCAGTGAGACAACCCACCATGTACTCCTACATGGCCTCTCACCGCTACCTTTACCAAATCGTGTTCACACGCTTAACTCTCAGCACCAGAACATATCGTACCACTCCAATTCATTCCCGATGAATCAGACCTGACACAACTCTAAGCAATAGCAGGCATGGCATGGCAGGAACACAACATGGCTTAATCAACTCCTACACATGCTAGTGGGTTTTAACTATTTACTATGGCAATGACAGGTCATGCAGAGGAATGGGTTCAACTACCGCAACATAAAGTAGCAGTTGAATCGTTGTCGTCCTAATGCAATAAAAGAGAGCAGGAGCGATAGGGTAGGATTGTATCGAAATGAACAAGGGGGTTTGCTTGCCTGGTAGATCAACAGGGGGGCACTGCTCCTCAGACAGGTACTCTGGATCGGTCTCCGGAGCAGGACCTATCGAGAAGGAATGGTGTCGGCAATCAATACACCATCATATGCAACAATATGATGCACGAACATGGCATGTAGATGTGATGTTGTTTACACTAATGCAACTAGAATTCATTTGGTTGAAGTCCATTTGAACCAAGATTCAAATGCATCTCCAAAATAAGCTCTTATAAATGCCATTTATGTGTTTTCATATATACAGCATGTATAGGTTGGTTTGTCATGCATGAAAATGGTACAGATGGATAGATTGCATTTTTCTGATAATTTTTCATATATAAATTATTTCAATCTGAGCTACGGTTGAATTTCTATGAATTTTTGAAGTTTATAACATTTTCTAGAATTTCCTGATTTATTTTTAAACCAGAAAATCAAATATTGCGTCAGCATGACAGTGGCATGATGTCAGCGAGTCAAACGTGGCTGACCAAGTCAAACCTGACGTGTGGGGTCCACACGTCAGTGTCACAGTTAGTTAACAGGGTTAGTTAGCTATTAAACTAATACTAAACTAAAAATTAGCAGGGCCAGGCCCCACATGTCATTGACCCACAAGGGTCAAAGCTGGGTCAACAGGGGGGTTGGACCAGGTCAATCCCGCCGGCGAGGCAGGACGCGGCGGAGGGCTCGGGATCCGCCTTCCGGCGACCAATTGGGCGGAGGAGGCCACGAGCGAGGAGCCAGGGCTCGTCTGCGTCTTCTGGGGCAAGTGGGAGAGGCGGGGACGGCCGGAGCTCGCCGGAGCGGAGCTCGGCGCGGCGGCTGGAGCACGGCTTCGAGCGGGAATGGGCTACGGGGCACGTTAGGGGCTGCGGAAGGCGTCTACGGCCTCCTCGCATTGCGCTGAGCACGGCTATGTGCTCAGTTGCAGCTCTATGTGACAGTGGCCACGGCGGCGACATGGTTATGCAGTGACGATCTTCGGGCACGGCGGCGATAGCGCTAGAGGACATGCGGGGCGACGGGGTTAGGGGCGAAACGAAGAGGGGCTCACCCCGCGTTGTTTGGAGGCGTCAGCGAGCTCGGGGGAGGCCGGACGGCGATGTGGCGTTGCAGGCGATCTCGGGCGCTGGAGGTTGAAGACGACGGCGGTGGCAGCATTGCAGGGGATCCGGAGGTGCGTGGCTTGACGGAGAGATGGCCGGCGACGTGGCGGAGCTTGCAGACACGACGAGAGGGCGAGGGGGAGGCAGTGAGCGTGACAACGGCGAGCGGTGACGACGAAGCCGTTCGGGGGGTGAGAGAGAGAGGTCCAGGGGAGGGGATGAGCATGGGGGAGAGTGGGAGAGGGTCGAGGGGAGTGTGTGGCGTCGCCTAGACGCATCTGGGATGAAGCAGGCAGGGAGGAGGTGGCTGGGGCGCGTGCTCGCGCGCGCTAGCCACGCGCTCGTCCTCCTGGCGCGAGCTAGGAGATGACTGGCGTGGCCAGTTGGCTGGGCCGGCCTGCTGGGCCGCACAGTGCCAGGCCGCAGGTAAGGTCCAGGTAAGCGTTTTCCTTTTTGTTTTCTTTTCTATTTTTCTGACATTTGTTTGGTTTAATAAAAATACTAAACCATTTTATTTTCGTATGCCAATTTTTGCAGGGGCTAGTGGTATTATTCCAGAGCTCCTCAACTACTGGCATAATTTTTGGACAATATTATATATATATATATATATATATATAACAATATATATCCAAAGTAAATAATTAATGCATTAATTCCAAATGCCCAAAATAAAGACTTATGAGCTCCTGAAAATGTTGGTTTGATTTTTATCTTTGTCCAAGATTTTCAGAGAGCAACATGAGCATTTTCTTGGACCTTTTTGGAGCAATTTTTTATTTGGGTCATTTCTAGAATGATTCTGAGGGTTTCACAAATCCCCATTTCAAATTTCAATGAAATTTAAACATGATGCAACCAGAAGGCTAGCCTAGGTCATACCAGAACTAGGGATGTGACATTGTGTGGATTGCAGACAACATGTTCTCCAATTTAAATATTTGAATGCAAGTTCATATCGAAACATGGTTTCTATCAGTCTTTGATGCATAAAACGTGACCTCCCCCTCTCCCGGACTCCTATTCTCTCTCTCTCTCTCTCTCTCTCTCTCTCTCTCTCTCTCTCTCTCCGACAATCTTCAATTCTGTCGCACGCATCCGACACAAAAACCTTGTTCG